>NW_019211457.1:5217886-5264180 GCF_002443255.2 Varroa destructor | reverse complement strand
TACTACTACTACTACTACTACTACTACTACTACTACTACTACTACTACTACTACTACTACTACTACTACTACTACTACTACTACTACTACTACTACTACTACTACTACTACTACTACTACTACTACTACTACTACTACTACTACTACTACTACTACTACTACTACTACTACTACTACTACTACTACTACTACTACTACTACTACTACTACTACTACTACTACTACTACTACTACTACTACTACTACTACTACTACTACTACTACTACTACTACTACTACTACTACTACTACTACTACTACTACTACTACTACTACTACTACTACTACTACTACTACTACTACTACTACTACTACTACTACTACTACTACTACTACTACTACTACTACTACTACTACTACTACTACTACTACTACTACTACTACTACCACTACTACTACTACTACTTCAACTACTACTACTACTTCAAGTACTACTACTACTTAATAATAATAAACATATTAACCTTATAATCCTAATAACAGTAATACTCATAATCGTTTAGACCTTACGTTATGATCTTATACAAACGAATAACGGTTAGTATTAATTAATATATTGATATAATTGTCTCTTTCCAGTTATCTATTAATATTCTTACCAGATTCATTTTTCCGTTCGTTTTCTTTCCTTCGGTTTCTCATCTATGCGAAGCCTGTGGAAGAGGGGTAGTAGAGAATCAGAGCAGTGGGTTCGCTGCTGTCTTATGTAATGATGGCTTCCGCTGCAAACCTTTCATTAGTTTACCTTAGCACTTAACTTTGCATTCAGCCTGCTTCTTCTGAATGAATCAGCATGCATTCGAGGCACTTGTGATGCCTCGTACCCTAAGGTTTCGTTTGTTTTTTCTCCATCATCGTCATTCTGACTTATTGATTAATGAGCCTCTTACATCGATTCGTTTGATACCAAGTATCAGTATATTCTTTGATTTCATCTCGTCTATTGTGTACTTTTAGGCTTATAATAATATTCAGTGTTGTCTCGAAAGTAGTGGCCACTGTCTTTTAGGACAACCTCGTGATGGCTTTATCTCAGCCAACCGGGTGACCGATGTAAGGACACTAATCAGCGTTTAAACATTCTGTTGATAATCATTGTTATCACCACTATCGATTGCTCGCGCTTAACTACCTGGTATCATTCAATAGAAAACGATCACTGTTCAGCCGGAACGTATGGGTCGGCCAGTTGTTGTTTCCTCTACTAGTTCATTACTTGCGTGTGTTGTACGATCTTTTTCCGAATACAGAGCTATGGATCTGGCCGCTTAGTCCGTTTGTTTGTCGGTGCCACAGGCGTAATAACGACAAAAACAACACGTGCTTGATTTTCTCCGTCGACGATAGAATTTTCGGTAGAGATTTCCGTTTCTACAGGTCTGATCTGAGATGTAGCTCAGCGTGTTAGCTCAAGATGCTTGTTTTCATGGAGACCTAGCTACGAGCGGCAGAGGCGGAAACTTGGTTACTGTATAATATTTCATTCCCGTTCTTCTAACTCCTACAATTTGGTGCTTCATGCTCCCTTCGTGCTGTTGCTATTTTGTTATTGGTTCATTCGCTTGCTGCCCGACAAAATCGTACGTTGTTATTTTCAGCTTTGCATATAATTAGGTAGGTTGACTGTGATATAATTGATTATGGCGCTGTCTCTCGAGCTAGATCAGCTACTATCCAGTCTATGCCATTTTTCAGTAGTAGTTATTAGCTGTTGATTTTGCCTGCCGTAGCAAACGGTATCGTATTCGGCGCGTTAGTCTCCGGATCGCTACAATGGCGACATCAGCATCGATAAGGAGAGAGGCTGTGTGTATGAGCTTGCAAGCAACGTAAAGCTGTATAGGTTTTTGCTTAGATTCCATGACGATGCACCGCGTTAGGTACGTTTCACCGCCGTGATGCGTCATCCGGTACGAGGTCCTGCGGTAGAACATCACTAATATGTAAATAGATGATCCAGTACATTAGGTTGAAGCAGACAAAGCAAACGGGAAATACGACTCGCGAATACTTGTCGATATCCGATGGAGACACTCCGAACAATTTATTCGGATTTTTGAAGAAAGCTGTCTCTAGCGAGTCGGACATCGGCTCTTGAAGCAATGCCGTCCCGTGCCCGACACTGCCAGGCGCAGTCGACAAATTTCCTAGGCTGATTGATAAGCCGGCAGTTGGGGGAGGTTGCGATAAGGCGTTCTCCAACGAGGACGTCGTTCTGTGCAGCAGACCTAGTCCGCGTAGTAGTAGTAGTAGTAGTAGTAGTAGTAGTAGTAGTAGTAGTAGTAGTAGTAGTAGTAGTAGTAGTAGTAGTAGTAGTAGTAGTAGTAGTAGTAGTAGTAGTAGTGGTAGTAGTAGTAGTAGTAGTAGTAGTAGTAGTAGTAGTAATAGTAGTGTAGTAGTAGTAGTAGTAGTAGTAGTAGTAGTAGTAGTAGTAGTAGTAGTAGTAGTAGTAGTAGTAGTAGTAGTAGTAGTAGTAGTAACTCTGGCAAAAATTAGGCCAAACATTCAAAAATATGTTTATGTCACTGCTATTGTTACAATCATAATATTATACAACGTATTTATTTTAAGGGTACCTTGGATGACGACGATGATCCTTGTGAAATTGTCGCTATTTTTTTGAATGTTTACGCCTTATCGCCTAGGTTTGTTTAATTATTTCCACTATGTAAATGGGCCTCGGAATAATTTTTTCATTATAGGATCGTCTGTGCCTATAGAGTTCCTACTACTATAGTAGATCTAGTAGCCACTCGTATGAAATTGTAGAAAGGAATGAACGCAACCGCGAAACAAGTAAATCAGATGAAACAACAATCTTACATCTTGTATATACTACGGGCTGGTTGATTAGCACGTGTGCTTGTTCTATAACATAAATAACTTCACATACACTCGCCCACATGTGCACACATATGAATACAAAGAATGCAGCCGCATGAATAAACAAACAAATACAGACAAGATTCCGCATCGAAATGATACTGTTGTCTTAGGAAAAATTCTGAACGACAGGGGGCAAATGTGGGAAAAAGGCAGAGAAAGAGAAAGGGAGAAGCGAAAGTTTTGTCCCGAACTCAAAAGAAATATCTCACAGCTGTTTATTGTATACTGGCTGCGTAGCATAAAGGTGGTCACATGGTGGGCTTAACAGTGAAGGGTACAGGGGGATGGGTGACGGACGGATATCCAAACTGAACGCTTCTCCTCCAGAAAGGTCATATAAGTTAACTGAGTTAGCAGAAGGGCGGCTGGCAAAAGATATGGCACAATCTGACAATGATCGTAGCCTGATTGCGGCAAATCGTAAAGAATGCATGCTCGACATAACGGAAATTTTGCAGTGCGACCCCTGATTAAAGTTAGTGGCTTAGCAGCATAAACAGGTAGCATATATCGAAAGAGAGTCGATAATTCAGAAAAAAAATGATTGACCGGGCTCCATTAACACAAGTAAAGCTTTTTAAAATGACGACGAAACAAACGTACTGCTTCCGAAATACCACAATACTCAATTCTCCGAGAGACTACGCCAATGAAGTAGAAGATCGAGGTTCAAATTCGGTATACTTTGAGCTTGCTCTCGTCTTAGGCCTTCTTGCTCCGATTTCGGCAACACTCGAAGTATGCGAAGTGTCAGTACGATAACGAAATGGTCAAGATCATTCGAGGTCTCGGCGAAGGCAGCAGCATGGCGAGCTAAAGGGAATGAATAGAAAACAAATTCATTTAATTTGAATATGCAACTAAGCTCAGAGTGGAAATTGCTTATGAAATATAAAATCTGACGTTAGAATGTATGCGAGACGCTACACGGCTTTCTGCTAAAACTGCAAAAGAAATGAGCCATAATGATAATGAGCGATATTAGCTAGATAATAGCATCGTATAATATCGTATTGCGAAGTTACTCCTATTATTGTCAGCCTATGTCGACGCGGCTTGAATAGCCAGACGATCGACTGAGAAAGCCTTGAAATTGCCCCTTTGAATCTCGCGAACTACACATGACCATTATTATACAGTTCCTGCAAACAAACAAACTTATTATATATTACACCAAGAATATACATGCACTGTATAGTAGATAGCAGTAGCGGCTGCTGCGGGACCACAGTTCGCAAACTTTCTAACCAATTAATGGTGGCATAACAGTCATAGTAAATACACGGTTGTCCTAGTTAAAGCCACATGGGTGTGAACTGACCGAGCGTGCTTGGATGTAACGGATAAAGAGCGGCGTTTATACCGAGCACCGAAAATAGCTCTCTTTTTTCTCGAGTGTGTTTTCTAGCACTAGTCATTTACGTAGTTAAGCTGAACGGACGACTTCTGTTCAAAGTAGATACATGCTCTGCGCACGCTAAAAACTTTTCTGTAGGAGAATAAACCTCATAAGTTTGCTGCTAAATACTGAAATATAAAGCACGACGCTATAAATCGTGGTGGGCTTATCTATACAAATGGGGTAACAAACATCGCTGACATCGTGGACTTGTGACAGAAGAGGGTGGACGCTATTTCCTTTTCCGGGTAGGTCCTAAAGGAAGTTTAGCCTGCTCATCGATTTTGTCCCACTTACAGATTAGCAAACCGCTTTTGTATAACTGAAAGTAATAATGATAAGCCATTGAACTTAACCGTGTCACAAATGTTCCGATAATCCTGTGCCACCATATAAATTATTCGAATTACACTTCGATTACATAATGGGATTTCCTGAGACCTGGAACATCCCGCTTTTTCTTCTATTTCTGCTTAGCCATATTAGTAGTAGAAGCCTCAAAGGTCGCTGATCTTCTTATTGATGCCTATTTGTAGAGACAAGCAATACTTCGTAGTTTTTCATGATAGCGATGTTAAAATGAGTGCGCGCGTCCACTGAGAGAGAGATAACACGGCTGATTCTTAGGAACGACATAAAATAATTAAAGACCTATGAATTTAGGGCACAGATGCTGGCTCAACGTGAGCGAACTATTTTCACTGATGGTCTAATGCAGACGTCCAATGAAGTCTATTGATCGCTAGTATCGCCTCGTAGTTCTTGAAGCCGTTGTAAATAAGCCCTACAATAGTGGAATGAAATAAATAGTACGCATTATATACTATAGATAAATATTACATAGTGGTAATGGTACATAATGGTAGAAATATTGAGTAACTGACTGCTGAAGCCACCACGGTGGAGGCCATTCTCTATGGCTGGCAATGCTGAACGACTGCCAGTGACAGTAACTATAATAGTCTACCTTGTATTCGATAAAATGGTAAACAATATAATACAAGATAACTCATCACTAACTGCAATTGTAAAGACGCTAATGGTATTAGATACTTTTATTCTCACACCCATACAAATAATGATCATAGCAACAAATAACTCCGTACTATGCAATTAAAATAATAGAAGTAGTAGCGACGGATCTGCTATCAAGTGGGCGCAGCGCCGTGAGCGCTTGAATCGTACCTGATGATATGAACTACTCCAGCTCGAACGGGAAAAAATAACACGGATTAACACAGAGAATGGAAGATACCAGATACACACAGACAAAACAAAACCAGTCAAGGACAAGGACTGTTACGAGAGGCCTACCTGTTATTATTACCGAATCCTAAATTCTTCTAAACGTTGAGTGGCCCAAGTGGATAAAATACAACGAATAGGACACAGATTTTAGAATACAGACGATAATTGAGGCTTACCATAAGAACTATCTGTTGTAGTAGTAACAATGATATTATAATAGTGCGTCATACGTACATTTTGAACGGAACAACGAGGCGCTGAACGCAATAAACATACATTTTTAATTAAGCCATAGATAACTCGATTTCTGCACGTTTCCCATTAGTTCGCAATTGCTTTTGGAGTGATGAGCAACTATAATGAGATGTCACATGCACAACATTTCCTGGAGGTTTGAGATGGTGTCAAAAGGTCTACACAATGAGAAAAGATCGATGCTTGTAATTTTGCAATAGTCATGAAAAAAATAGATAAGTAGTTGATAAACACGATACAAGAGAGCAACAATAAGATCAGAAACAAATAGTCTTCATTCCTTCATGTGAGCTTCTGCCGGTTAAGTAATCACACCGCATCTATATCTTTTATACCGAACAGATACACTGAGAACAGCGCGCAGTCTTCCAGGTCAGGTACCTCATTACATTATTACTTCAATATCTATTTTTTAGTCAGTATTAATTCAACACATTATTATACGAATCTTACAAATTTCCCATCTCGTGATACTGGGCTATAACATAGTTGAGAGACAGATTAAGGTGTTTACCTCACTTTCGGTTAATTAGCACTATCTGATGCTTGGAAACCACAAGGTAATAGGCATTACTGAAGAGAAATATGCCTAGATATTAAGTGAATTGACAAACAGTGAAGAACCTCACAAATTTTGTCCAGTTATAAGATCCTTGTTATTGGCTACAGAGATCGGAATATTGTGACACCAGACACGCACAACCTAACATACGTAATCGGCAGTTGGTAGATGTCTGAATGGCTAATGCGGATCCTTTAGAGTTTTTTGCCATGCTAGCTATTAATATGTGGCCATTGATGCTTCAGATTCTGATGGTGGCAAATCGTTTTTTTCATAGGTCTGTTGGAACAATTACAGATGAGTCAAGCAAGACCGTGCCGGGCAGACCCTACTGCTCAGTAAAGTTGTTCCGAGAATCTGTTCAAAAAAAAAATCATGTTAATATCAACTAAACGTTAATGCGCTTCTCAAGTCTGAAGGCAGAAGTGCGATATTCGTTTACTTTAAAGTCCAATTTATAATAAGCCTTAATATCGATTACATGAAAATTATTTTTTAGGATGTCAGGCAATTGTCCACACTTGAAGGGTTTCCTAAGGCAGAAGTCTGCAAGGCGAAGTATACAAAAACATTTATTGAAAACATTTCTCAGTAGACCGCTGTGAAGTAGAGTACGAACCCATTATAGTCATTGACATTTCGAATTTACCTGGCTTGTCATGTGATATATAACTATTTTGTCGTCATAATAATTGAGGCTTTCGTTGAACATCTTATTGGAATTGTAACACTGCAGAAAACTTAAGGGCCGTTGGAAATGGATTTGCGTCTTTTTTTGGCGAAATCGCGCAGTTTCTATATCTTTTATTAATAACATAACACGGAGCGTAAGAGTGGGGTGGTTGATCAGACGTCAAGCACTGCAACAAAACTAGGTGAGATACGTCACCATTGCTCGACAACTCGATTTCTTCAAGTCGGCCTGAGGTAGAATATATTAAAGCATTAATTCGCTCTTCTGGAAGTAACTCGAAATCATCGAGGGCAGTTTGTCCTTGCCGCCTGGCCAAGTGCGTCACTCTAGAAAAGGGTTTAGCTGTTTCTTGAAGATATGAACAAGCAACAGTTGCGAATCTCTAACTACTTGCGGCCCGACTTTCTTTTAGTCCACAAACGAAATGGGGAGTGTTCAAAACTCAATGAGTACAACTACTGGACAGGTAGCCAAATGCTGAGTTTGACGTAATCCGCAAATACGCTTAGAGGATTTTTCACCAGCTCGTTGTCCAATGGCTGTATACGAACCGAATGGAAGAAGCAACAGCGAAAAAAAAAATGAAAATTCACATAACAATAGATGCAGCTTGTAGACCAAGTAGATATGGGAGGAAAAGGCGATCTCTTTTGCGTAAATAGTCGTTTAACTTAGCTTCCTCTACCCTCTAACACTACTTAGAGTAGATCTGATACAAGATACAAACTAGGACGAATATAAAAATTTAGATTTTGTTTAAAGTAAATGATTATGGATTAGAGACATCTTGACTGATATCGGTGCGGATACGTTGTCATGATAAATCTACCACTAGGCTAATTTGCGCGTTGCACAATTAGTTCTACCAAAGTACTAGTGTCTTGCAAAAAAAAAAAAAAAGAAAAACGAACTAGAACAATTGTGATGCAGAATATTTAGCATGCGAGATAAATACCGATAAGAGCGATCCTTCACATTATTAAAGGCAATTTACTGATACGAAATTTTATACACACCTGCAATTCCATGAAGCTCATTCGCTAAAATTCAGTTACAATCTGAGATTTAGTTTAAATTGCCTATAGCTTAGGCAGCCAGTCCTCATATCCGTATGCTATTGCCTATTTAGTTACGCCCTCTAGTTACATCCATAATAGTTCGTCATTGATCTGCAGGTAACCTAATGTTGTGTGTGATTGTTATCAGTACACATCTTCTCATGAAATCTACGATAGGTTTGTTTTAGGCAGGTGGTTATGCTAAACAATTGTACCTCCGCCGTTCTTGCTTATCATGTACTAAGCGTCTATCGACATTACGTTTGATCGAGGCCATTGATGAACTTCTTGGGCCCTAGATTAACCATCAATTCTCGTTTTTGCTTCGACGCTGTGTAGCAGACGACCATTGCGGAACGACGCGATTTCTGCTGCAATGAGCTCTGCTGTCACGGACGTCCTCTCCGTCTAATTCTCACCCCCAACCCGTGCGGCATATCTAGGCATATCAAGACCGTCATAGCTTAAATAATTAACGAGAATTGTTTCGAATTGCATAATCTTTACTTAGGGTCACAAAACAGGGCTTCAGTCGGGTCGACCCTCTTTCTCTCTCTCCCTCTCTCTCTCTCTCTCTCTGAGTCCGTTTTCCCCGTTTCATTGGCCAGTGAACGAAGCTGTACATCGTACGACAAGGCTAAAAACATCGCTACACAAAGCAACATCGACTAGATCTGATAATACTGCCATAATAAACCCGATTGCTTATTTTAACGCAATATTCGCCCTATATTGATGTAGTGGCTTGCTTGCCTGCAGAGATATATAACTTTTGATATTGATATCATTCTGCCATGACCGTGATTGCAATTCGTGTTTTCTATAAACTTGGTACTATATTTAACTATACCTGTGAATATATTTTAATAACAATAACTTTACCAAAACTAGACTAGAAAGATTCACAGTAGACAAGGGAACTACACATGATAATTACAGGCATAGGAAGATCTGTTCGAGTGAAATTGTGGGTAGTAAGATATGGCATGATTACTGGGATGTGTGTGTGTGTTTGTGAGTAGGCCTGTGGTGAAGCATGCGTATAGAGGATGTGCTACCTAAGCGGAACGGCTTAATATGGCGATGAAGAGGCATTGAAGAACTGTTTAAACGCGTGTATAATGACAGCATAAAGTAGCCAGTCATAATGGCAAATCGGAATTTAAATAAGTCAGACTAGGAACTATAATAGGAGCAGCAGCAATAGCCGTAGCGTCAACATACAGCACCAAGAAAGTTTGCCCTTTAGATCATTACTGTGTTGTTTAATTTATTTATTCACATCCTCTCTTTTAAGCACACCTCACTATATACGATGGACAGGTGATTACTGTGCCGGTCCTCAAGCCATGTTACGGTCAGGAATCTATCATCCTGACCGATTACTAGAGTTGCCAAATCATTAACAGAACGATAACTTAGTGTTACTTTTTCCCATACGTGACATAATAACCATACACTGGCATGAAGCTTGTGAAAGCAAATTACTAGCAGAAAGACACGATCTACAATATGCATGCCCAGAGAAACCTCACCGTTGTCGTATAAAAGTTAACTTCCGCAAAAAACCGTTTCGAACTGGGAGAATATTTCCATGTTCAAATCAAACACCCGGGATGTTACCAGTTTAGCCGGCAAGCTTCACACTCGTTACACAAAAGCATGCAGTAATTCTGCTTAGCGATCGTCGATGGTTTCGAACAAAGTCAACGTACTAGCTAGCTTCTGTGGTCGCACACTAGCGACGTGCGTTTGGAAGGCTGGAACCCTTACCTTTTCTAGATAAACAGGTTACCATCTTCAAGTAACAGCGTTGTCCAATGGTAAACTGTTGTAAAACTGGCATCTTCCTGTTGAGGCGGCAGACACGCAGTGTTAAACTGAATGCAGCATAATAGAAACCGTTGTCACGAAATCCTATGTATGCACCTGTACTGTTACCACACGTGTTTTTCAATTTGTGCTTTTGTGATTTATTATATTGTTACAATTGTTGAAAAGTGCCTAGATAAGTACCTAGGTTTCCTAAATTTGCACCTAAGTTGTTGCACGTCACAGATCGTTGTTACGTTAGCCGTTGTTCCAAGTACGCTTACCCTTACAATTGCTACAAATATTATAAGGTACATTTAAACAGTACGATTTTGAGTATTTTTCCATGATATACATACGAAGAGGACCGCTTCGATAGCTGGTTAAAAAACGAGCGATCGCGGCGACAATTGAGCGAGTAACTGTTTCATCTAATTATCCGGTTCGGGAGCGCTGTATCGTTGAACCAATGAAGATACGCTAATATATTTACTATGACCGTAAGCACAAATTCTGAACAAAAACAGTAGAAGAAATGCACAGCGAGACGTGTGGTGACAATAAACAGGCACACGGTTACATAGGATTTGGGCCTTATTGAATATCACTAACGTTAGAGGAACGACCATAATGTTAACGAAAGCAATTATATTCAAACGTATATAAATACACACACACGTAATATATGAATATTTACATACTCAAAATTATAACTGATATACGAATAATTAAAATTTGTAAGCGATTTTGTCTAGCGACGAGTTACCGTTGCGATAACAAATGTTCTTCGTGTATTCCTATTGTAGACTATGCATAATACTTATCTAAATAGAAAAATAATACCGATAATCTGTACATGGAAAAGGCTCGCAAAGGCGCAGAACGTATTTGTTTCCCTATGAACTGAGGGGCAAACAAACTGTACAGATAGCTATTGTAGACATGATGAATATGTCTATTGGTGCATGAGGGCAAAAAATGACCAAAAATAGTGTCAGGGAGTATTTTTGACTAGCGAGAGACTAACGAGAACAACAGCAACAGAAAAATGGGACGAAGTGATACGGAACAAACGCTACCTAATGGCACCGACACTTTGGGAATGCGTGCGGTCTCTATGAGATATCTAAATTATTTTTTTTTTAAATCTTTCCCGTATACTTACGCTAGATAACCAATAATCAAGTTACTTGTGAACTCTAGTTATATCCGATGCTACAATAAGCATTCTATAGTTTGTTTCTGTCTTTTTCTTTTTACAGTCCCATAACCGATATGTACTATAGAATTGAAAAGAAACGACTATCCGATACAGCATGATTGAATTGGGCGTATAGTATGAATGCGTTCTGCCACGCTAGGGGGCAGAAAACAACGGTTAAAGAAAACTTTACTAAGTCCCTTACAGATATGATATGGACGCTGGTCATACGCAGACGGCGGTCGGTGAGGGATGCACAGACAAACGCACACCCAATGGCGTGTGCTAGCGGGAAAAAAAGAATTGTTTTGAAATCTAATGGGTGGCCCTTTCGCGTGCTCTGTCTATAAAGTTCCCTTCGAAACATTGAATATGACAACTAACCATTGTTATAAATAAATTTCATAGACAAAATTAAGCGTTTGTGTGTATTTCATTTATGGTACATAATTATTAAGCTAAAAGTCAAATGGAAGTATTTTAGTTTATTATTATCATCAATAGGAAAAGGACGTAATACCTGAATGTCGTATATGTTGCAAGGCATAGGTCGATTGGGATATTGAAACGGCCATTGTTATGGTCAGATAGACTGTCACACAATTATTACGTATTGAACGCAGTTATAACGAGCATCAAATTATGAAGAAAGACATTATAAAGTGATGAAAATACACTTAAACAGATGAACAACAGGAAAAATAGAATAATTTCTTGAAAACATGCCATCAGGAACGGTTAAAGAGTCTAAAGGATCTATAGTTAAAAGAACAATAAACAGCGAACGAATAGTGAACTTCTTCGAAACACTATCCCACTTAGTCCTATGTTTGCGCGTCAATCAGTACGCCTCCAACTTTATACATCTATACTTCGGACCTCAGAGTTAACATTTTAGTTATGTGCTTTACTTGAAGTTATGAACAGTGATGCCCAAAATGTATTACGCATTATTTTTGATTATTTGTTCTCGATCGTCAGTTTGTGACTGCAGCGAGGGGCATTTGTTGACAAATTTGGCAGTTAAAAGCTGCGATTGGTAGACCCGGTAGGTCATATCTAACTGACACCGTGCAGAATGTTACCAGGACACTGCGGGCTACGCACGATGCCACCCACAGTAAAGTTTAAACTAATAGCAAAAAAAGGCGTACAAGGCATCAGCATAACAACAACGAACACTCGGTGACACTCTCACCGATTAGAAATAAATTACGCCTATTTTCAAGTGGTTAGTAATGCGTGAAATTTGGTAGAGTGTCTTAGGATTTAAAGGCGGCCCGAGTATCGGTAACGTTAGGGGCGAGAAACACCGTGTAGACGTAGTAGTCCATCGTATACACATTAGATAGGTTACAAATTCGTGGAAGGGAGGGCGTCAGGTTTGCTGTGACCACATTGGGCTTATTTTCGGCTCGGATACCGAAGCCGAGGCTGACACAGTCTTCTGTTAAGCTAAATGTATGGCCACCTAAGAAAACAAAAGAAGCTAGCCATATCTAGTCATTTAGTCATGATTATGGTGACAAATGACTGATCTAGACAATGGACTGCCACTACGGATATGAAGTACAAAAAGGATATAACATTATCTATTGCAAGAAAACAAGGAAAACGGCGGAAATACAGCTGAAATGAGAAATAAAATAGTACAGAGATATTTCTACGATGTACCTGGAAGATGACTGATCTACACGTAGTCGTTAAAGAGACAGTAGAGTACTTTCGTATTTACCTTAAGTCTCGACAGGGGAGATCCTTGAAGTGTTGGGTGGGCGACCCCTTCCAGGATCAGGAGACGCCGGCCAATGAGCAGAAGCAGAGAAGGCCGACCAGTTTAAATGTGACAGCCGAAGGTTACAATTGCAGTCGCTCCGCGAATGAAGTACGCTTCCTAAGAGAGGTTCCATAGACAGACCACAATCACCTTCGAAGCTAAGAAATAAGAGCTCTATAAGGGATTGATGCATAGCAATAACTAGGTCATTTGCGCTAAAGGTAACATTGACTGAACTGATGTCGCAAAATTGTAACAGAGTAAGCGCATATTTAAAATGAATGGTTGGTATAGATTTCATTGCAGGTACATCAGCTTAATTTTCCAAAGCAAAAGTGAATCATGACAGCAAAACGTGATTTTACACTGAAAAACGATTACGATTCATTTCACTTTGCTAAGTGCGCATGTCCTAGACGCGTAAACTTCCTCTGCGTGTATGGGACGTATACGAACGTTTAACTCAACGTTTCCCATTAAAGCGAGGACGGCAACCACGGAACGCGCTAAGTACCAGACAGGCCACTACTAATTGCCTTTTAAAGGACCCAAGGTGTTGAGGCGTGACTACAGTAACATCTTACCATCTATAGGAGTTGCATTCATTAAACATTGCGTGTAACTGCTTTAGTTGCAGCAGGGAAAGTTTTACATGATAGACAATTATATATATATATATATAGTATGGGTAGAAATCTAGAGAGTCCTTATTGAGCTCTTGCAGCAAAACGCTATAGTGCCATAATTCACAGACTTAGCATATGCCTAAAATTCAACAATAACAATAGCGGTCATCAGATACGATGAGGTATGCTTAAAAATGGCAGTAGAATACTTCTGTTGTAGAACGTTTTACCGAGTCACTATTTATTGCAACAATTTGCGTATGTCCTTAACCTTAACATGGCAACTTTTTAAGTGTCAAAGGATATTCGGTTCGATATACGTATATGTAGATTCGCTTTGTTATCAGGCGGCCTATTTAGAATCAAACAATAACTATTCCTCGCAATGGTGATGATGAAGGAGCCAGTTTGAGGCCATCCAAAAGTCTCTCGTAAGCTTGCATGCCCGGATGTACATTAACGTAGCTCTACGAACAGACAGGAAAAGTGGATGGCGTCAGAATTTCAAATGTTTTCTACTAACCTCTTTCTAATCTCGCATTGCTGTCTTAATTCAGGAACGAATTTCACAACATTGTACGGTTTTTATCTCTCAATCACCGTTTCCATTTTTGACTGATACGAGAGCGGGCCAAAATTCCCGCATATGCCTAGCTTTGTGTTCCTGTCCTGATCCAAAACGCTGATAGAGTTTTTCCTCTTTATTCTCTTTGAGATAGGTTTGAACGATAATCAATGAGCTACAAGGTAAAGAAGTAAGTGAATTTTCCTTTGCTTCGTCTGCCTATTTCTAAATGGTGAAAGCCGCTCTATGTTATTGTATTGTTGTCTGCGGGAACCTAGCGTCACCAGAGTCGTTTCTCATGTTTTGTTAGTCGGTCCTGCAGTGAGGCTAAATCAACGGTGCTCCCGTCCGTCTGTTTTGAGGCCCGTTGGAAGGGTGTCTACATCACTGAGGTGCTGACCCCTCTATGCGTCTATACCACTCACAACGGTTTTGTAGGCTTTTCGAAGCAATTTGCCTGTATGCTAGCTTAAGGTCGACACGATATGCGTACTGGTGCTCTAAAGACTGTTACTGATCCGTAGTCGACGCTAACAACCTGCGCCTGGGGCTGTGTATCTCTGCCATTAGTCTGATTAGATTAGCGGTGCTATCGCTAGTTTTACTGGCTATACAGGATGTGTAAAGCTTTTTGGATGGGCCGATTCAGATATGCTCTGGGGTATCTAGAAAGTGACTACACTCAATTCTGTTTGCTTGCCAAGCAAAAATTGAGATAAGGTCAAATTTAACGATATTGAATTCAGTAAAAAACTAAATTTTAGCATTACTTGTGCGACCATCTACATATCAACGGACGCCGATTTTTTTTTAAGAACAGATCTGTATCAGAAGATAAAAGCTTAAGTAACGTTTAGTTAGCTATCAAAGTGACTGACCTAGAACTCAATTAGTGATTTACGCTACGACAGGTTATTGTATGTGGTACGTTTTCGCGAATGGCAGCACGTTCAATTGTTTCAGTATCAGGGTAAGAAAAGACCCGATTATTCAATAGCACAATCCGGGCTGGTTAATACCGCACATAGCATCGGACTGACCAGGAACGGGTAGATAGTTTTTACTGCATCATTTTTGCTATCTCTTTTTTTACATTTTTTTAATAATAAGCATAACAACGATTTCACGTTACGAGAAAAAAAAACGCAACAAGAATATGCATCTACTATTACCAGGCAATTTAAGTGTTAGTGCATGGGTTTAGAAGAGATGTCGGAGGGTTGAAAATATGATTTGTGTTAATGGACTTCGTTCGTTTGGTGGTGGCTGAAAAGTCAAATGATCAGCGAAATCGTATATTGGACCAATGAGTGCAGGAACATTTCTGTGAGAGATCACTCTAGTTTTCTAGTTCTAGGACCCTAGCTCTAACTTTCAATGTCTTTCTTCTATTTATCGTTATTTCCATACATATAGAATCAAAATGGTCATTCACCATAATGAATGGCTGCAAAATCTAAGGTGTCTTTAACTATGACTTTCCCTTGGCATATCTAACATCTCATTGGTGGGATCGTTATTACTTTACTACTAAGTGATTTTTTCCCACCCGTTATAGCAATGTATCATTTTGAAGGTTTTTCCACCCCCGTCTATATGTAATTTCTAAGTATTTATTTATTCTTTAGAACTTTTGGGCGCTAGACGGTCAACTTGAACTATCTTATGAATGAATCATTTCGACCCGTTAGTAAAGTTGTATCTTTAATACGTTCCCGATATCGAGTGACAGATAATTGAAATAGAGTACAACTTCACTCGCATTCAATTCACAGCTTTCATACTAAACTTCAAAAATATTGCGCAGCCAAAAAGATATGAACCACCCCATCTCCCAGGCCATCAAAAAGTGTCTGGTTTACTCAATGCACTGTCGTGCGCGACGTTTCTAGCAATAAACGCATTGCCCACTCGTATCCAATACTTGGTATGGTACTTTACATTAAAGAAGGTCCGTTCGTCTATAACTTTGGTAACGACTTTGCCTATCTCCTCTAAGGGAACTTTGCCTATCTCCACACAATACAACAACTTGTTTAGCAAACAACTTATTTATACAACAAAAGTATAATACCTTTTGTTGTATTGTGTTGAAACTGTAACGGAAGTGTAACTATGAACTTTACGAAGTGGTAACAACATAGCTGCATACCACGGGCTACATAAATAAGTTGAACTTAATTATTATGCAAATACTGCACTTGCTTTCATCTCTTTGCTGTCCTTAACTTTTCAAGGTGGTCCTGTTCGTCTTACTTTAAAGGCCTGAATTAACATAGTACAAGTGTATGGTATTATAATATTCAAGAATGTCTAATCGTGATAATGCGATAGTGGCATTTTCACTTGCTAAACGTTAGGCCTGAGAAGGCTTAGAACCGGGTCTATAGTCACTCAATTTCGTCCTGAAAAAGGCCGTCAACCATCCAAAGCAATGCTCAGTCATAATACCGAACCGAAAACTTAACAATTACCTAGCTCTAAGGGAACTAAACGGTTCAGTTGTAAGTTATTCGAAAAAACGCCCGCTCATTTTATGACGAAAAAATGAATGCTTTGTGACCGACGGATGCTCCGTCCAATCCTGGACAGTTAAACATTTAATATCCACAACAATCATATATGTATATATAATAAATATTGATCGATATTACTGGATTCAGATATTCACGACGACAATCATTTTGTAACATCGAATTAAGCTCTCTAAAAAAATAATATATGACATCACAGGAAGCAATCATGGAAATGACGCAAGAGTTGCGCGCTGGCGATACATCGGTGGCATAAATAAGTCGCAACTAGAAACCAGAATGTCCCCACTGCTTGAGAATTTAAAGTTCAATAAGCCGAAAAACGGTCTTCTGGCAATTTGTCCGTAAACTTAAACAGCGATGAGAATTTTTACTGCCGTAAAACCATACGGCAATTGATCGCTATATAGAAAAGACGTAAATGATCTCACTGTAGGAAGCGATATGAATGGAAGCGAGAGGAGCATCCACTCACAAAAAAGGTGTTTCCTCAGAATAAGTCCGACGACGTTTTAAGCGCCCGGCAATAGCCACGTACACGTATTTTATAAATTAATACGCATTTTAACTATTAAACATGTACTCTGTTCTACATTTAGTTAACACAGCGTTTCTCTAAGTGCCGCAATTAATTCAGAAAGGTATTCTGTAATAAGCCTGAGAAGAAATTCCTTAATATTGTCTTAGTCCGATAAAAATGGTTTCAGTTTTTAATCTTGGCCCGAATAAACAGGAATTAATGAGTTATATAAATCATAAAATAAAAGTGGACTCAGGAAACCTGAATAAGCTATTTTAATTACTCAGGACTAAACAAAACGTACCTGCCTAATTTTATTTATGGCTGTTAACTATGGTTACTAAAGGCTCGCCGGTATTGTTTCTACAAGCAAAAATAACTAAATTAATGATTAATTAGAACGTCACTTGCGGGCTTCACCCCGCGCCTGTCTTACTACTAGGCACATTTTAGTTTCGTTTGGGTAAAAAATTAATCGTATCTGTAGTAGAGATAACGTCGAACAGTGGCTAACTGTAGTCTAATAGCTTCCTCTGTATTATAGCTTGAACACAGTCTGCCACGCAATACATTTTTCGCAATAACGATAGATCAGCGCGACCGGTACTAGTGGCGGCCTACGTATTTATAAACGCTGATTGCGGGTTTGAACAAGCGTGCGTCCCTTGTGTGGACAAATGTCCTGCTGAGTTGATTTGGATGGTAGGCCTGGTAAGTGCGTAGTCGTCGCGCAGGTGAATTCGTTCCCAGAGTGTATTGAAATGAGAGCTTGGGAAAATGTGTGCCCGTTGTGTGGGTTAACTTTCCCCCAGAGCATATTCACGGGCGGTCTCGATGTAGCTTGACTCAACTTTACGAACTAATAAGCATAATAGGTGTTTCTCATTGATAGGAAAAAAATGCTGGCAGGTTCCAAGTATTTAAAAGTGAGACCCGGTGTCGGTAAACTAAACTTGCCTTATAATCACATCTATTTGGCGTACCTGCGTGTGTTAAAAGAAAGCGATTTTAGTACGATTATTTTCCTCTTTTGTCCTAATAAAAAAAGACCACGTTCTATAATACGGTCTTCGAATGGATGGATACACATACATATAAATAAGATACAAAAATAACGTTCAGTTAGAATAAACAAGCAAATCGATCGCAACAATTGCTTGCAAGCGATTATAGTATTCGCAACTATACAATTAAGCCACCTGTGTCCTAATTATCGTGAAGAGAACTTAAATGACTGCAAGGCTTATGCCTTTTTCGGAAAGTATATGCACCGCTCCCTCTTAGCAATATGGTCTGTATCGCATTGGGCATTAATTTCGATGCATGTTTGCCTTCAACCAAATAGAGACGAGCGAAGAGGCAAAGATACGTCTATGGTAAGTACTGAGCCAAATTACTATGTTACAAATCCGACAAAAGGGTTCAAAATAGGAGAAAAAACTATTTAGTTGCACTAAATGTGAAGCTTAAAAGACTTACCCTTTATATTCGAAACGATTCTCACAGCTGCTTCAGGGGCATGGAGGAGAATGACAATTTATTCGTCTCGTCATGCGTCTTCACTTGCTTCCGCTATCGGGTTGACCGAGGTTTTCTGTCGTTCCTTGGATTTTAGAGCCCACGAGTTAGTTCCTAAAAGAACCACGCTGCGCGCGCGGTGACTCTGTGATGTGCTTGGGAACCTTTAGGACCAAAGCTCGTTCAGCGTTTTGACGGAGCCTGTTGTTGAAGGGTTTGGGTTGAGTCCGGCTTAGTCCAGACTGGGGCTCCAAACAGAACGATTGACTTTGCCACCTTCATCCGCAGCCTTCTCGTTTTTCCCCTAGGACTTTAACTGTTAGTTATTATTTTTGCAACGTCTGCTAGTAAATTTTTAGCTTTGGCTATCGCGTTCTTTGTATGTTTTATGCCCTCATAAGCTGGCCTAGCAGTATATTCAACCACTTGGTGCAGTGAGCAACCTCTTCTCATTAGGCTTTGGTTTAGTATTATTTGAAGGTACTTTTTCCTGCTTGTTAAAAGCACTGCATCTGAGTTCACCAACGCTGAACTTAGACAGCACTCTTTTATCCGGATAGCCATCCTAGCGTCTAATTTTTGCTGCTCCTCAGCTCCTTCGTCCGCGTACGCAATCGCTCACACCTTTGTTAAATATGGGAAGCGCCACATTTAAAAACAAAGGCTTCACGATGGACTTTTGAGGGGCTCCGGTAGTCATGACAAACAGCACCCTTGTTTATTATCGCACGACTGCTCAAATAGCTTGAGGCTATGCGTACGATGTACAGAAAAACATATTGCTCCTTCTTAATCTCTAGAAGAAGGATCAGGAACAGGTCTCTTGATCGCAATTTGCTTTTCCCTATTTTCTCAGCGCTCTCAACCATCAATAATACTGACCGATGCATTTTTAGGCCTCGTGGGCGATCTAAAAACAGGACGCTTTCCTCCGCTGAGTCCGGAAGCCTGGTCATAAGGATAGCCTCAAGGTCCTTCGCGAGTGATTTTAGTCGACAAATGAGACGGCATGCTCCATTGCACTTAGAGGACAAGCACAATTTTCTTGTATTTCTTGCAGATACTCCTTTAAGTACTTCTCCTAGCTTTCTTAATGTTTCCTACAGCTTATGCTTCCGTGCCTATAGCCACCGATGATTTAGTTCAAAAGTTTCACTACGCCGAATCGTCTAGACCGTTGAAGCCGTTCTTTTATGGGGTTACAGTTGGCCTATGTTATACTTTCATACGACTAGCAATATTTCGGTTGTGCCGGCTTTTTTTGCAGGAGGGAGGGGGTGCAAATGGCCCCTACTAGGCGGTGATGCGATGCGTCTTGCGGCTTTCCACTTTTCTCTTCCTAAAGTCCCTTATGGCGCTATGATTAGCCCCGTTGAAGCTATAATATGATATGTCGTGTTTCCTAGCTAAATTTACCTTAATAAAAAAAAAGAACACATACATATATGTGGCATTCGTGTGTATGAAAAGCGTATCCTATAGATGTTCTCTCTATTCATCATGTCGTCTGTTTCAAAACCATACTATATTATTCTATATTTAACTTGTATTTGTACGTGACAAAAGTGTAAATAGACGACAATGATTATTTATCACAAAATAAGCTAATGTCTTGTTTACTCTCTCATTAACATGACGAAACTAAGCTTAAGTCGTAGGAACCGTTCTCAGGTAGCCTGTTGTAGACGACCCTGTGCGCTTACCAATCTAATTAGATAAAATGATGCCTTGTCCCAGGGGTTCCTCACAGAGAAACACTTGAAATTTGTTATCATAATAAACAGTGGCCTTTTTTTTTGCAAAGTCGATCCAGAGTGGTAAATCGATTATTATTATATAATATATTGTGACAGGTTCAAAGTTCAGCCTCTATAACATGGTCGTGTATCTGCGGGGGCTAAACTGAATATTTGCTTTTTGCGAGAACCCCTTTGAAGCCAACATGCTCAAACTTGTAAAACTTTAAGGATCAGAACGCTGACAGGGGGGTCAATTATGGACTGTGCCCTCTAAAAACATTGTAAATAAAGTCGCTAATTATTGGTCTGTCTATACTCCTGCTATTAAAAGATGTCGACATTATGTGATTTAAACTCATATAAAGAATAGCAAGATCCTCTATTATGCTGAAACTGTTCGTCTTGCAACAAATTGACTGATAACAACACTTTTGTATTAATTCAGCGTCAGATGTGTTATCGAAATATACTTGCCATGAAGGTGTACATATTTTATGAACGAAATAGTTAGAAAATTTACCCATTTTAATGCCTGGAGATTTCGTGCAATCCTGATTCAACTGACAAGTAAATTTTCGTGACTGGAAAAAGCAACTTCGTCGCCCTCAGTGTTTCGAATTTTATCCTCCCACAGATGGGGACCCTGGAACAGTAAACAAGGGACGCGAGAGCTTTTGGTAAACAGTTATACCCAGAAAATACCAGCTAACTTGCTCGAAAGAAGGCTAATGGATGGTCTTACGGATGGATGGAACACTGCTAACTGACCGATACAACTAAGCCCGGAACGAATTCGAATCTCTCTGAAACTGTATAGTTTTCTTTCTATCTTCAATTTATGCTTTCTTAAATGAATCCATCAACTGTATTTCTAACCCTAGTTGAGCAACTATACGACAAATTTACTTTTCTATGGCATTTGTACCTTTTCTTATCGAAATTATGTTTAAGACATATTAGCGAACGTAACTGTTTTGCATACAGATATTCCACATCGAAATATAATGTTTATCTATAATAATATGCCCTGAGTTTTTCTGAACTGGTTCTGGGAAGCATGTTGCAGATTGCATAATGCTCTATTATGAATAGCCTGTTATAGTGAGCTAGCAGGACATTCATAACACTATCTATAAACGCAATATGTATGCCGATAAGGGTACCGTGCTTTTTCGGAGTGCCGGAACACCTGCCAGGATATCCGAAGTCCAATTCACCTATCAAATAGATTTGAAAAAAAAAATGTTTCTAATTCCGAGTAGTTGCAATTCTTCCTTTATAACAGCTACTTGAAGACATGTACTACTATGTATGAGCTAAAGTGAGCAATAATTAGTTAGTTCGACAAACAAAAATGTATCGTTGACGTTTTTGGGCGATACAAAATAGTGATTCCTTTGTGTATCAACCGCTCCACGACTTACTTAAATGACAGACTTCAAAATCTGATGCTGAAATCATCTTAACCTATACATCGCTTAGTGAGTTCGTATTGAATAGTAGCTATGTCAAGGATATCAAACACACCGATTTTGGATTATGAGCAGTTTGTATCGACATAATGTTCTCATATTTTAGCTAAAGGGGGATTTGAATTTTACTGGACGACCCCACGAGTTCCGTTCCAGGCCTGTTTTGTCATTGATTTATTTATTTTATCAGATTCGTCTACGGCTATCAAACGCTGTAGGTCAAGTGCACACTAACGGTTATCCTGTCGTAATCAGGCCGCTGTCTAAACCATTACCCCTTTTCTAGTTAGTCCTGCATCCTGATCTCATGTGTTGGCCAGAGTATTCAGGCTACTCTGTATTCGTAATGTGTTGATTTTCTCTACTTCTGCAATGTGATCACAAAGTTTTTAGTACTGGCTAACTGATTCCGTTTCCAGAGCTTCGGCCGTCCTCTAGCGGACTCATGAGAATTTAGCCGGCCTTCAGTTCACTTCTAATAAACGGTTGCCATTGGTAGAGTCAACTGATCTGTTAATTTCGTTTTTGGGGCTTCATTAAAATGTAGCTTCTTTTATCATTTTTCATCTCAGAAGATGATGATTAATTTTGACGTCACCAAGGCTTAAGGGCTTTTTACCTTCGTTTTTTCTTTATAATCAGCAGCAACACATTCCACGAAATATATAGATATATCTAACTTTTTCAAATGTCCTAATTTTGTTCTCGGGACATCATCAAAAATAGTGGATTATTTAATATTTTGTTAAATTTCTTTTGATAATAAATATTTACAAACATTTATTTAAGATTTTTTTCTTTGTTTTTTCACAAAGGTCAATTTCACGTTCGCCGCCTCAACAACAATATCAACATCTATTAAGAATTCGCTTAAAGAACCTCTTAAAGTACATTTTTATTCCAATCTTACTTAGGCAAACATATACGAGCAATAGGGTTTCCGCAGTTTTCATTCAAAAATACTCAGCTGGTCAATATCTATCATCTGGAATTTAGAGAAGCTTTTCTCAAACGGAATAGCACGTCAATTCTGGCTTTTCAAACGGCATTTACCACCCGAAACCTAAAATTAAGTATACGTATCGTATTTCGATTTAGCTTATCGAGCTTTTGATTGATACCAGTAAATATGCCTTACATAAGCTTTCATGTAAAAAAAATAATAACCTTAATATTGTTTCAGCGAAAAAAAAACTACCGCATTTGGTTTTTGGTCTTTTTTCAGGCTAACAATTAAATTTGAGCGATAGGAAAATGTGTTGAAATTACTCATCTCACATTTACTGATGGGTGCTAGGAACTGGCATCAGCAAAATAATACTTTGCGTAAAAAATCGTTTCCGATTATCTTATTATTTTTCCTCAAAAAACATCTCAGAGTATTTTCGGAAAAAAACAACTGCAATTTTCGCCATATTAGCCGCCACAACAATCGATACTTTCCAGAAATTCGTTCAAAAAGTACTAAAAAAAAGACATCTTTATTTCAATGGGTATTTGACCATTTCCACTGAATGTGTGGCGTTATGGACCGTACTCTACGCAGCTTATAGATCGTAGCTCTACTTGCGATGAAACTTTAGGAACGCAACAATATCCGACCACTTAAAGAAATAAATTTTAATCGAAGAAGAATCAAGTAAACAGACAGTCTTAATAGTATATAGGTGATAAAATATATAAAAAATACTTTAAATAGTTGCCTTTCTACCAATGGTAAAGTTTAAATTTTTCATTTACATGCCCAAAGGTCAATCGTTTGTAAATGTCGTACGCGTATCATATTTGGGCGAGGTACTTCTGCTCAATGCATCGAAAAAATTGAATTTCTTAGCTAAATAATAGCTTATAAGTTATAGTATATATAATTATATTATAAATAAATCATTTATCTAACAGAGATAGTTAAACAAATGGACTGAAATTTTCCATACATTCGCGACACCCTAATGCATACCTACCTCGTCTATGCACAAGTATCACCTTTACGTACATCCACTTACTGTTTTCTATGATTTGTCCTTTGTCCAACTATTAACTAAGTAAAAGCGTAGCCCTGTGACGATCACCTGTCCTCTACTGGCGTCGGTGTTGATGGAGTGATTTCAATTACATGCTGCAAAAAGTGTTTTTGCGTTTCTGCGGAAACGCACAAGTTTTGTGGTTGATCGTTTTCTTCTATAATGGCTAGAATACTCTGCCCCAACAGTAAGAAATAAGACCTGCGATTCTACGGAAATCAGTTGAGATTATATTATGCAACTGTTAAATTGACAAGAAGAACGCGCAAAAATCACTGAACCTCTGCAGAGGCTTTAAAACTTCACGATTATGATTCCGTCCAGCATTAAAGATTGTTTTATTTTACATTACGCAGTTTAGTCAAAACCATTGTGTGCGTTATAAATGAAAATGTTTCTGGTGGAGCCCGATCACACGCTGTGGGTAACTGACGTCTAAGAAATATATCATTCGCTTTTCATAGCTGACAAATTTGTAGCAATGCTTGCAATTAAATATTTGGCATCAAACAATAATAATCCGCTGTCACGAAATCTAAGGAAGTTAACATGTATCGCAGCTTTACGAACTGTGGAAACACCGGCGTTTTAGTACACACATAAATTTAATGATAATTAAAAAATTATCGTTTTCTGTTAGGATGAAGTCAGTACTATGACAGCATACGAACTATTTGGCACAATCTCACTACATACGTAACGATCCTCAGCACACTTCACGATGTGAACAGATATTTCGACCTGTCTTCTCGGGATATTTTTTTCGCCGTCCCTTTGCGCTCAAAGGGCACCACGAGCCTCGTCAATGTTCGTTCTTGCAAGCCTTTTCAATATTATGAGCCTTTTCTATTCTTAAATTAATCGATATGATTCGCATCAGGCTTCATTCTTTACGCCTAAAAGTAATCACAAAGCCAACAAACTCACTGAAGTCAGAGAGTCCAGCAGTTAATAGGCGAAAACCGAACCGAAGTCGTGCAATAGTATGCGTGATATAGACAAAGCCGCCGCTGTCATACAACGCAGATGGACTATATTTTAAAACTAGATTGACAGGTTAACAGGCGTAGGACCACCTCAATTCCTTAAGCTTTTAGGTCCCTCGCCATATTTCAACGCTATTTCGCAAAAGAAGAATGAAGACAAAACAAATTGAGAGTGAACTGACAAAGCAAGGACATAATAGAAGGACGCACAAAATATTTCCAGCAGAATCGACAAACCGTAGGCCTCGTACTAAGCTTTTACAACGCCCTGTGTATACGCAACGCAGTAAGCCGCGGCACAACCCTGTTGATCTGACTTCACGTATATTCCTGTTTAAGGTATCACAACATGCAGGACGTTTATGCAACACAACCCAGAGAACTTGCCCATTGTAGCGCATCTCAGATCCACGATACGTCGTACAACATTTCAGCAACGATAGATTTCAAGATGTCTGTCGAGTCAACTAGAATAGTTGCTATCTTTGTCAGCATGGTAATGTTATTGCAACTACTTCCTTCTTTATATTTACTTCAAACAATCTCTTATAGGCAACTGTAGAGGGAGATGCATTTTTTATGATCTTTGTTTATGGGTACCGCTGACGCCGTCTTCAATCGAAACTGATTGATTTCGCTTCGACGATGTTATGGTAGGCAATGCTGCCTACGAACGCTAGAAATATGAAACAAATCTCGTGAGGTAGACACGTTCGCTCGGTACTAGAGCTCAGACGTCCTAGGAAATATTGACCCAGCTCCGGGCGTAAAAATAGAAAATATTTTCCTTTAGTTCATGACTGGTAAAGATTGCTTATGAAGAGATTGATTATAGAACTTCTTTGGCATAATAAGCTGAAGGAAGCTGAATAACTAACTGAACGAAACGAAATATGCATCTAGTATAGGGACGAAAATTCTTTGCCAATACGGTACATACAAGAATTGGATACTGCTATAGCTTGACTACAAGGTCTGGTGAAGATTAGATAACCTATTGGAGATGGCAATAAGCTGTTTCGCATAAGTACAGTCGCCTAGATGAAAACAGTTATCACAATATACTTTATTCTCACTTATAATTATTTTTTTCTCTTCGGTTCGTAGCCGATGCCTAACGTTTCACACTATCAAGAGATTTCACTCTTTATTTGGACGGCTTGCTGCCAATATTTCATTAAATTTCTTCCGGCAGATTGATCCCTATGTTTTTGCCTCTATTTTGCCAGTTCTTTGCGCATTACCTATTTATATAAGCAATAATATATATATATATATATATATTATTACTTGTATCAGTTATATTAAAAACTAGTGTAATAACAATCAACATACGACGATTTTCAGTATAATAACAGCAGGTATAATCACTGCGACTCAATTAGTATGATTATGTTTTTCTATTGCCTACTGCTGGCTCATAATGTGAGAATCAATTTTTTTTAATAGCATTCTCAATACATCTGCTTACTTGTAGGCCCTCCAGTGATTTTTTAGCTACCTTTTCGCTGCTCGTACGTCAAATACACCAGGCGACGTCTCCGTAACAATTCACTAGACAGATGCCGTGTTCAATTTTTCTAAAGCTTTCTGTTTTCACATCACGAAATGTGTTGACAACTGCCTCATTTCAGCGGAATTCAACTCATTATCCACCTATTCTTTTCATTGATGACACACAGCTTTCGCTTCTTATCGACTATCTTTAGTATCAACTGTCTATGTATATATATATATATGTTTCTAAAATAAAGTTGCAACAAGGCACGTAGCGCTATTATAGTTCATTACTACTATATTATTGTTAGATATCGATATGATCATTCATGTTGCTATTTGCATATTGCTGGATTTTCTCAGTTGATATTTTTCCTCTCTCAAATATAGCTTGCAGTCGCATTTATGTCTCGCATACCACAAATAGAAAAAAAATATATAGTTTTTTTTTCCTATCTCTATATACTAATACTTACATATTAATTATATTTTACATGGGGATAGTATTTAGAAAGCATGGGATTGGCTGCTAGTCGCTCAATACATATAGTATTTAATTCTATGCATAATCTTTAAAGGTCACGTCGTTTCTTTTCTATTATCATCATTGTCATTGTCGTTTCGAGTTCGACTATACTTTTGTCACCTATAGCGGCAAATCCAGGTCCCTTCATGACTTCTGCCCCTTTTCTGCCCTTGAGTAGCATGTCTTCAATTGATTGTTTTGATTCTAAGCTATACTCATTTCCTCCTAGCAACGCCCTGTCGCTCTAGATTTATCTTGGATATCCAGTATTACATAGCTCCTATATCGACGGTCCTGCCCTGCTTTTCTCGGATGTGCGTGGCCATTTTGCACTATGCGATCAGTACATTCGCAACTGCTGGCAAAACACAGACAGCAAACGTTTGTGGTCATTTCACTTCACTGCTGTAGCTTGGTAAGTGATGTGGGCGCTACCTTCCGGTGGAGATACTTGAGCACGTAAAGCGGAAGACAGGATACAATTGTAACTAATACGACCTTGTAGTGGAATTCTGGAGATTTGAGAAAATCCGCATCTGCAACAAAGGAAAGAAGCAGCAAAAAAGGCGTGGCCGATTTAAACATCATTCTATACACATATACAACATGTGATCAAGGATCTGTGCAATCTATCGAAGCCATTGTCCATAGAAGTCACTAACTATACAAAAAGCATAGAACGCAGGATTGTCAGCTAATTAGAATAAAATTATAACAATAAATCCTCTAACACCGCAATTATTTGTTACAAGTCGCCAACGAAAGCTGCCCTAACTAAATTATTTGATATATATCAAATGAAGGCCTTGCTGGTTTTCGAAACTCGAGTATGTACTACATTTTCGTATACTATCCTTAGCTAAGGCTTACACAGTAGAATCTATAAATTTGATAACATAGAACTTAAATCGCCTTCATAAGGTTATACTCTTGTTACGGTTGCGAAGTGCTCGAAATACCCGTGCGACTTAAATTGGGCTTGAATTGGTATTGCTTTCTCCAAATCTTCTTTTTGCATTAAAAGACAGCCAACAGCTAACTTAGCCGAGGATGTTCGTGATACTTACGATACTATCTGTAATAGTAAGCTATCATAGAGCGAATCTATAACTAATGAGTTGAAAACACCATAAAATTTGAACAAACTGGCTAATATATATATATATATATATATATATATATATATATATATACGTGTGTATATATATATATATTATATATATGCATAATATCACACGAATCTTTATTTACAAGTATTCTCTCCTGCTTAACCTCATGTTTGTTTTTAATCCGATGTTAGTTAACATGATTTCTGCTTTATATATTCTCATAATTGACGTCAGTGCTGTCATGTTGACATTGATAGGTAGTAGTTGTCTACTTATGCGTTTTTAATCCTCCACGTGGAATTATTTGGTTTGTTTAAATTTAATTAGTTATTTCTGTCTAGAGCAATAAGTTATATAAAAAATCATGCTAATCTTAGCTTATCTCTTCTTTGCGCAGTTGCTCATATGGATTAACCATTGCTAAACTGAACAATCGTTCTACCTGCAAAGTAATATTATTCATTCAAAAAAATAACTTTTCGACATTAATAGTCTTCGGTAAGTATTGGCGTACCTATTAAGGAGTTTAGTCAATATCCTTATAAAATCTTCTCATAACAGTAAATTTTAAATGGTGTTTGCTATTAAATCATTGGCTACTCGTAGTTTCTCAAAAATGTACACAGACTGCTTTCTCGAACAAGTTATTACATACAAAATTGCACTAAAGCCATTGTTTATATTGAAATTTCTGAAAAATATATTTTTTGTGGCAGCAATATGTAAAATAAACGAACAAAACTGAAGGAACACAGAGCTACGAGTAAACCGATGACTAAAGTTTTTTTTTTTTTCCCGCAAATCGAATATGCCAAAATTATAATATTTCCACACAAGCTTTAAACTTGTAATTTTTAAGATTCTGTACACACTAATGAACCTTCGGCAAATATAAGCGACAATAAATTATAAGAAATACTTTGTAAATATCTAATTAGGCCATATCTAGAGCGTATTTTCTATTTCGTGTATATAATTATTTCACACACTATATCATCATTTTCTTCCAAGATATCTCTTAGATTGATTTGTCTTCGAACATAATTCTCGTACACTCATGCATGGGACAGTCCGAAAGCCTCCGTTTAGTTCGCTTCTACGCGATTTCGTTTGTCTCTTTACCTGCCATTTCGAATAAAGATTATTTCATTTCGTAGCACTTCCATTGTACAGCGTGTCATGCTTTTACTTGAACTATTTACTAAAATTGTAAGTCTCTGACAAAAAACCCATCTTGATCAACTGGACATATACTACAGCATAACTTGTCTTCATCAGACAAACAGTAGTAACTAAAACCGTCATCGCCTGCATACAACAAACGCCTTGATATAAACGACAATTATTTGGCATTTTAAACAATGGAAATGGAAAGGTTATTGGAATAAATGCTGGCCCAATACTGTAGAACAGAGAAAGGTGGACAAATGTTTTCAAAATGTTGGGGTAAACGTTCTCGACATCCACAGCGCAGAAGAATTTTGAAGAATCAGGCGGTTTGGTCGGGATAGCTCATGCGCGTCTCTAAGTTTGTTGCCATGGTAGCTATAAACATGCTCCCATCCTTGATTCAACTTTCAGCGTTGGCCAATTGTTACCTTGGCGTTTCGTAACCCTCTTTGGGAAATTCCAGATCAGTTTAGTAAAACTCACCCTACTAGAACTTCCAAGGGAAGCAGGTTCTTAATGCTATACTTTAGAGGTAATTCCGATGACTTGTTCACATAGTAGGAACAGCCAAGAGCGTTTTCTTCTCACCTTTAATTCAGTTTGTACAGTCTGGACTAAATCTGCTAAACAGCAATGTAATAGGTCGTTTCACTTTTGCCAGTTGTATTTAATAAATTCCAAAGGAAATCGTAAAACATTTTTCTTTGTAAAACAATTAGTTGGCAACTTGTATCACCCATTGCTGACTAACGTTACAACATCTTAACCCACTTTTTTAACTTGTATACATTTAACCAAAGTTAAAGCTTATTTTATACGCTGTACGCATATAATTCCTAGAACTAGAACAGAAAAGATGGCAACAGTAAGACAATCTATCAAGCTGTGTCAAGGGACTTAGAGACAAATAGGGCAGCCATAAAACCGGACAAGGATCTTTTTCACATAGCTGGCATTGTGATTAAATTCGCATCCACTTTCCGCACACTTATATTTGTATTATGTAAATATTTTTAAGACCACTCGCATTTTCAAACAGACGAAGGCTAGTCATTTTGGGTATTTCCGTTAAGTAGTAAGACGTTTGACGATTTGGCTCGAATACTGCATGCTAACGATCTTTTTTCATTGCCTTTGTAAAAAAGTTGTTTATATTGAGACGGGCGTACCTTAATCTAAAGGACTAAAATCTGAAAGAAACATTTATAATACTGAACATTCCGTGAAATTTTCAAAATCCGTGGATGTAATCTTTTCAGTTAGGACAGCCAGAAGGTTCTTCGTGGCGTAAAAGGTTTTTAAGAAAAAACTAATTTACGCGAAAATAATTTACCTACCACCATTTGCATATGTTGGTCAATGACATTTTTTTATTCATTTACGGTATTCGGCGGCTGAGTTACAAAGGGCGGTTGTATTTGTAACACAAACCGCCTAGAGAACCTGAGCCACTTTACAGCATCACATCCAAGTTCCATTTTTCCATACAGATTATGGGTTCGCCATCGCATTTAAAACCAACTAAAAGAAAACATCACTCGTAGCATGGTACACGGCATTTTAATAACCGGTAATGCTATACAACTTCTGCGAGAGCACTGGATGATAAATGTTGTAATCTTTCCTGTTCTTAGTTTGCGTCGATCATGCTACCAAATGTTTGCCGATGCCATCTTTGCTAATAATAGTTCAAAGTTTATAGGAAAATGTACTTTCGTTTTAAACGCCACAGAATAGCTCCTCCTTCTTGCCACTTCAGAATTTTTTTATGTATAGTTGTTATGGCTGTATGGCGTTCACTTTTTCCAGCCCTCGCGTGAGAATTTGTCAAGGCGCAAAATGCTGACAAGCCGTTAGGGTGATGATGAAGTTGTATTGGTGATTATCCTCGTATTATGACAGCTTCGAGTATGAGGGCGGTGCCACTTTCTTGTGCATGTACTTCAACAGAACCAAGGGAACGCAAGACAGTAGCGTAACACAGACGACCTTGAAAATAAAATCGCCGCTCTGAATGAAGTTTTTATCTGAAAGTTACATCATACCATAACAATATTTAATGAGTTACGATACCGAGAAAGATAAAACCAAATACTCTGCTTGCCTTATTACCTACACTGAATGGCATACCAAGATGATTATCATTTTAATTTGTTTGAAAATATGTTTGCTAAATAAAAGGTGCATATTGTTACATGTCAGCTGTCATAATATTCAAGCGTTGATACAATCCATAAATATAATGCTTATCATGTATGGTACATACGTTCTCTAACTCCTCTATATAGGAGTTCCATTATTTGTTTACTGTAATAGCTGTAACTTTGATAAACTTATTTGCAGTTAGAATTTATCGAATGGCTTAAAAAATGACCTTAAAAATGCCCACAGTATTTAATTGAACTGTACCATTTTGATTATGTATGGTACGTACTTGAACTAAATTTGAATATACGCATACAATGAAAATTTATTCTGTTGGGACAAAAAACAACAAATACAAATTCACTGTACATCAACACTGAACATTCAAATACTTCCAAGCATACTTTCATTGGATTTTGCACAGTCAGATACACGTAGCAAAAGAGAAAATTATTAAAGGTAAAACGGCGTACGTTTTGACACAATAGAAGGGTTTGGCAGATAATTCAATACCTCAAACGTGTTTTCTGAGTATTAGACATGTCTAGCCAGTACGCACGTACTAAAATCAGTCCATTTACAATCTTTGCTAACGCCAACTGCAATAACTTCGCATCGTGAACGATCGTAACTAAGTGAACGATCAACAAAAATGTGTGATCTGTCGTCGCTCGGGTTTTTGTGACGATTAGTTTTCGGTACGTTAAGAAAAATAATTACACATTTGGCCACAACAGCTCTCTATTCAGAGGAAATTTACACCACAGTTCAGGCAATAAGAACTCAATTGTTTCTTAAGAGAATACCTGTGACTACAAATAACGCCGTTTTATTCCTCAGGACTCTATATTCTGCTCAAATATCGCTAGGAGTCAACCTTAACCGTCCACATTAGGCAGCCACTAAGTGTTTTTTTTATGAGAACTCCATTTATGATTTATTTAGCGTGTGCACTTCTATATTATAAGCTAGCACAGAGCGTAAAAACATTCTAAGCTTCTTGATATGTTCAGCGTCGCGTGCGAGCAATTCATGATCAATATAAGCGAACTGTATGCGATACGAATCACTACCAAAAAAAGTGAAACAATATACAATACTGCGCATCCGTATGTGATATATTGATGATGAGAAATACCAGAAAAAGAGACAACTTACCCGAATCGAGGAAACTTAGCAAAAATTGATGCCGAAAATACAGACAAAATGAAAGGCACGCCTCGTTTTAGCGACTGTTCGTGAGCCGAAAGCCAGGCTATGTTGAAGTAGAATTTCGCCCTTGGGAGCGTGGGCCAGTAGGGGAAAGGGTTCGATGGGCTCGATCACACAGGTGAGAAAGCAAGTGAAGGTTTTTTTTGTGATCTAAATTTTCCTGCCCTATAAATATTAAACCACAGCTGGGAAGAGATCGGACAGCAGGGAGCACGAGGAAATTCTCATGGAGCAAGTTTTGATAACTAAACCACTCAATAAAAGTGATAAGCTATCAAAGATATAGGCATCAAGTATAAAGGAATCAATCATCAAACTGAATGCGAGTACCGCAGGTGTTTTTGTGCGAGTAAAAATGTCACGACAATTAAAAAAAGCAATGAATTTAAAACAGGCTGTAGTCATTCAAGAAAAAAACAACGCTTATATATATATATATATATAAAACATTCCAGGCAAAATACATTAGTGCAAGTACTTCAGTAGCATAATGTGTAGCTCTTGATAATTACAGACTTACACTACTGTTAGAGGGCCGCAAGCGGGTTACAATACGATAAATTAATCTAGTGATCGAGTGTTTTTAAAAATTATGCAATACAGCTATGAGGATATTAAAATACCATTAGTAGTTACTAACTATAAACTTAATTAATAACAAGAATATTTTCTGCGTTTGCAGAATAACTGAGAATTTGTCGCTTAGTATTCAAAAATAAGATGATGATGACCCTTAGTTGTGCCTCATAGCGTCTCTATATGATTTTGATAATCAATAGTGTGTGGTGTTTTGTCACCATGGCGCTGTTCTATTCTATTTCTCGTTTCAACAACTTCAATAAAAAAGAAACCCAACGCAATTCGACTAGTTAATGTGCATCTCTTTGAATGCTTTGTGATAAGCACGCGTTTATCACTGGTTTAAATAAAAGCGTTGGCAAATAGTTACTATAGCATGCGATTATTATGCCGTTTTAAAAGTCTGTTGAAAAAATCCTAGAAAAGTACGACAAAATCTGCCGCGACTAGACATTTCAGTACAAGTCCTTCATGGTGTATCGAAAAAATCATTTCGAGGACTTGATCGCACCGTAGAAATAGCTGCAGGAATTAAAAAATAAAACTCAAGAAACTCTCTTAGGCCTGTTACTTTTAATTTGTCGATAAAAAATGAATAATGAACCAAGCCATTACCAATAAATGGGCTTATTGGTGGGCACACATTACAACAAAACGCATAAAAATAATAAATTCTGGCCAAAAACGTCCCAGGAAATAAAAGATAGTTACAGGAGTTAACACCACCTTTCAGGTAATAGTATATTACGTGATATCAAATTAAAGCCGAGCATGCAGGCATATTTAATGTACTTTACTGCCTGCAAAAAATACTTCATTTATTAATGTGGAGCCCATAAACTAGAAGTTTGGCAGAAGTATATCCTCTACCCCATCTGTACAGTGCGCAACGACCCTTCGGATGCGTTGCTGCTACATCTTAAAATTTCCAGAATCGAACCATAGTAATTAACGCCATATTAGAGTAGTTAACAGCAATTTTGCACGAATTGTACGAAAAGCTAGATGCCGAAAGTCCTTAATGTAATAAAGACAAAAACATACTAAACAGAAGCATTTTCTCGGTATTTACTAAGGTGAAGTTACTGGACTTCCAGAATTCGATCATGGAAAATTTTCTACGAGATGCCTGTAGTTAGTTTCAATAAACAAAAACTTACTTGATTTTCCTTCTTTTATATTTGTTTATGCATCATGCTGTTCTGCTGCAAACACTTACCAAATGATTCCTTAAGGAAGAAAAGCGATGCAACGTAGATGCCCAAAGACAACAATTCTGCCGCCAACATGAACCAATGCCACGTCCGAATTGTCAACGCAACCATTAGGAGTTCAGTAAGAATCAGGGCAGTAAAGGAGATGGCGACGATGTGTATAAACTCATCCTCGAACAATACCAAAGCTCCGTACATAATGATTGCTCCTATGAAGCCATTCAAATCATCAATGGTGGAAGATAAGCATTTACCGTTTTGACATATAGGCTCTCTTATTTGATATCGCAATTTGCGTAAAGCGGGATAGTTAGAAACGACAATTAAGTTCTTAAACTCGAATTAAAATCGATGGAGAATAGGCGATATAAAAAATATATGGTTGACTACTAAATATAACACACATTTCACTTATAATTCACTTGCAGGTAAATTTAGATAAATGCTGATGGATTTACTCGATATATTAAAGTTCTATTATGTAGAAATAGGTATTTTACATTTCTCTGTTTGTTCAAGTTCAATTGTTCTTAATTTTGAAGTGCAAATTTCGGCAGTAGCTAGATAGCTAACAACTTTATTAAGCTTTTCAAGAGCACAATTCCGAAACAAATGCGGTTCTTACCTTGGTAAATTGAGACGAGCACCCAGATAAAGAATGTCTTGTATGACAATGATCGTCCTTTGCCCATTTCTTTATATAGCTCGGGATACGTAAGCGCCGTTTCCGGGGTAACGTCCTTGTCGAGGACAAGTGAAAAGACAGGAAACATGGTGTAGACCGTCGCATACCCAACCATCAGGAAACCCTGATATAACGCCACTGAGGCAAAATAGAACACTGAACTAAACACCGCCTACAACCATAGAAAAGCAAAAAATTAGACAAAAAACGTTATTTGATCGATACATACAGCTTACTCATCAAAATGATGATTTCGTTTATGTAATAGTGTAGTATATCGTTATTATTTAGAAAAATATGGGTTTCCAAACCGGGGTATGAAAAAAGACTTATGGCTGAATATGTGTTTTGGCTTATATACCCAATATGTATCATACTCTTTAAAGATTCAAATGAAATATTCTACGTACCTGCATGACCGAGATAATAAGGCCTCGATGGATAATGAACTGCGATAGGGCAGCTGATCTCTTGTAGCTGTACCGTCCGTGCACGAGTAATAGACGGGACACGTGCGAAAACTGTGTGATCGAAAAATCGGCTGCCAGTGACGCCTGTCGGCCCTCCTTGCCAACAATACCAATGCCAGCGTCTGCCGCCTATTGATGAGATCATGTATCAAATCAATGATTATTGGTTCGACTATAGTTTATGCTACGACTGAGCGCAACATCCCTACTTTTACAGGAATAAACAAACACTCAAGACGAAACAAGCGATTTTTTCCAAGCAATTGCATTGCTTGTTCTAATTGTCTTCACACTGTTCAGTCTGAACAGAATTTATTTACAGAGAACTACATACAGAGCTGTAAATAGCAACTTGAGTCTGCTGCTATAGATCAAAGTTGTTACAGCGCTGTGACATGCACGCCCACACAAAAGTTGCTACCAGTAATTGTTACACATAAGAAGCAACATATACAAAAATGTTACAATGAGAAATATCCCTTACCACAAAATATAAGGGATCCTAAAATGTTGCAATCTATTGAAAAATCGATATAGATATATAAATGGTAATAAACACCGCGATAAACAAAACATTTGTCGACCTGAATCATGGAGACGTCATTTCCGCCGTCGCCAATTGCTGCCGTCCGTTTGCCGGTATGTTTCTTTATGAGTTCCACAACCTGGGCCTTCTGCGTAGGCGAACATCGGCAGCACACAACGGCTGGACATGCGCACGCCAACTCCATAAATTCCGCTGCGTAATAACGCAGACACACCTAAAAGGCACAGCAGAAAGGAAGCAAGGTTCCACTGTTTAGAGAAATGGTTACGCCTTCTTGATCAAGGTAACCACTAGTATGAGAAATATTCATCAAAAAGTTCGTTTATCCTACCATTCGATCGCAAGTTGAATTCCAAAGTTGTCTTACCATGCGTTGTCAAAAATCGACATTTTTATGGTAGGTTGCCCATGCTCAGATAGCTAGTCATACTCAGAGGTGAACGTGTTAAGTACTAAGAAATGTATATCTTGTATCAGATAAATGAAACAGTAAAGAAAAAGTTTATTTTACCTACCATTACTTTTTAATGCGATTTAACTCGAACTGACTGACTTGCTTAATCCTTAGTAATCGTTTATGCTAACGCATATCAACCGCGTTCATCAAGTCGACATCTACTGACCTCAAGAGAGTCGCCGGAAATCACTAACGCCGCATCGTTCTTCTTTCGGAACGAGTTCATTTCCTCATGTGCCTCTGTTCGATCGGTAACCGTGTCAAACACATGTACCTCCTGCATCTTGCTAACAAGACGCGACGACTTTGCTATCGACGTCGCCGTCTCTAATTTATCACCTGTGAGCATCCACACCTTCACGCCAGCATTTGAAAGAAGTTCAAGGGTTGGCTTTACCTCGTTCTGTAGTTGGTCCTCAACACCTAAGTATTGAAACGTGGTTTAATGAATGTATACTTTAGAAAAATGGCAAATTCTAGAGGCCACTCCAACAACTGTCCACTTGACCTGTACATCTAAGAACAATAAAATAATAATTTGTATTAGCTAGTATAGACATGAAAGCACCGTAATTACCTTAATAACAAGTAAAATGTTGGAAATTTCAGAAGCTACTAATGTTTGTTTCTAGTTTGCGTTATAGCAGCTTTAGCAGTGAGTAAAACATTGTTCACGGTTTGCTTATGTTCGCCCGTACGCTAGTACGAGTGTACTTATTACTTTACCTGTGAGACACACAAGCTCGAGATCTTTTTCAAGACTCATCAGGACTTCGTTGACACGGTCCTGTCTGTCTTGCATAGCCACTTTGGCTTTGTGCAGGCGCGTCTGAAACTCGGCAAACATCTCCTCTGAGAGCTCTTTCTTAGCCACAACGAGCGTGCGAAGGCCTTCACGCGCCAAATTATCACACTCCTCCTCAAGCCAATCATTATACTGGACAATTTGCGACATTATCATATCAGCGCCTAGCAGTTTGCAGTATAGTAGAAACAAACATCAGAAAGCACATAGAAATATCAATTACGACAAATCAATTGGACTACTGAGCATTAACCGAACTGCTTAATAACGACTAGGCCTAACAGCTTTGTACTTAGAAATTATTATTGCAAATCTTCCGACACATACGCCTAGGAGCCATTTCTTGCCTGTTTTTGTTGACTAATTAAAAACGTTGTTCTCTGAGTAAAAATATTTTCTTTTTATATGTGTATTAATAGCTTCCGAGAGAGAAATCATACCCTTCATAAGGAATGTGATCTGCCCTGTGCTCTCTTCTCGGACGATAATGCCCATTCTCTTGCGCTCGGATGTGAATGGGAATGTCTCTAGTATCGTATAAGTTAGCGTATTGCCGTGAGGAGTTTTTAGCTTCATCTGCGTGATGTCACGGAACACTAATGTTAAGCCAACACTCTCCGTCCACTGCACCAATGCTACCTCGTCTGGTGAGGATGCCTACAGAGGACAAGTGAGTGAATGAAGGAACGTGATTTATTATTAGATAGGGTATTCTAATGCCATAAAGAAATCTTGTTATCTTAAAACTGATAAACAGTAATAAATATACATTAATATAATATAATATATTATAATATAATAATAAGTAATAAATATAAACATATATATATATATAAATATATGAACGGTAATAAAAAAGTGGAAAATATAGAAGGTAAAGTCATACCAGTATATATAATTTAAATTATAAGTATGGGTTGAAGTTATTTGAAAATACATTTTGAGCAGTTCGCGCTCCAATTAACTGTAAATTTCAGTCAGTGTTTATTTTTTTGAGCGACAGAGTACTTGTAATAAATAGATTTGAGGTCCAAAAGTGTTCCAGTAATAATTATGGGAAATATGTTTCCATTCTAGAGAAGCAGGTTAACTTACAACAAAGATAGAAATAGAATCAGAACTGTTTCATCAAATACGTTCAGTGAAACGGAGCGCAGGGGGTATAAGCACCCCAGTGAATTTAATTTAAAAATATTCCTTGTATATAACTACGGAGCCATTGACACCGTTCTACAGTAAGGCCCATGTAAGAAAGACTTTTGATAGGTATGTCATGGTCAATACAGCTGATCAAGATATACACAAATTACAATATTGCCACTCACCAGAAAAGATTTTATCATATCGTCAAGTATTGACCACAGACTAATCTCTGTTGAGTACTCTGAACAACAACCGTGTTCATAAGTATATGCGAAGCAGAACGTTTCAACAGTAGTTGTTTCATGCATGTTTCAAAAAATTTGGAGAGGTAGGACGTTATTGTTACTAGGCGCTAAGACAAAAACTCACTTTTTAGCCGCTTACTTTTGCAAATACGATTTTCAAAAGCCGGGAAGAGCTGGTGGAAATAAGTTAAGAACTAGTTAAACAGTTCTATCGGCCAGGCCAAACAGCACATGTTAAGTTCAATAAGGTTAAGTGGAACGGATAGAGCAGAATCGTTGTATTCCGCCTTAAGATTTTTGCTCATTTTACACCAGTTGAGTAGCACTGATATTAGGAACCAAGAGTGGGTACTAGTAACTAAGTGTAGTAATCAGAAAAATCCTTCAAGCATTAAGAGTATGACTAATGAAAGACCGCCTTGCGTTTGGTGGCAATAATAGCAAAGTGTAAGGCAGAGCATTTTGAAATATCAGTACTATCAGTGTATTTATTGCCTCTGTCACTAACTCCAGAAGGAAGAATTTTTGTGCTGTCCATGGATCGATAAAGCGCCAAACGGTAGTAGAAGAGAAAAATGCTTCCAGCTTTCTTGACCGCACGATCAAAGGCAGTAAGCACTTTCGAATATTGAGTTTTACTACCGGTGTTTTCAATCGCTGAGCCAAGCCTTATAAGTCCCTGTGCTTATCGACAGCAGTATAAGGAACCGGAAGAAATTCTGAAGTGTGATGAAATGTCATGTAGAAGGTGTTTACCAATTGGCTTGGTGTGGCTAAGTTATAAAGATCAGTATGACTTGAATTTAACAAAGAGTTCACGATATTATCATACCTCAGTAGAGTAACTATTGTGTGCTATCTAGAAACTGGAACCGTATTAAAAAGGACTGGTATTTTATCCTTCACGTTAAGAACTATATCGGTAGTACTATTGTTATTATTATTATTATTACTATTAATTATTTAAGCGCAAGTTAACCCACCTGGTATACCACCGATTGTCGGTCACATGCATCCACGCTGCCGAAATTCGAAACAGGGCTGCGTAGCGGAGTCGATGACGAGGATGACGAGTCTAACGGGGAGATGTCGTCAATACCAATAGAATGAGTTGATTTGCCTATTAAAAATAACAATAAATATATATAATAATATATCCAGTGTAGAGTCTTAATGCCACTTTGCTCGCCAAACTTAGCTGGCAGTAGTCAAAGTAGTGGCAATAAAATTCACACTCTTATATTATGCACACTACTGTCGATGTTAATTTAAATTGATATAAATTGTGTTTTGTATTTGGTACGTTTACGCATTAGTAGCCTTTCTATTCTAGTGCTTTATTTGCTGTCACATTAGAGTGCCGTTTGTCTTTGAAATCAACAAAAAAATGATGAGTCCAGCGGACTGCTACGCAGCGAATGCTTTTAGTGGAGTATGTGGCGGTAACAGCTCCGGGTAACAGCTCACTTTTTCCAGCCAAAGTTCTATAATAAACTCCCCTACTGTATGAAAACTCCAAGCTACACTTCGTGGTCAACGACATAGATCTACCTGTACTAATGTGGTGCTGGTCCAGCAGCGTCGTGTCCTGAGTAGGACTGCTCGAGTTGCCGTTCGATGAGGAGTTATTGTTGTCGAAGACGGGCGTAACGTTGTGGCATAACGCTAATGACCACACGGCATCATGTACCTTTGAGATGCAGCGGCGGAGTCCCAAAAAGAAATACACCGCCAAATGTTAGGTTAAGGTTGATACGAAATCATTCGACAATACACAACGCTATGAATGTATTATAAACCATCACAATCCGAAAAAAAAATCCGCAAATCGAAGTATTTGAAAAAATCTATTTCTGATGCAAGCATGTATATATATACACTCACCTTGAGTGCCTTGCTCTTTTTAGTCACCCTCGACGTAGACGGCTGCTGTAGGAGCTGGATTTCTCGATTACCTGTCGGATCGTACCACTGAGCCAGAACTGTGCGGATTTCGTCGAAACCCTCGGATCCATAGCCCTGTCAGATACAGTTTAGGCCTATTATTATTATGAATTGTAATCGTCAAGTAATAAATTCAGGTTAACATACAATGCAAACGTAAAATTGATATATTTGACTCTTAGCTATAAGGTACATAAAATACTTTGGAAATATTTTAACGGTAATGTTAATGGATGTTTTTTGATGCTGATTCGCCTTTTAGGTACAGCCTGTGGAAAACGTACCTGATCACCGACATGTAACCGCTTAAAAATCATTTCGTTTTTAGTGAGTGTTCCTGTTTTATCCGAAAGTAAATAATTGATTCTACCAAGCTCCTCAGGAATGGTACTCGATCGTACGACTGTCTGGGGGATGCGACTGTCAGCCTGAATCATATATGCATAACAGATTTTGCCAATGTCCAGGTTGACCCGCAATGAAATCGGTACGATATACGAGAAGAGAAGGATGTATCGAATCAAATAGTTCCACCAAGGGCCATCAAATCCTTTCAGAATAACCATTACCAAAGCCAGCACTACAACGGCTGCTACGCAAACCTGTAAGCGAAACACAAAATAGCGCCCCATTATATTTACACTCCTTACTACGCATTACAATATGCTAGACGGACAGGAAAAAGGTGGTGATTAAATGAAGTAGGCTATTTTATATTTGATCACTGCATCTCGCAAGTTGGGACTTCGCTGAATTTTACCTTGGTGAGAGAGTTGATTTCGTCGTCAAGCAATCCAATCTTCGAGCGAGACTCATTGTTGTTCATCATTGAACGGGTTTCAACACCGGTATAGATCACGCAACTAAAAATAAAATTCAGACATCATAGTTATCAATTAGTTATTACAAGCTCACAACAAATAGCATGTCTGTAAGATACGAACAGCCCTTAAATAATTGCTACAATGAGGCAGGGCATTTTGCTTATATCTTAATCTGCTAAAGGACTATGAAGAGAGGTTTAATTAAAAAGTAGCCTTTTTGTCCTTTATGGTTATTACTATACACAAAAAGCGGTATTGAGTCTGGGCGTCATTCTTGAATATATATAGGTACGAACCCGACAGCTGTTCCGGAAGCAACAACGGTGTTTGCCCAGAGTGTATTCTCGACGGCAAGCGACTCTTCATGCTGATCACGATCGTGCCGGGTGAAGGTTCCTTCAAAATGGTGGATAGCGCGCTTGGGCTCTTCTGCATATATTGACGCATCTAACTCCACCAATTGCTAAAACATAACGTAGCCAATTAAATGATTGACTATTACGATTCGTTACAATCGCAAAACTCGTACTTTCTGCTTACTCTAGTATTCACGTCGGTTTACGTATGTATATACGACGGTGAATAATTAGAAAGTGAGCGCAACCTCATTCGTTCAACCACCGCCAACGATTTAATTTTTTTACCTCAGTCATTTCCAGTCGCTGCGTTGTAGGCACGGCAAGTCGCAATTTCCAGTCGGTTTCTCCGTCAAGCTGGTCTGTTCGAATGAAGCATGTGCCGTTCTTTTCTGTTGTCCGTAGAAAAACCATATCAGCCGGGACTGTTTGATTTTTCTCAACGATGATCAGATCGGAGACTATATAGTCGAAAAATTATAAAAATAACAATGCAATAATGTAATTAATCGCACTGGGACAGCTATACAAGATCTACACGGAAACATGTATGCACTGATACAACATTTTATAGTTACCTCTAAAGACAAGCATTTTTGCAGACATTCTCTACCTTCAACCTAATGCGGAAGACAGACCTGGTGGTCGTAAATGACGAAATGATTGCGTAGGACTTCAATGGAAGCGAACGTATTACTGGGTTACCATATGTTCGTATCAACAGAGATGCTAGGCTTAACCTCACCTTTGATGTGTGCCGAATGCACATCAACGACCCCATCCGTTGTGAGTTTCTTGTACTTCCGAGAGTTGATCTCAATATCCCGTCGGTACCGACGATGGTCGTCAATCGCCTCACGGATTAATGTCACAGAAAGAACGAATAATAGTGGGCCATAGTAGGTGTAAGGATAGCCGATTCGAAGGTCCGGAATCAGCTGCGTTAAACATATCTGTGTTGAAGCAAGAAAAAAGGAAAATATTGCTGAGTAACTTGTAAATGCCAGACTTTTATCCAATGCGAGTAACTTAATATAGCACACACCTTTTTGGTACCTACCATTTCGTTCAGTATACATGTTAAAAATCTAACTCATATATGAATGATATTATAGAATGTACCCTATAGTTACTCCTATTGCTATTTTCGACCGTGTTTCTCCGACATCTCAGGATTCAAGCAGACAGTTGATTAAAATGAATGGAGAATAGAAGCTAATATTAACATTTTTATAAATATCAAGCACACGAAAGACCCAAGCACGTGTACTCACCGCTAGAAAATACAGGTTCAAGAAGAACTTAAACTGGTGGAACAGCACTAGTGGAATGAATGTGAATAAATTATACTTCTGATTACGAATCTTGTTAGCGGGAAATTTCTGGTCAGTGCTCTCGCGTCCGAGGAAAACCTGACGCGGCCGGAGTTCCGGCCGTCGGAAACATTTAAAACACCAAGCGAGTTGTGAGCCGCGCATTTTCGCGAAACAGCAGCAGCTGGCTAGACAATTGCAGAAACAGCACCACCAAAACCAACTGCTGAGGGGACCAAAAAATAGGAAGAGACAACGCAGAAAACAAAAAAAAAATGCTTATCAGAATTGCACCATTTACTTATTCGTGCAGCACCTGTATGTAACAATACAGAGAAAAAAAAATATGATATCTGCGTACTGCTTTTGAATCCACTAAGAGAAGAGTACAATCATTACTAAATCTATGTACTGATAGTAAAACAACGCTCAAAGCAACATGATAAAAATTCTTCCGAAAGTTATTAAACGTATGCCTACAAACGGACTAGTCATCGATGTCAAATAAATCTTAAAAGTCGGATATATGCATATATGTGTGCAGGCTTTATGCAAGGTGTCATTAATCAGGCCTTTGAACATGTTCTTTTTGTAAAACTCAAATATGCAAGCGAAATCTATAGCAATATTTCCATCATAATAGTACGAGGTGGTGAGGCTTTTATAGAGATTCACACAACATAAACCAAAATCAAACGACATTTGTAAATAAAACGTATTGACACTACAATTACCGCAAGAAAATCACGTGAAATATTGAATTGTCCTGATGGGCAAATTCGTTGGCGCTACTCTTACGTTTCATAGATGGCACCTATGGCGTGGGAAATATACAACAATAATAGAAGACGTCCAGCAAATAACGAGTGACATTTGTACAGCTTCGTATGTGCTCATAAGCACTTGCTAGCGAAACTAACTAGATTGTTACCATTACAAAAGCATATGGGAATATGCCCGTACTAGACACTCATTCACTTTCGTAGGTGTTGGAAAGCAAATTCAAAGAGATGAACCTGTCGTTTGACCCAGTCAGAAAAAAAGTACTCTTAAACACGAGGACCTGAGTGATCTCAAAAAACGCCGTTTATACCCAAACCAACAAGGAAGGGACATCTTAGGTAGGTTAAAGTCAAGGGCGCGAATTCTCAGTCCAAAAGTACTTTTCGTTATTGTTTTTTAACAGAACTCAACTCAGATATTCTGCCAAATTAATGACACACATTGGCAAACACTGATTAGAAAGCCAATATTCGTGCACATGCACTTGCAAGTGAAAGGTCATTTCTAGTACGATGCTCGACTGTAATAATAGATATAATAAGTTATTGAAAAGACCCCCGGTCATAGAACACACCAGCCGGCTCACCGATGAACCGTTAACTCCGTGTAGAGAAATTTTTCCGAAAGAATAATACATTATAACATTTCATCACCACTGGCCACTAGATCGACAAATTTTCTATGGGTCAGAGCGACTCAATAGACGCCAATGCTTTACCTGCGACAGCCAATCCACTGTAGTTATACTGCATAGTCCAATTGTTCCAACAGAAGCAAAATCAAATTAACAGGTCCAACAAAAGCATCATGCAGGAATGGCATACAGGTGAAAAACACTAGCGCGAAATGATTAGACATTATGTGCAATATTATGTACGGGATTTTGTTGTGCAGCGTGCATCAACAAAATGGCGTGCAAGTAACATTGTCCATTTTGAAAGACCACTGTATATAGAATCGGGCTATAGGTGAACGTTAATGATTAATGACTGCCGTCAAGATCAGCAACAAGGATTAATCTTATTATTGTTGTTCGACCGAGATCAAATGCCATTTTTCCAGGTCGCCATCGTTTCAATGTGCTCTCTCATGAGACAGGCGCGCTCAAAACACTTGTCATTCAGCCCCGGCCATTTCCGCCAACCGCCAAACGCCCCCCAGAAGTCAAGAACTTTGTCACTCGTTCAGTCGCTCGTTATTTAGATGTTGAGTGGTGCAGTGCGTGCACAGATACTGATTCTCAATTGTAAGTGAGTGAGACCGAGGTGGAAAGACGAGGGAGCCGTTTAGGTGATATATCGGAAGTGATGCTAACGGAAGTGATCGAGGTCAGAGCGGTGGCAAATTCGAATCGGGGGAGTCTTGCGGAAGGGGAGCGGCAGCTCTGAACTGTGGTTAGCTTGAGCAAGCCCGGCTGGAGTGCGTCGGCTGGACTAACCTGGCCCTCCTTCGCCGACGAAAACGGCAGCACCGGCCACAGACCCCAAGACACACCCCAGACAGCAAGGAGAACAGGGGCGAAAGAAGTCGTGACACGCCCGCGACACTCGCGGCACCTGGGCCAGTCAGCACGCCCGTTTTATGACCGCTATGGTGTCTGACCCCAGTCAGCTGCGTGTGTTGCCGAACGATGTTGCCGAGGTCGAGGAGGTTGCTGTACCTTTTGCTGGTCTTTCGTCGACCGCCCCGAACGCTGCCGTTACCACTCGAGTTTGGATCGAGCAGCGACGCTGCTTCGGAGTCGTCCCACTCGGAATCAGGGTCGCCACCCCTCGAGATCGAGTCACGACGACGATGATGCTGTTGTTGTTGTTGCTGCTGCTGATGCGGCTGAAGGTGCGTAGAGCGTAGGTGATGAGGCTGGTTCGGTTGCTGCTGCTGACGGCTATGTGGCTGCTGTGGTTGTGCAAGTTGTTGCTGCTGCTGTCCGCGCGATCGATGGTTATTCCGGGCTTTAAGTGAGATCGTTGTGGACGGCCCGTTACCGTTTGAGTGAAAGCCGCCGTTACCAAAATCGTTTCGGCTGAGCAGTTTACCACTGCCACTGCTGTTGTTCTGGTAGTAATAGGAGGTGGTGGGTAACTGATGCGGATTTTGATGGCTGCCCCCTCCTCCGCCGCCGTCTGCTGCTGCTGCGGCACAAGTGCCCCGCAGGTGGCCTCTCGGATGGATCGACGTTTCGCCTTCGTAGGTCGAGCCGCCGACGCCGCCGCCGGTGCCCGCTGACGGATCCACGACGCGGATGACCTGCCTGTGAATTGGGTGTGCGTTCGTAAGCCAGATAGTGTACCGGTAACAACGATTAAAAATTAAAAAAAGAACAAGAAGAAAAACAGCAAAGAACAAAAAAAAAAAAAA
>NW_019211457.1:5151723-5217786 GCF_002443255.2 Varroa destructor | reverse complement strand
TATATATATATATATTAATCGCACTATTTTGCTTATACGTGGGTTGAGCAGTGCGTGATGAGTAGAGCAATGAAGGGCTAACAAAAAGTAAAGAAACCCGAAAAGCAATTATCGGTTTGTTTGTCATGGCTGAATAAAACAGGAAATGAATAACTTACCTAACTTGGCGATACCTACAAAGCAACTAGAGTTCATTGGGCTTTCTCTTTTAAAAGGAATATCAAAACACGATTTATTATTATTATTACCATGATTGATAAAGTGAAAATAAATATAAATAAAATTGGATGTCAATCGTTTCCATAGATGCACGTAACATGATAAAATTCACCCGCCAAGAATCGTTTTGTCGCAATGTGTAAGTATATAATGCGCAGTACTTGTCGTTCTTAAGGTTGTACTCTTAGTGCATTGTTATATCGGTAGGAGCAGTCGTTTCCAGACTCCCATTCACCTACACAATACGATCATAAACTAGTATGGATGTCAGTACCTTTGTTAAGTCGCAAATATTCGCACATTAATGATGATACAGCGTTTTTTGTTGCGAACCGCATCGCTAAATGTGCCGATACCAATTTTTCTTGTTAGACAGGATTCTGTAGAACTCAGCTAGAAGACCAAGTTAATTTCTGTTTAATAAAAGTTCAGCAGATCCAATTAGATTTTTTGTTACTTATCCTCTTTTTTCGTTACCTTGCCTCAACTACAGATTGCCGATATAATTCCGACTGAAAGCAATAATTGTCAAACGACAGTAACCAGTGCCCATTTGTCTTTTGCAGATTATGTTCTCAGAAACTTTCTGCAAACAAAATTTGCAAGCAAATTCGCAGCAACAGCTGCCGAGAATATAAGGTTTAAGTAATAAAACAGTTATTTTGATAATTTTTATCATGGGTCCGTTAACAACAGTGACGTATAAGCACCTACAAGCGATTGTCTTGAGACCCGTCAGGACAGAACCGGAATAAAATGCATATTTATCCCAATTGGATACTTGTGCAACATTATTACATATAAGCATAGAAGTAGGGTTACTGATTAGCATTATTCTTCCTTTCTCACTATGCACATCCGGTTTGTGTTGCTGAGAGTACTTTCAGTAGTGCGTAAGCAGTTGCTGGTGATTATTACTGACAGTTGATCGTGAATACTAAATTTTTGCAGCGCTTCTTCCTAACTGACTATGACAGTATCATTTGTCCACATAATTAGCTCTATATAAAACCTGAACTGTGACTTTGATGCACCAATAAACCAATAAGCACACAGGTGTGGAAAGACCCCCTGAAGCCAAATCCAAATATCACTGATGTAATTCATATTTCCTCCAACCTCATTAAATTGCCTACTATTATTAAAAAACAGACGCATCAAAGTGCTTGAGTACTTAGAATACACGTTTGTGTTCTTATCACCTTACAGCTGTCCTTCACGTTTATCAGTAAAAACACGTTATGTCAATGGTCAAAACACGGCTTCCAACAAAAAAATAACATAGGAAGGATGACGCATTATGTATACAGTCTAGCGAAACGTCACACTCAGTATTGAACTCGTTCAAGGCTTCGACCGTACTTGCAACGTAAGATCCAACGGCTCAGCGTGACGATATCGTCATCGAACAACTACAGTACGACGTTCTACAGCTATGTCGGCAAGTCAGTGACAATAGAGAAACAAAGACATCGCATCAAGTAAATATCGTGTACAGCAGACATATCGCTGTTTCTCTGGACGACTCGCACCCAAAAAAGCTCGATTACCACAACGAAGCACTTCCCTGTCATTGCCTACCATGCTTCCTATGTACTATATCCTGTCGTGTTATTGGGCCCCCCCCTCTTTGCCTTTTCAATTTCGCAATCAACCTGTGAGTTCATTCTTTATCTCAATAGGTTTCTGTGCATATCGTGCAATAACGAACGTTTCATTTGTAGCAGATGACGAATGTCGCAAATGTCTCAGAAGAAGGTTGAGTATGTTTGCGACATTGCTCCGGAACCTAATATTTAACAAGGATAAAAGTAGCGCCTGCGCCCGTGGGCCGGTATCGATTTCGAGAACACTTAACAATGACCCTACTCGTCTCCTTTAACGGGACTGTGTTTAGTCCAGTTTAGGCGTGTATATGCTTAGACCTATGGCAAAAACAGGATGTCCCAAACATATAACATCGGTACGATCATTTTTACTAAACGAAATTCATTCGAGAAGTGATGATTTTTTTTTTTAAATTCTATGATATGGTGTGTGCTTTGCGATGCTTTTAAAAAATCTCGTTGATGGGTAGAATTTGAATACGTAGGTGTCTACATCTACGAATTTTTCACGTACCGATCTCCCAATTAAACCGTTGTATTATGAAAGATCACAATAAATACTTCTTCTCAGTTACTCATAAAGCATTTCTGTCACCCGAACATAAACTCATATGAGAGTGAATAAGCCATTGAGACAATGGACACAGATTTACGCACGGATTATGACATCGTTGTAGTGCATTGGCTAACAACCCTGATTTTGTCTAATCAAGTCATAATTAGGGAGAAAAAGCTTTAGTCAATAAAAATAAAAACAAAAAATTTGCTTGAGTAAATCAAATATCAATCGCATCATATTTTATAGGTTACGAAGCCTTGAAAAAGGAAAGACAATTCAAATGTGGTGCTTAAAGACGGCTTGACTTATTGCTTAGGAGCAAAATCAAGGATAATTTTCGTAATCGTGAATTTCGATAATGTATTATTCATACTTTCAGTTTAAATTTACGACAACGTTTTGGATCATATTCAAAACTCTTTATCCTAAACTTTGTATCCACATAATGAGTATGCTTGCTATCACCATAGCACATAATTACATAATTAATTGACGGGAAAATATAGGACTAATACTAGCCCGTTCTGAAAGCCGTTACCATTCAACAGTGCGGAAAAATGTATATTTAGACAATGCGATCTGAGTGTCTAATATATTTTTCTGAATGCATTGCCATAGTAACTGTGAACATGCAGCCAGTCGGTGTAAATTTTAGCGTTTCCAAATTATTATTGTAGCATATAACTATCATGCCATTTTATTAGTCTGTTGTAGGAATTCCGGATAAGGCCAGCGAGACCCACTTCTGCTGGATCTTTAAGTGGAAACAACTTTTTAATGCTAACCCGGAAAAAAATTATTTCGAAGACTTGTTTATACAATCAGAATAGCTGAAAGGTTTAAAGGAAAAACAAGTCCATGCTCTATAATCAAACCCGTAATCAACTTTGCTAAAAACAGAGACCTCTAGCTTTGTTTATTATTATTATAACTGTAAAATTTAATCGTGCTATACCATAATACATTTCCTATTAAAGATTGGATATATTAGAGTGTCTTATGAAATTATGATAATTTGAAGCTCATTATATGCATATACATTCTCGACTCTCTGCTAATGGCCATTGTTTAAGCGGCTATACGAATTGGCCAATCCGGTTTGGTCATTACTGTTATATTACAATTAACAAACCGTTTACTAGCAATGACTAACGTTAGAAACGTTTGCAACTTGTCTACTTAACATAATAAACGACATGCGTTCCTCAGCCGTTGTCTAAAATTTGCGTCTAGAAACAGTGGTTTAAAATAACTGTTGTGTTATTAGGCCGTCAGACAAATCGAGCGTTACTCAAAGTTAAATTTTTTAATGATTAAAAAATAATTCAGAAATCAAACTGAGTAAAAACCATCTGAGTTAAAGACCAAAGTGTACTTGCACCCATGTTTTCCATTTAACCATCTATTTGGCGCCGGAAAATGTATTGGTACGAGTAATTACTAATGTGATGGCCAGTGTCTAGCTTTCGCTTTATTGTTATTGTCTATAGTAACATGTGTGTTGATTGAAGAGCTTTGGTGAAAGTCGAATCAAACGTCTTGTATGTTTATTCGAACCGCGCCGCATTCATCATTGTCTACCACCACATGCTGATACTCGATTAACTGCTATTCCATAGCCAGTAGACTAAACATTTCCCGCATGCTGATATCCCTAGTTCCGCTATCGTTTGTCAGACACTAAATCGACTACACCACATGTCCAACTGACCAGTGCTCAACGCAATAAAAAATCAAGCTCGCCCTAATCAGTAATAACTTCTTCCGGGACCAGGTTCATCTGCGTTGTTTGCATGTCTATATCAAGTTTAATCACCTTATCTTTACTTTCTTTATTGCCCCAATATGTCTTTAGTTAAATTCGACTGCACTAGTAATTTCGCTATCCTTGATCATTCCAGTTTACATGTGTGCGCTTGATAAAGAGAGATTCTTGCTTTTCGATAGCCGGTGCGAATATAAATGCAAAATGTATTTTACTTGAAATAAAAGCAACGCTGAAACGAACAAATGCAAAATATTTAGGGCAAATAGACTGGAGCAGAAGAGTGGTAGTGGCATAATGATCTCCTAATACCGCCACTGAAGTTTATGGTCGACGAAGGAATCGTCCTTGGGTGTTCGATGCCGCTACTCATAAAGGCAAGAAGGATCCAATGTGGGACCGTACGGCTAAAACAACAATTTAGCTGTAGCTATCTAAAATGGAATCCGCTTTTTTCGTCAGTTTTACCGCGCAAACTAGGCATAGTTTATATGCCTTGTGGTTTGTGCGTGCGAAACATGTCCTCACGCAACTTTTGATATTCTTCTAAATGTAGAAATTAGTGGCAAACAAGAAACGCCACTGCCCACTGGGAAACAAAATCACACCGATCCTGTTATATAATTTAGCGTTTGAGTAGAACAAGGAAACTTTTTAATCAGTTCCACTACGCAAAGCCGTTTAGTTATCCCAATTTGCCAGTTGTGTCATCTATGATATAGATCTTGATGTTGATATGGGTGTTTTTTTCTATAAACATGACAGTAAAATATTTCATTTTTGCTTTTTTTCGTTTCGCAGAAAATAAATACACATGTTTACTATATATAATACTGCTGTGCCCAGTCACTGACCATAATTGCAATATGAGTCTTGCTCACTAAATCTATCAAAATTTTCTAGAGTTAACTCCCGCACATTTCATGTTACGGTTTGCCAAATCGCGCGGTACAGTTTAGGCCGATTGTACCAAAAAACAGCACGGTTTTTTTTCAATGAGATGTAAGAGCGCAGATGTGCCGTAAACGTTAACGTTAATGTAAATCTCATAAACAACAACTGCTAGGCAAGTCACAGAAAAGGTTAACAAACGGTGAAATTATGAGTGTTTCTTTCCCGAAACAAAATCGGTCTGAAAACTGAAGGATAATTACGGAGTTGCACATTGCATACCATAGCAAATCAAATGTACAAAATAAAGACTACAGTGCTTTGTCGTGTACCAATAGTAAATAATGTTAGGTGTATTCCCAACCATAAGTTCAGTTGGGAATAGTTGTTGCTACATCCAAAACATATAGACGTTTTAGCTATTTTGAACTCCTTTAAGAGGTTATACTGTGTCTTCAGTTGTATTTAGCAACATATTTCAACTTTGGCATGGCATAACAATTTTATGGGAATATCGATTGTCACCAAGGTCATTTGTCACTAGTAATGATGGATTGCGTTCACGGACAATTAAGTCGATGAATATTCAGTTTAATCAGGTCAACTGGTTTCTCATTTGTTGCATATTTAAATACAGTATCAGTATCATCGTAGTTTGCTAACTATAATGTATAGCTCACCTAGCCTTCAGGGCAATGTTGTCCGCGCTGAGCTCTCTGGCCTTGCGCTGTTCCGTCACGGACTCGACGGCCATTGAAGTTTGACGACCATCCCAACGCAGCACTATCACGCTCCCTCTTGGCACTCTGAAAGCAAAAAAATGAAAAAAAATACCAGCAGCAAAAATATAGTTAAATAAAGCACTTTGGTCATTAACTACATACATTACACACTATAATCAAGTTAAGGGTTTATTAGTTAATTAAAAACCAAGAAAACTTACTGGTTCTAACAGCGTGTCAAAGAAAGAATCTATCCTTTCAAGTAATTATGCTGGAGTGACTCATTCGTGCAGTCTGAGCACAATTATGTGTTCTGAGTGCCTCAGGTGTATGCTAGTTGAAATCGATCGAGGGATCGACACGTTACCTCTAAACGTATTTCGAGTCACATACGAAAAGGTGACACGTCGTATATATTTTAATATATGAAAACGCTACGAGCTCACCCGCGCACACGTGAACAAACAACACCACTTCTTCTGTACGCTGTGATAACGTTTTTTTTTATGGTATATTAATATTTTGGCACAGTAGTGCTCTAAATACCTTAGTACAATCGTGTTATATAAAAAATATTGTATTTATGACTATGCTAATCATAAATTATTTTTATCAACTAATGGACGACAACACCAACGTGGTTTGTCGAAGTCGCATATACACAGACACACCTATCTGCTTACTGGACTATTTCGTGGGTTGTCTTCCTGTTGAGCCTCGCTAAACGCAATATCGGAACAGTTCCTAGCTATCGGTATAGGTTCATATCTGATTTATATCTGTGACTAAGATCATCAGCATGCACAACAAAAGCAGGAGAATCACAAACACAGTTGCGAGTCAGATCTATTTTTGGTATCACAAATCCCTTCGAATTGCGTACCGTGAACGTCAAGGCTGTACCGACTTGACAAATACTGGTTGTCGGTGTGGATTCACTGCAGCGGACATTGTTGTAATACAACAAGAAAGAACCGTTTTCCTTTTTGGAGACGGAGAAAATATTAGGCCAACAACCGTGCTTACATATAATACACCTGATATACGTCTCTGCTTATTTTATGTGATTATATCACACACTCGATACTGTGTAAGTTTGACTATTGCAATATATAGGGTTATGGACAAAAAATACAAAGACTATTATGATTACCGTCACCATGTAATCATAGTAAGTCGAATAGTTAGACGCGTTAGAGACCAAATTAACTGACGTCGATCATATATGATCGGTAATTCTCCAACCGCCATCACTCCATGTATAGATAGACGACACTCGAACCCACGCTAAAGATTCAGGTGTCATTGTTGCCATTTATAACATATATTATCGAATTAATAAAACTAGGTAGCCGATTTGAAATACATTTTTATACCTATTAAATGCTCTGCATATTTGGGTCACCGCCCTCTTTTAGGTATTCAGTACAAATATAAACAATATTCCATAATTTAGCAATGCCTTTTCCTTATCGCAATCCACTTTTTTATTGAGCAAATCCAGAGAACTCATAGATCTCGAGTCAAAATTTTTGGTTTCCAGCATTTTAGCGAACACCACCAGCTAAAGTGGACACGCATAATAAACTTGCAACGCCTACCATACACTGTAAAGCTCTTTATACGAAGCTTGGTATTTATATAGATTTAAGACCAAACAGTTGATTATCAACTTTCTATATTATAATGTGAATGTTAACAAGCTTAACATGGTGACATTTTGGATCAGAGGAAAGTAATATAGAAATTAATGCTGTAACACAACGGCCCCGTAGCACGTAGAAAATACCTGTCGAAACGCCTTCAATTTTGTAAGAGTAGGTTCAATAACAATTTATTGTCGTTAACAAGCGTAAAGTTTCACCGGCTATTGTTTTCTTATTATTATAATATTTATTTCCAATATTCCTATCACAAATTGCCGTTACTAACGAACTCCGAAATGACATTATTTTTTACTTATTTACAAAATACTTTGTGAATACGATACCCTTGACGACAGAGGCGTGCCCTCCATAACGATACTCAAAACAAGAATCTTAGATATACTAACCTTTGGACCAAGCGAATCTACTAAGGGTCAACAATCTGTAAGTATTCATCGTATCGTCGTGAAATCTAGATAGACAGGATATTTTCACAGCAATTGACATATTCCCATCATGCATAACCAAGCTTGAATGATATATCTGCATATATCGAGGATCCTTTGTGATAATTTTACCGTTCACGCAGTGATGAATTAAAATTTACGAGAATTTCGAGGGAACTGTCTCTCAACCGTGAACTGACAAACCGTGCAGATTGCTTTTACCTTCGTAGAGTTTTGATTCACATCTAGGGCAAAAAACAGCGCTTGCACTACGCGCATATGACACGCACTTGCGTATCGCTTACGCCGAACACCCACAATACGTCCAGAGAACGATAAAATACCCCAAGCCTCGCCACTTTATAGGTGACAAGTGCTCTACAAACAAAGCTATCCATCAAAAACTACCAGTGTACGCGTACTCAAACATAGTTAACGTTCGTTGTAACGATCTTTAATAAACAGATGTACACAAACAAATATAAGCGTAGAAGATTCATTCTAATACATACAATTGTTTACCATAGAAAGCTGCGATCACAACCAGCTCAGAAAGTGTTGCCTATGGCCATCAACGGTTTCATCATGTTCCGTCCAATTCTGACGCTACAAGCGGCCATTCGCACTATGAAAAAATGCCTCTATTACTGTCCAATCCGAATCAATAAAAATCTGTTTGTATTTCGTAATCATAGCCTATAATAGACACGCCAAAAAAAGTTGGTAACTCAAAGATCTCTTAGTAACTACCCACCGGTGGGCAATCGACTAACTAGTAACTAAGGTGAAAATACTTCTTCGTTAGTTAATTGGTGGACTAGCTGAGAGCAGATCAATTCTACCGATGGTGGTTGTGGTAATATTTCGTGCATGTGTTTCCATGTGATGCCTGCTTCCTACACATGCGCCCATTTTCATAAGCGTTTATACACGAGACGTTGGTCCGCTAGAACTTCTTCCTCAGATTTCACATTGGAACAGGCTGTCGAACAACAGTTGCTGTGGGTCAATGTTGTGACAACACGAATGAAAAAGGAAGCACCTCCGACGGAAAAAATTTAACACCTTTGTTAAAAAAGGATATTGATTAGATCGCCAGATAAAGCAATTGCAGTATTTTTAAGTGGTTAACGTGTCTTTTCAATCACAGATATGTATTGCTAAACAAGAATAATGAAAACGCTTTCCCCAGTTTCGTTTGTTTGAGTTGAGCTCATCCTTTGTTTTGTTAAATCACCATAAAGACATATTTGAAACAAACTATCATAAAGATGATCGAAACCCCACACTCGTGGCGACTATTCCTCTAAACAGAATATAATAATGAAGGAAATGAGGTGTTTGCGTAGCAATTGAAGCATGAAAAACAACAATTGACTTTCTATATACATTGTAAGAAGATTCTTAATGTACAGCTGGTCAGATTTATTTAAAAGGCAAATCTATGGGCAATTTGATAGCTAACAAACAACAAAATCAAGGGACTGCCCTAGTAGTATAAAATCGTTCCTTTTACTGAGATACTAACTGCTAGCAGACGCATATATTTATATTGGCTACTTATTTTAACACCCCCATACATCACGCAACACAGTACTTCACCTCACTTTTCTTCTACTATATCCGTGCATTCTCTGATGGTTCATGGATTGTTGTAGGTGAAAATGACACCGGAACCAAGTAGCCTGTTTCAGTAAAAGTAATGACCTTATAAGCCATTGCTGAAAAAGAATACCAAAAGAGTGAACAAGTCTGCGAGATCGTATTAGGTCGGCTAGCTTTGTCACAGCAAAAGCCCTTATTTGATGAGTAACACGAGTACCGCTGTAAGCGTTATGACTGTCAATCGCCCGGCGGAGGCGCGGGCATCAACTCTATACTGAGTTCTATGACAAGGTCGCAACGATAAAGATCTAATGCAATCCGGCTACATAAATACATGTTGTCGCTGCTAGTGGCTATCGCTGGTCCGTTGGGCGTCGAATAAGCGAACGCCTGCAACGCAACGGTTTCCCCTATATGACTAACAAAATCATAGACAGACATGCGGTTATCGCTGATGCCGCTGGCTTAACATCAGCCACAGCAACCTCAACACAAAATGAGGCATAACGCCTGCTACAATGATAGCAACTGCAGAAAAAGTAATCGGGCCAGTTAAAACGACACACAGCTGGACAATAATAGCTATACAGATATGTATACACGTATACAAGCAAATGTTTATAAAATGCGTCGATCGATTGTGAGCTAGTCATTGAGGTACAGAAAACCATGCGAATGAACAATATGCTCGTATTATGGAGAGTCGTCAAAATTCAAACGAATGAAAAAGAGCAAGCCTAGTTAGTGCTTTGATTTTATGCCAATATAAGTACATATTGTAATTCTCTGCCGGGTAAAAAGAGGTAATACTTGAAGCAAATTTTACCGCCAGCAATATTATGTAGAAAAGGGCATTAGAAGTTGTCAGGTAGAACTGTCAGTAGCACTGTTACAGCAAGCGCTCACAATGATAAACAAAATTTTATCTAAAATAGCACTACTTTGCAGCGAGGTGCTACGGATTAACATTAAATTGAGTTGATCACCGCACTATTAAACGCTTGCCCTTTTCGAGCTCCTTGCCCCAGCATATAAAACGCTTAAATCTGTTACAGAGCGAGAACAACTGAGATTTAACTAAGAAAAGCTCTGTTGACACAAGGAACAAAAACAATGAAACAGCAATCCGAGCAATGCAATAAACTGCACATGCGAGGATTCGATGTACTGCGCATACAGATGAACGTGGTCCGTTAAACTCTGTAACAACATGTATCAGAGAAATAAGTTTGCATGACAATCCTTAATCTCCTAAGGTAAAATTCAGTTTTTTTTTAGTGAAAGCAAGCAAGGGATTGCTTCTTCTTTGTCAGGCCTTGTCCACCACAATGTCTCATCGAATAAAGATGCACTTTACATTTCTATTCAAGTTTCGCCGTTGTCGTACCCTTATCGTAACCCTAAACCCCTAGATTTGGACGTCGGGCGACTTAACGACCACTACAGCTGCTACGATGAATATCCACCAATGGTAGAAGGGCAGAACGTTCCATTTATCTGTGCTGCCCTGAACGGCATGCTTCCCGTGTTATCAATTAGTTCATGCCGTCTTGAAACAGCACAAGAGCCATCGCCGCTTTGTTTTCCTCCACACCTCCAATCAGCTGCCTCCTGCCAATATCACCGTTTATACTTGATAACGCCAAGATCAATAGCACTCGGATCCTGTCTCGTTCGAACTAACTAAGAAACGACGAACCTACCGAGGGGCTTGCGTGCTGCTCCTGGTCGGACGGATCGTTGCAAATCGTTGCGTCGCTCTGCACTCAATATAACTTAACACTGGTTGTAGAATTCGACTTTCAGAGTAACTCAAAGGGGCGTCGGCATGTCGTCGATGGTACAACAGGCGTCTGATGCGCAACAGATACACAAGCACACCGAAAGGCTCATTCGCATACAGGAAGTACGAAACACAATACGCGATACAGCATTTGATCTCGGCACTGTTGCCGATATTAGTTGTATCTTTTTGCACCTGCAAAAATCGAACAAGACGTTTGTAGCCGAGGGGAATAAGTGCAAGACTCTGTTTAAATTCTCGCACAAATTCACGAGTCACGTCAACTGCTCCTGCTGGCGTTCTCGCCGCTATTGTTTCTGTCGTTTTCGGTCACATATCTGAACAGACGGGCACACGTCTCGTAGATTGTTTAGCCGGTTTCAGCTCCGTGGCACACTGCGGCAAATGTCGGCCCCAGGCGCAGTCTCTAATAATGAATGCTATAGCTACATTATTGAAAAAGGCAATTATTTCGCTGACAGCCACCACACGAGAAAGACCGCCACAGACAGCTGCTGCTGCTGCTATCGAAGCAAAAGGCCAACGCCAACAACAGCAGGAACAGCTGTGGTGGTCTGCCACAGTAGCAAACGTTAGTCTGTCTCAGCACGACGAGGAATAGCAAAACGGCACCAGTCACGACTTTGTTGGCTGCGGCTGCTACAGTCAGCGTGTTATCGCTGCTGCCCGGCCGCCGCTGCTGCCCGGCCGCCGCTGCTGCCCGGCCGCCGCTGGTGCGAACTCGGTCAGTCAACGACTGCCTGAACTATCCGTTTCCTCCGGTTATATTATCGTGGCCGTTCGATGCTGTGGCATCCGATTCCTACGACGATACCACCTTCACAAGCGGCAGCGCGAACTAAACCGTAGCAGTTACCAGCCAAGCAGAAGGCTCCATTACACACATCACATCCAGCTGCAACTGAATGGGGCCACCAATGGCGCTCATCAGCAACAGCGGCAGCAATAATATGATGCCGTTGATGATGATGATAACAATAAGCAACACAGCATTCGTCAGCCATCGCAGTAATGACTCCGGTCAGGCCTCCACCCCCACCACTACGGATTACCGCTACACAATGGCCCCAATATTACCAACAGCAACTGCAGCACCACAGTCAGCGATGGATGCAACGGTGACCCTCACAACACTACTCAACAATGGGACGAATCAACTAGGAAAGAAGGCAAAAGGACATGGCTGGCTCACTCACCTACGAACTGCTCGTTACTGCAGTGGCCAGACTCTCATGGGGTTCAACGCATGTTGACAGCTGCCGCCGCTACCGTCGATTGCTGCTAGTTGTTAGCAGTACGACAGGATCAAGAGTCTAGCCACAAGCGTTAGACTGGTAGCGAAAGGCCGAAGAGATACGGTTAGGCAGATCGAAGAATACAACAAGATATGGAGCATAAAAGAGGACGGAACTTTTTTTACTGTTATCACTTTGCCCTTGTAACCAAAACTAATTGAAATAAAAAACGAGTCACAGTTTTTTAGTTCGTTGGTTGGCCATATGCTGGCCAGTTTCGAGGTCTGTACTCAAGAACAATTGCCCAATGGCCTCCCATCAACGGGGCTGATTTCTGCCTGTTCCACAGCGGCAGGGGGCCCACAATGTCAGACGGGCTATCAGGATGGAGAACCCTTTAGTGCCGCTCGTTGCTGTTTGTCAGTGTCCAGACGACAATGAACGATACAAGGTTGAGAAAGGAGCGAACTGCCGCAACAGGGCGTCGTGCGTGTCCAACTACGACTCAGCGCTAATAGCTCAAACAGCAACAACAGAGGAAAAGGCAGGCCAAAGTTGGACCTGAACGACGTAAAACACTGACACACAAATATACATTTACACCGACCGAATGAAGAGAAACTCACCTTTGAGAGGCTCAGGCATCTATGCGCTATATAACAGAATCAGGTCACAAGTAAAGTAGATCTAACGACGGCACGAAGAGCCTTTGTCTTAATGCACACACACGCATTCACAGAGACAAAAACGCGCCTATCAAATTTTATTGCGTGATAGGCCACGGCAGCTGAATTGACATCGAGATATCCCAGACACCAGCAAAATCAACACTGAACTTGCATGTCCTGTATTTCTGCGTACTGCCTTCCACTAAGGGGCTACCTGGAGAACGTACCCACCTAAAACAAAACAATAACAAGAAGACGGTCACACATCACCAACTGATGAAGTGAGCTGGAGGAGCGAGGGATAACACCGAAATCGTTTACAGGATACACGCGATTATACGCTCAATTCGGTATTGACATTTGGGCGTACGAAACGTCATAGTAGAAAACGTATGCGATCATGGTTTTGTCAAAGAGAAATAGCGTTTAAACCTAGCTATTTCATAACGAGGTCTTTGTTGTTCGTTATGTTAATTAATATCAATAGCGTATATTCACACACGGTCAGGGAGTTGAGGTCGGCACGTCCAGTTAAGAAGAGTTAAACGAAAACCGAATGATGCTGAGTAGCACCTGTCTGGGATTTCGAAACAGGGTGTCGGTAAAAATGGCGGCCTGCAGAGTAATGTCTTCTGTCGCTAGTATGGTGTTCTCTGTATGAATTAACGTAAATAAAAAAAGATTATTATAAATTTTAGCACCCGTTAAGGGTTTTCTTGTAGTTATTGTTAACAATGTCGTGATAAAGCCGTGCAGTTTTTCTTTGCGTGAACTCATGTAGAACAGTTGTTGTTGTTGTTAATATATGATTAATATACCGGTTACTGGAACCAGTGGCGGGGGCAAATTATGTGTCTAGCCTATTTTTAATTATTTACTCGAGTTGAAATTCAGGTGAACAGTGAATGGACCAAAGTCTGTCTGACAGGTGAGTGCCGTTAGTGTTACACGCCATTGATGAATATCATCTGATGAAACCGCAGACCTTCACACACACGTTCTTTGGATACTAAGTTACCCAGCACAAATAGCTTCCAAAACGATTCTTGATATAACGATTTTATGTACGAAATTTAAACGCACTCAGCCTGTCAACGCCTTAAAATGAGCCGCTGACCCTTTTCTCTTGAGACGGACAACTTCCATTCCTAGAAAACTGAGCGCATTAAGTTATAGCTGTTGTTGGATTTACACTGAGAATATGAATCGTGTACAATTAAAGGATCTTAACGAGCATCAGGTTTGCTGCATATCCTAGAAGAAACTAGGCTCTATTTGGTGTTTCTAATTTTTCATCATAATTCAAATAGATATTATATATATTTTTTAAATCCTATGTAATTTTAGTCACAGACTGGTAACAGTTTGGCCAAAAATAAATATGAAATAACATAGTTTAATAAGACACTACTTAAATATATTTATCGTAGGGTACAAATATGTATATTTGGATAAACGAATGTCTTTACTGGAAACGAACACCTGCTCAATTGCGAATAGATTTAGGTTTTATAGCTCCTTGAACTAGAGTGTGTTACATATCTTTAGGTTATAGGCGTCAGTGAGTACTTTAAAGATGAATTTGAAATTTGAGCAGAGTGTAATATTCACAAGAAAAAATGTGCCATTTATTGAGTGACGTGCGATATTACAGGCGTTTGTGCAGTTCATCATTAACTGAGCTGTGCTTTCGACACCTTTTAAAACGTGGAACTCAACTATGGAGTTTTTATTTATTTGGCATTTTCAATTAGTCGTTAAAAGAGGTCGTTTACAAAGTGAGGAAGCTGTTTCTTAGAACGATTTTTTTAGAAGTTGTTTTTTTCATATGTCTGCAATGTACTATTGTATGATACCTACATAAAACGAAGATTTTTATTCGAAAACGACAAATTAGTCAGGAGTGGACTTAAGATTACATAAAGATACTGTTACGACTTTTTCTTTTAAAAACGTTACAGTAATCATTTACCAAGTCATATTCTGTTTGAGTTAATGACTGTTTGAAAATTCATTATTAGCGATACTCGTAGCGAATTCACAACCTGTATTCGACTGGAAATCAGATTCCGTTGTGCCACATGCTAAAGGTCTGCTGTTGTCAAGCCAATAAAATAGTATTTGAATATTCTAGAGATTTCAGCAATGGCAGAACTAAACGGTTCCTATTTTCTTTTTTAATAAGGAATACGATTATGGGATTTTCTTGACAATATGACTATGACCGGCTTATTACCTGCAACGCGGTTTATGCTAATAGAATACATTGCAATATTTCTAAATTCTACCTCAAAATGTTTCAAGTGTTCTATCGATGGTATTGTTTTAGCTTCAATTACAGCAAGTATAACCATCAGTTCCGTGATGGCCACTAGAAAATGGCAAAATTGTCAAATAGAGTTGATTCTGAACGAACGAAAGATGGCGTCTACGAAAAAGCTGTAAATACAGCATTTTTACGCTCAGATCGATTTAATAAGAACTACTGAAATTTTTAGATTGATCTCTCTCATTTCAAGAGTAACTTCGTATGATTTAAGCGCCTTTGCTCCATACGCAACCTTTAACGCACCTTTATAGTATTTACAGCTGCAGTCTGTTGGCACGTCTACCGAATGAACCGTACGGTTAAGAGTGATTCTCGTTCTTGCTAACTATTTTCGTCATTATTACCACCCTAGGCGAATCTGAATAAAACGACCTTTATGCTCACGTTCATCATTGTTTTCTTCTATGATACCAACGGACTTCAAGTAGAAGTTGATCATTAATCCAAATGCCAAGGGCCTTTTGTTGGACAGAGCATGTACAGCCTGCTTGTTTATTAATCTAGGCTAATGTTATAATAAGACCTCTATAGTTATAGACAGACCATGTATCTCCAACCATCGATTACCTTCTGGTCCGCTGATACCGAGGAGCAGGTCTCTAACTGTGAACTTGCCACTTCTGTAACCCACAGATGAGATTTTTCGTACAGATGGACTTATTTCCTATTCGTTACTTTGCGCTAATTATTTCTTTGCCTCGCGTTGATGTTACGTCGCGGTTGTTTGGCCGTACCATATCTTGCTGTCCGCTATTATTGACTCTATTATGGCGATGGTAAGGGGAAAATCGTCCCGGATATGAAACATATAATGAAGACAAAATGTGAATCGCACAGAAGGATGGAAAGTGCTGTAGAGGACAGAACTGATTTCATTTACTTTTCTCCGTTGTCCAGTCCGGCGGGTGCTTTCTGTCTAGATGTAATCCATAATTAGGAAAAAAATTGTCACCAGTGCGCTTCATTGGTGCAAGACTTCATATCAAAGTCAAAATTTAGTCGAGTGAAAAATATTTCTAACGTTCTGTTTTAACTATTAAATATGGATTGTTAGGAATAATTTTAGTTTGTATGTTCAAAAGAGTTTCATGCGGCGATCATAAATTGTTCAGTTTTATTTGTTATTTATCTACTGCAGCTCTCTTGCTACATCTTGCAAAGGCCTTCTGTCTTTTATGTTGCGTGAATAGCTATTTTAAAGTAAGATATAGGTTTCAAATACCGTCTGAAAAGTTTGTTTTTATCTTTCCTCTAGAACATTTAGGTAAATAAATTTTATTTTTTCTTTTGTCTCGGAACTTGTGCTACGATAGTCCGTTTGTGCAGTATTCTTCTTTTCTTATATTTTATTGTTATTATTATTATTAAAAAAAGACTAAATGCTTGTTGTAACTTAAAGAATAGAATAACACTTCCGATTAGTTGAGTTTCTGTTTAGATAATATGCTCTGGTCATTACTAACTAATGCATATTATTTGCTTTTTTTTTTATACGTATTATAAATATCATATATAGCAGTTGACTCCCACAGAATGCTTGCGAGTTCCTACAGGCACAAAGTTTTTTGAAATATTCGCTGTGTCTTGTACTTACTGAAATAAAAATATATTATGCAATAAACATATGGTTATTAGGTTAAAAAACTAGTAACAGTCTTAATCCTAAAAGCGCTGATGTGTGCTTCCAAGGCTTAAACTTGTGATTTTGTTACGAAAAGTGAGCGTTTCAGTATTAAGCGGTTGTCGGAGTCGTGTCTTGTAAAAGATGTTTGCTTTCGGCTGGTTCACAAGATGATGATAGTTATGGACTGAAAAAAGATCCGAGAAATACGTTTTAATAGCGACATTTAGAGATCGCATAATATTTGCCAATCCATACAAATGTGACAGCAGATGCGTATTAGAGTTCTATCTGAAACATCTTTTTGATCAAAAAGGTAAATTACTAATCATACTAAAACAAATATCGCACCTTGACCTGACGGGGCCTGTTTTTTTCCCGTTGAAATAATATTGGCAATAATAATAGGCGAGAATTTTTCATTTACAAAGGCTTACATGGTAATACTTTGTCGTATACGAGGTATATTTTGAAGTCAACGTACATTATATGTACCTATGAGGTCTGGCAAATATAAAGACGTAAAAAACACAAAAACCTTTGTATTTCATTGACAGATTTAATTAAAAAAAAGTTTCATACAGGACGTATAGAGCATCAGAGCCTGCTGTAAAAAAATGTTGGTATCTAACATCCTTTACCTGTAAGTTGTTCAAAACCTGAAAACATTTTGGTGTTTTTGATCTTCGCCGCAAGGCGATCTTTGTGTGGTTTCTCATGCCTGTACATTCCTCTTTTTCAACAGGTGCGGAACAACCATAACGCCGGTCTCTAAAGAGGTTCATGGAAAAAACGAGATCAGTTCGGCGTCGAGTAGCAGTAAGGCATTATCAGCTATTACCCAACTTAAAAATGTGAATTTTCTGTGGAGGGAACAGGTATTGCCCACGGTTGAAAAGCCCTACTGTGCGCGCGCAGGGCCAGATTACTTCAACTGGGCATACTACACTGGTATGCATGCTTACCTTTAACACAAGTTAGTCAGAACAAGTCGGACTCGTTGCGAACTGTGGATTTGATACAGGCAAGATAAAACCTTGAAGAAAACAGGCTTTATGGAAAGATGCTGCGCTATTAGTAGTTAAAAAAAGTCATCAAAGGTTTTCGTTTAAGACGACAACGGTTATGCAGAAAACGGTCAATGCATTGATAATTGTCTATTTGTCGTTTAATGAAAATTATGTAATAGGGATGTTCATTTCTTTACAGGTTTATCTGCAAAAATATAGGTTATAGCTTTCAATTAATCTTTGTTTTGCAATCAGCAACTTCTCACGATGACGCACTCTTCAGCGCTTGTTATGGAACGGCCAAAGATGAGCTTAACAACGTGGAACCAGCTCAAGGTAATTGCAAGATAGCCTTCTGATTTATATATTTTAGGAAAACGCACAATATTTATGGTTTGAAAAACACTGAGAGATTCTTCTAATGTACAACATTTTTGTTCTTAGAGAAGTATACATGAGCATAAATGCGTAATTATGATTAGTTAAGAGACACTTTCTACTGTATTGCTATTATTTGTTTTATCTAATTTTGTATGCTATATCAGTTTGTTGAATACACTTCTAAGTGGCCATTACAAAACCTTACCCATTGTAGTACACCCTAGATTTGATCTTTCTTTATTTCTACGTCCAGCTTGCTGTTAGGTTCAATATTACGCCATGATGTATCAATGTTGTCAGGTTAATAATATAATGGTATAAAAAATTCGCTTATTTCGTACCACAGTAGCTCCTTCAGTAGCTTGCAGTCTATGGTGTTAACATAAGTAGCTGGGCAAGCCCGTCACCTCTCATAAAGTCATCAGATATTTCAGAACGGAAATGAATACCGCTGATCATCACTGAGTGAAAATAAGCACCTTCAGTGATAATGACCACTTGTGCATGGCGCGCGCGCTTTAATTCGATTACGTTGTGACATGAAAGTCAACCAAAGCGTGTGCAATCGTTGCCACGGTATACGCGAATGACTGGATTGCCAATTTCACCCATTCTGATGGATACAGTAAGCGAGATGCCTAAGTTAAACGTGCGCACAAAAGGAATAAAAGTATTGAAAAGAATGGTAATAGATTCGGCTTTTCAATTAAGGTTTTTCGCCAGCGCACAAATAGAATTCGTTGGAAGCTATTAGAAACAATAATTTCTCATGTTTCGTATATACTTGTTTTGTTTTTCATCCTGGTAAAAAAAGGCCCATATTTTTGTATACTTCATTACACGTTGAGAGCTTCTCTTGCTAATGATCTACAGCCAAAATTGGGAATGGCGTAATTAATCATTACAATAAATTACGGCGATATTTCAGCCTTACTGTAGCGAGTTGTTTGACATTAATCGATTAATACAGTATTTCTTGGATAGGACCCGTTTGGGTAAATAAGAATAATAAGAACGAAATAATGTAATGCCTCTATAGTTGTATTTAGAGTGCTATTATTTTTATTACAACTGTCGGCAGAATTTCCAATGTACCTACCGCATGGAATGATGAAATCGATACGTTGAACGAATGTTTGTATATTCTATGTAGTTATTAAGTGATAACTGTACGAAACCTACGAACATTGAAAGCATTACACATTTTACTTTGGAAGTATAACACATACAGAATGTAGCTTAATAAACAACTCTAAAGTTTATTATTAATTTCTTTTTAACTTAGGCACACATACTCCTGCAGCGAGAAAAGAAAAAACAGGAACTGGAAGCCGATCAAGCGATACAACAGATGAAACGCGAAATGGAACAAAAACGGAAAAGGGTAAGTGTATTCAAGAGCTGCTAACGTATTTCTGAGTGTAGGAAAAAATCTTCTAAAACTACGATATAACAACTTTTCGTATATTTTAGTTTGAAACAATTTAAAGTATGCTTTACTAATGGCGCTGGTACAGCAAACAGATAAAGCTACTGTATCTATATCTAAAACACCCAACGTTCGAACGGAATTAAACAATAAGCACAATCACAATGATATACCGTCGCTTGCGTCATGCTGTGGAAAGAGAAAAATTCTAAAATGTGTGCCAATCATTATGACAATCATATTATTAGACGTTGTTCCTTCTTACAGCTCATGGCCTAGTTTCGATGTCAGATTATAAATAGGAAAATTATTAGCTTTTTTTTTTATCCGCCTTTCCGAATAGGCCTATCCCATTTTTTACGCAGCGGTAAAATTTTGTAGCAGAGTTTGCTTCCTACTGAAGGCATCCAACTGTACTATGTCCCCGTGATGGCGCTATGGGCAACATGTTCGCTTGCTATATTTACGGACAGATAGTGCTCTAGATCCGAATACGAGCCTAGAAACACTTCGTTTCGCGGTCGAAGTCGGTCGTCACATGCTTGGAGGAGTTTGTATACAAATGACGATATTTCTATACGAACTGTGGGATCAGTTCTAGACTTCAACTTAAGACTTTAATTTGTTATTTTTCATTTGTATTGCTTTATGCACACAATTTTTCTAGCAAATTTATTACACCGGCTTCTTCTATGGCAATTACAGGATGCGATGACATTAGAGGAGATCAAGGAACAGGTAGCAGCTTCGGAGAAACGTCTCCAAGAACTCCAGACTGAAAAGCAAGAGCTAGTTCTCCAACTCAAAAAGGTTTCTTTTTAAGCTTTACACAATTATAACTAAATAGGCCCTTGGTACTTGACCGATCCTCGGCCTGGAATACTTAGTATCTTATGCCCGTGGAGTTTTTTGGATTTCATAACTACCAGGGAAGCCATGAGGTTCGTGCGCTCCGCCTCATAGCCATGCAACCTTCGAGTGCCTCTCCGACATCGTTGGCATTTCTTGGTGGCAGTTTTTCTTACACAAAGCAATTTCTTCTTTCTAAGCTAAGCTTCTAACGATTTACACTATTATGCGTCCAGTGCAACTTGCCATTATCTGTACCAACTCGCTAGTAAGTGGAAAGCCCTAAGAAATTATAGATCTCTCTTTCTTCCGATATATGTAGTGAAATCTTGTTCTCTCTGTTCCACGTTCTTTTCTTGCTTTCTCTCAACTGACTTAACTCAATTTTTCTTCTTCTCCGCGCTTCTCTTTCAGGTCTTACACGAGGACGACGCCAAACGTAAGCTCCAGCAGCACGAACAGCAGCATCTTCTTCAACAACATTTTGCCGCCCAACAGCAGCAGCACGCCCAGCAGCAACAAGCCGCCCAGGCTGCACAACAGCAGCAAGCAGCCGTTACCGCTGTACAACAACAGCAACAGCAACAACACGTGCAGCAGCAACAGCAGCAGCAGGTAGCCGCCCAACAGCAACAGCACGCGGTCGCTGCAGCTGCCGCGGCTCAACAGCATCACAAACTGCTATTGCAGGAACAACAGGCAGCGGCAGCTGCTGCAGCTGCTGCCGCTCAACAACAGCAGCAGCATCACCAACAGCAGCATCAAGTAGCTGCAGCGGCGGTGGCGGCGCACCAGCATGCGGCCCAACAGGCAGCAGCTGCAGCAGCGGTTGTTCAACAACAACAGCAGCAGCAACAACAACAGCAGCAGGCGGCAGCTGCAGCAGCAGCTGCACAACAGCAGCAGGTGCAGGCGGCAGCGGTCGCGGCACAGCAACAGGCTGCCGCGGCGGTGGCAGCGGCTGCTCAGCAAAGGCCGCAGGAGATGCCGAGCCCAGTATTTATGACGGTAAGTGAGATTATAGGAAAGGAAGAACACGATAATGTATGATATTGATGTGGATGGAATTCTATTCACTTTTTTGGCTGGTACTTAAGTGCTTGAAGTGTCTCACAGATTCCGCGATGGAGTTTCTCTTGTATGTTATTACGTAAGCCATAAGGTGCGCGTACTCTACCTTGCAGTTACATAACATTCGAGTGCATGCACTTACGGCATTGTTGATATGGTCTTCGCTGTAACTACTCACTGTGGGAACACGTCCTTCGTCAAGAAGATTTCTGTGTAAATCCCTAGCACAAATGAACAGAGTCGAGCACACGATTCGTCCAAAACTGACTGATGATACTAGTCTTTCTACAGTTTCGGTCATCACCGGGGCGGATGAAACAGATCGGTATATTCGGATGCATGTTCTCCTGTGTGCTTGTGCTGGAACGAATCTGCGTGTTTTATGGAAGGGTGACAAAACATAAGGGTCAAGGCTTTTCAGTCGCTGATAATGTCCTAGTAGCGTGACACTGCTCGAGGAAATATAGGGTGTTGTTGCAGATATCATCGCTGGCAATTCAAATTAGATAGAATGGGATACGTGAGACTATATTGAAATAAATAACGGCCACAATCGTTGCTGCCCGTGTTAATGTCATTGGTGTTATTAAGTGACAGCTCTGTGCCATATGGACTTGAATTGGAGAAACTTTATTTTTCTTTGATTTTGTTTTACTATTATTGTTATCGTTATTGTTATTATTCTTCTAAATCACGTAGTGTTAAGTAACAAACAGTGGTTTCACCTCAGAATAACAATCCGAGCTTGTTAAACAACAAGGTAACAAGAGATAAATCTACGAAGACCTCAGTTCAACTCAACTCATGAAGAACTCAGTGCAGCCTTTTGTCTCCTAGTTCTCACATCAACGATGATAAACAAACAGGTCGCACTACGACAGAAATAGTTTAAATGACAGTTGTTTGAAACATTATGCTAGATGAAAAAATTTGCTGTAAGTGACTTATTTGTCAACGTAGTTAATAAAAATAAAGCACCTTGACGTACTTCAAACGTTTTCAGCAGGGGATAATTTCTCCTCAGGGTTTTCTTTTGAGACGATAATTCTGTTTTCCAGTGTGAAAATATGGCTTAATCTTATATTATTTTAATTACGCAGGATCAACGTTTTATGGCAGCCGCTGCAGGGCATCCAGGAGGTCATAAAGTTGCCGCACCTCAACCGCATCGACCGCCTCCAATTAAGAGACATCACTCACCGTCTCCTCCTACCAGTACGGCGCAGGGGCCTGGTAACTCAGTATTTCCTCCAGGGGGCTATCCTCCGGGACATCCTTTCAAAGGACAGACCGCTAATCAGTCACAGGCAAGATTTGCGCCAGCACCGGGTCAAGTAAGTGAACAGTATTTATTTAGGATTAAGGCCCCCTTAATACCTTTTCATGATCCAGGTATTTTTCTGCACTTTATTTCTAATTTGTAGGCACTAAACAGCATATGGAATGCCCTCAATTGTTCTTGGAGAGATTAGCCCTAAAGTTTTCGTAGTTACCTTGAAGTGTGAACCAAGCTTGCCGTTGGGAAACTTACAGGGTTCGCCTTATGGAAACGCTACTGGCAAGCTAGGTGCATCGGCCGGGGGGGCATACCCTTCGCCCTCACCTGTTTACTACGTGTCCAGTGGACAACCGGGAAGTCTCCAGTATCCATTCCCAGCTCCGTATGGGCAACCTGGGCCGGCTCAAGCAGATAAGATGGTCGCCTACCATCCCGGCCACCCTGGGCATCCGGGGCATCCGGGTCACCCAGGTCAACCTGGAGTATTCAGCCCTCAGCATATGGCCGTAATGTCGGCTGCAGCAGCCGAACATAAAAAGCTTCAAGAACAAGCGGTATGAGCCAGCAACTAATTTAGCCACTTAATCAGAAATATAGATTAGGGCCCTAGCACCCCAATGTAACCGTTCGCCTTGAGCGTTTTCTACCTTTGTTTTAAACTGCTGATGCAATCAAGCCTTTTCGGGGTCACCCCTTCTTATAATGAAAACGGTAGCTATTTAGACTTTATCAAGAAAACTCTGGAACTTCCTCCATATAGTACAATTTATAGCCGGGGACTATAATATCTTTGCTCTTCGAGTGAGGAACAAATTAATCAGTAAAATGAATATTCGTATAAAAATCTACATATGCACCTTCAATGCATATTCGAAATTCTATTATTTTTTGCCTCTATATGCTTCTATCATCCTGATTCGTTCCCGCTTCTTTCTTTTTAGGTCGCAGCGGCTCAGCGTCAACAAGCAGCTGCCGCGGCCGCAGTAGCTGCAGCTCGTGGAGAACAGCAAGCTGGCCAAACACAGCAGCAACAGGCACATAAAAACAGCGCGGGCGGAAGCAGTGGGGTACCGACATCATCCGCTGCGGCCGTGGCTGCCCTTCAGCATCAGCACATGGTAGCAACAATGGCTCAACAACAGCAAATGGCCGTCGCTGCGGCTCGTCAGAGAGAGCGGGTCGAACGTGAGGGTCGGCGAACTCCACTCACGGCTGTATCAGGCCATGGTGGTCGTGATCAACATAAACAAATTACGCCCACGTCAAGTGCAGCTGCTGTTGCTGCATTCCAGCATCAACAGCAACAATTGGTAAGTTAGTTCAGCAAAAAAAAAAATGTGTGGGCAATTTTTTTCGCTATATCGCTGACGAAGTTGCTGACAAATCCAAGCGACAGATATTAGGAAAAAGAGGACATGTGTTTTTTAGGGTCAATGAGGGACAAGACAGAAAAAAAGCGCCGTCAGCATTTAAAGATTTTATGGTTGGAAATTTTGCTAATTTTGACTAGTATTATTGGAGAAGTCTGTTCAGCCGATAAATGTAATGTCTTTCACAACGAGGTAACATTTATACTTGATATGGAACGCTGCGCTAAAAATGGAAAAATATAAAAAGTTTAATATTTTAATTTGGTCTTTTATGACAAATCGAATACTTGAAATTATCCGGCTGCTAATCAAGTAGCACAACCTAATAAGCTAAGAAAATGTGCGCATTGTATTCTTAAATTACACATGTTAGAAGCAAATGATCGTCTACTAAACTTAGAGGGATACGCGAAGTAATCTTACTTTCGTACTAACGGTCAGCTTCCTAAATCAATGTCTACGGAAAGAACGGAAATAAATCTCTAATTACGACTTTGCCGTTGGTAAGACTTAGCGTGTTTGGTTTTCGTATTTGATAGGTTCAAGCGATGCAGCAGCAGCAGAGAGCTGCTCATATCGCCCAGCAACAAGCTCAACAGCAAGCTCAGCAACAAGCGCAACAACAAGCCCAGCAAGGGGGAAGGTTCTTCTAACAACCAAACCAGAGATTCGCCAGCGATTAACAAACAGAAAGACAAATAAACAGTCAGTTATCAATTTCGGTCATGTTTCTGATTTTAACACGCCAAGTCTTGGAGGCGGAAAATGCCGGATGTCCGAAAAATTTCTTAATCGTGTTCTATATTCTTCTCACTGCTGGTGAAAACTGGAGTCTCTACAGTTTACCTGAGCCGTTTCAGCCGTTAACAGCGAGCCGCTTGCGTTCTTCGAGGACGCTGATAAATAACCATTTGGACATGTTGTAGTTCACTGTTGGAGCGGAAACAACAAGAATCATATATATACATATATATATATATATATATATTCTGTATAGTGTGCTATTGACTTTCTATGCATAAATATCAACAAGCAATCCTTGTTGGCTTTCGTTAGATTAGGCCAAGTAATCATATTCATTTACTAGTATCATATGTGTAGTTTTTAGTATCCCTTTAGTTCAAAGGAGATATTTTGCTCAGTGTTTGTACCTAAAAGAGTTCCAGAAAAAAGAAAGATTGTTACTTTTTTGTATTTAAGAAGCATTATAACGACGATTATAATCCTGTGGTATTTATAGTAACGTTAGTAAATTGTAGACACTCTGTATTTCATTGAACACTCGTTCGAGGAAAAAGATTAAAGACGACAAATACATCTGAAAGCAATTAAAACAGCCATTTTTATGAAGGATGTACAATCCTAACATTTATCACATACATAGAAACCGTAGTCGCCATGATGGATGTCAATTGTGGGCGCGTAATTCCTTATTGATATCCCAGTGCAGACAACTACACACACACACGATATTACAACGGGCTAAAACGGCATAATTATTCTTCTGTGATCAAATCAATCTAGGTATCATGAGTATTATGTATAGATAATTTTCTGACAGTGTATGTCTATGCATGCATGTGACGTTTAATCGATAAGCAATCGATTAGATCTCCTAGTGGATAGAAATCCATCTGTACGTGGCGGACTGATTGCGATAGATAGATATATATATTAAAAAATATTAGAAAGAATAAATGAGTACGTAGATAAACAAAGCTCGTCGTTATGTAGAGATAATAGGGATGAGGAAAAGTGACAGGTGTAATTTAACGAATTGTATACGACAATAAACAATGCTAGCTAATATGAATAGTTATTTTCTCTTATGAGGTAACCGAATCTACCGAAAGGTTTTCTAGGTGAAGCTGTGCGTACAGAATGAGTAACTAAGAAGAAAAAAATTTCAGTGAACATTTTAGATTTTTATATTTGCCTTACAGACTTGACCTCTATTAGATAAACTTTGCTTTGAAAGCGTCCGGTTGTGCATAATGTATTACTGAAACAAAGAAAAATGTGGGTTTTGAGCAGCCTACATTCATAGGTTTTTCTAACGAAATCGACTGTGAACATAAAGGAAATTATCCTCTGGCATTATATACAACAGATGCAAAACACGCATGTCGGGTCGAGATGACATAATCAACCATACCCTTTCTCACTAGTTCTCATGCCGATGAGTGTCAGCTAAACAAGAAGTTAGAATTTGCATGCATGGGTCATACAGTTAGGACCAAACATGAGGAGTGGAGCGAATAGGCAAGTCGAAGTGAGTTTAGCGGGCGTCGACATCGCCGTTCTTGCTGTGGTTATAAATCTTTTTAGCTAAACCATTTGACTCTCAGTTATCATTCAGCTGGGTGCCATCTACTACTATTTGATACAATTTTGATACAACTACTTCAGGTCTATTTAATAGATAAATGAAGCGTAATCGTAGGGTAAATATTCTAAATTGCCCTGAGAGAAGTTAGATTGGGAATAAAATGCCACAGAAGGTTTTTAATACGGCCTCGACATGCAAATCTCAGTCAAGATTTCCAAAGCGCGGGTCTAGGGAAGCCTTAAGTCGACACTGCACATCTCCATGGTGTTCCCGAACACTGTCGTTCAGACAACATCAAAAATATATTCCAAATAAGCTGGAATTCAGACATAGCTTAAACCAATAGAGGATATATTTCCCTGCCTATATTCGTGCAAAATCACTTAAACGAAAATGTTTTCGATACTTCGCCTCAGATCTCCTTAAATCCTCCTTAGATCTTAAACTTGCTCAGCTGGAGTAGCTTAATTTGCAGGTCTAAACGGCGGTGCCTTCGTGTTGCGGTGACGCGTTTGTCTACTAATGTGACGGATGCTTGAGACGATCTTAATGCAAAACTGGACATAGATAAACTTCTATTGGAAAAAGCATTCATGCGATACGGTAACTAATGGAAGCATAAATTGTATTATTCAAAACATCTATTTAAGCCTGAATGGCCGCGTCACCAGTTACGTGTGCCGTTATTGAATCCAGCGAAAACTCATTAGTTAAACTCGTCTAGAAGCGCGAACTTCAAATTACTTTTCGCGTTCTACAAAAAGTTTTGGATGATCGATGGTAAGTTGAAATGAATGCTTCTTTATTTAAGAGACGGCTCGGCTACAAATACAAAATTCACTTGATGATTTACATTGTAATTAACGAACAGAGAAATCGTTTATGTTAAGAAAAATAACAATCAGGGTTAGCAAACATAGTCACATTATTATAACATTTTTTTCTAGTAAATATCATTGCGGATGAACCTTCCAATCCTAGAGTAATGTCAGGCTTATCTGTGAAAAGAAAACGTATTATCCTTCATGATTCGTTCTTACATGGATAGATTTCTTACTATTGGGTTGGTTTCTTTTATAATAATAATAGTAATAAATAAAACGCACCGTTGAACCTACCGTTTGTCCGGTTCGCATTTATAGTACTTTTTGGGGTGAGCGTTACACTGCTTTGCTATTTGTTCTAGTACGCCGCATCGCGGTGTTGTTCCTTCAGGCGCTTCCCTGTCTTTGCATTTGCACGCTTGATATGCAATGTACCTTTCCTTCTGGAGCTTTAAACCTGCTCTTCATGACCATCACCTTCTCGCGTTTGTTCACTGTAGCTATTGACCTCCAACGTTTCTTCATCTGAAGTACCGAGTTCGTGCCTGATTGTCTTGTTCACTTTTTCTTCTAACCTTATAGAACGAATTCTAGAACGGCTTGGAAATCGACTTTACTTCAAGTTCTGCGGGCTCTTTCCGTAAAGCTTTATTTTTTGTTTTTAGTTGAGTGACTTGTTTAAAAAGTATACTCAGCCCCTCTGCATTTCCTGTTGGATATCCTTTAGCATATTGATGTGCGTGGCTTATTTCTTTTTCTTTTAAATGAGGTCTTTGCTGCCCCTTTCAATATTTTGCTTTTGTCTTTGTTACATAAGTAAATATTGAGCTTATCCTGTTGTGCCGTATACTTCAATATCTTTATCAGGCAATATAGTTTATGGTGAGTATCACGTGCACCGAAGTTGTGCTTTTTGTTCTTACTCGGTTTTCGATTTCGACTGCTACCATTAGAATTTCCAAAATCAGAACTAGACAACCGGTAATTGGTGGGCAATTAAAATTCTGTTTAACCTACCCTGAGCTATCTGCCTGGATGCAAGAGGTAACAGAGACGGAGAACTACTTGTCGTTATATGTTACATGAGCATGTATTCATCCGTTATTCCTAGGATTATACGAAAGCCGGTTTTTCCTTAAAATAAGATAAACTTGTCATTGCAAACAACAGTGCGTCTATTTTAGAATTTGGGCGAAGATTAGCGACTAGTTAATCTTTTCGCGCCGCATTTTATCAAGATTGAAATCGACGGTTCACATTATTGCCAGATTTCATGGAGTTTCTGAAAAATCTGAAAGCGACTCATAAGATAAACCGGCAGATTATCAATACGGTTTAGATAAGGAGGGCTCGAAAAGTTAATCCAAATTCATTCAAATTAGCCATTTTTAATACACATAGGGCTTTATGCATAAATCAACGGTAATTTTAGATAGATGAATATTAACTTCTAATTGAGTTATCGAGATAATTTCATATAAGGTTTTTATGCCTTTTTGCACCCTTAGAGTTTTTTCGCCGACCTAAGCGCTTGAATTTCTGAAAGCTTTGGCCTATGCTATTAGCCCACTTGTTGGTGCCAATGCTCAATATTAGTACGACAACTGGGAAATACGTGACCCTGGTAGATACCAAGGATACATTTTTATTATATTGTCAACAAATACTCTAAATACAAATTCGTAGTTCTTCCAATGATTGTTTGGCGATTCGCACTTCAAGTATGGCGCTGTGAAGGTGTCTTCCTTACACTACGGATGATGCTGATAACTAAAAAGATTGCTTACTGTCCCGTGCGAACCATACATTAAAGTGCATCTTGTGCTCTCGCCCAAGCCCGGGACCTTAGGTGGCGCAATAGATACTGTGAAGGAAAATTACTGGCTGTTCATCCGTTATCGTGATTATTTTCAAAATCTGACATGCGTGACAGAGCCAGATATTGTAATCTGTTCATAGGATAAATACAAAACTGAACGAAAGATGTAATTAAATTTCAGCAACATTCATTGGTTATCACAGTGTATATAACGGATTCGTGATCGATTCGTTCGATTAGTTACTACGAACACTCATCCGCAGCAAAACGATTCTGGTGATGTCAAGCTTTTTGTTGAGTTGTTAGTCTCTATGAAAACTAAAATGACAAATGATACAAAAAAGATCTACATGAAAATAAGCAAAAAAAAAAGAAGATTATAAGTGCGATGGATTCTGTAGCGTTATTAAAATTTACTCAATGAAAAAGGAAATAGCAGATCCTAATCTGATTTCAAACGGGCCTTGAAATAAGTACCGGAATGTCGGTAAAATATACACAATAAACCGTCCGCAGGTACTGTTCAGGCCAAAGTGGCAAGGACGGACCTCGTGCAGCGTAATTTTACCAGTCATTGGCAGTCTTCTATTGCTGTATCATTAGGGCCAGCCAGGTTGTGACGGGATCACTGCCTCTGAGACTAGTTGAGTCCGACGTGCATTTAAGGATGGCCGCTACCGAAGCTTGCGTAGCGCAGAGCAGATTCTAGCCATTCACCAAATAATTTAAGAGAGAACTATCTGAGCTGATGTGAATGAACCTCCGTGAAATGACCCGCTAGCTATAATAAATTAAATCACTTTTATTCATTCATAGCTAATCAAAGCATTGCTTTAAATGCGGGCCACCGTTTAGTTATTTAGTCCTGAAAGCAACGGAATATCGAGGGACAGAGCTCTGTTCCCTGAAGTTTTTCTTGGTTGAAGCTTCGCTCTCCCTGGTGAATTGGCCGGGGTGGAGCCCATGCTTCTTTCGCCTGTTTTGTAGATGGCAGAATTTTTACTTTGAAGATGAGGCCGTTACCGAATCACACAAATTTCCGACTTTCAAAAAATCTAGTGTCTATTTTTGCACTGGAGGTTTCCAACTCGAACGACATTATGAGAGCTTTGAATTGTTTCTGGTGGAATACCATAGAAGACTGAAATCGACTCTGGGAAGTTACCCAGAGTCGATTTCAGTCTTCTATGCTATTCCACCAGAAACAACTCAAAGCTCTCATAATATATAAAACGCTTAGGATGTTAAAATAGATATATGCAAATTAAGAGATAAAAAGGATAACATATAATATATGCCATTATAGTTGTAGTTTTCGTCAGTTTCAATAATCACATCGATACCATAAGTCAATTCGTTAAAGGTATGCTTGCGGTTTATAAAAATATTTGGGTCTCTTGGCCGTTTTATTATTGAAAGATCAAAACATTCATATGGGGGTGTCGCGCCCAACTTTGTGGAAAGCCTTATGCACCTATCCTCTTCAGAAAGGGGTACCAAAAAATATTCAAACAGGGAGGCCTTTTCAAATCACTGAGATGTCTTTTTAACATCTTGTATAGGTAATTATGGCTTGCCGGATCGAATACACTGAGCAACAGAGAACAGTTCTCGAACCATATTACAAATAAAGCCGCGCACCGTGTGTCAAAAGAAAGGTTGTCCAGAACTTCCAGACAAGATCCTAGATGGCCTTGTTTGTCTTGTTTACCTCCTAGGATACAAGACACACTTTGCCAAAGCTGGTGTATTTACATTATATAATGTTAGCATTTATATTTGACATTATCGTGTATATAATATTGCATCGTATGTGCATTAGTTATGGCAGTAAAATATTTATGCGATTTTACATAGAATTTGCGCTATCTATAGTAAGTACAGTCTTTCCAAGTATTAAAAAAAAAAAGGTGGTTTCCTTTGTCTTCAAAATACAGACTGCCATCTGAATCTGTGATAAATAATAAATAATGCGTACACAGTTCAATACATTTTTTCTGCCTTGTTTTATTCAATAGCAGTACTAAATAGACTTCAGATATTGAGTTGCCACGGGGCCATTATCAGAGGAAAAAATGGCTCTGAAACACACAAGCTGTGGATACGTACTCTTAAAGTATGCTGGATATTGATATACTATTTAATTTGAAGCTCACTTCATTAATAACTTCGCTACTAACACGGCTTTGGTATATAGTCGTCGATGGTGTTTGGTATCAGCAGGCTGCATAAACCTACACAAAAGCGCATGAACGGCAACACTCACTTATGTATAGTTCTTAACTTGTTAAATATAACAAATGTGAGAACTTTCAAAAAACTTATATATGACAAATAAACATCTAAGCTTATGGTGAAGAGTTCACCTGTTTTAGTACACTCAAGTTGTTGACCTTCGGTAAAAGCACGTACATCTCTGGACCTAGTGGGGTCCAACTATTGAAATTCGACTTATTAAGTGCAGTTTACATCTCCACTTTTGAGCCTGATGCATACCCAGTGACGAGGCCATCACCGTACGAGACAAAAAGTCTTTCTTACATTATTAACAATTTCACAATTTGACAAGATTGTCAACTTCAGTTAATAGAAAAACATTAAAGCGTTGTTTATAAAGATACATTAAGATCAATATGCGGATATTGGCCGGAAGACGGTTTTAATGATCCATTGACTTCACTAGAAGCGCTGAGCTACAATCACTACGCTCAGTTGCTTTCGTTTGAAAAGCTTCTCCTAAGCGAGGAGTTTGAGAGAAAGATAAATTGCTTATGCAGAATCAGTTTGAACTTTTTAATGTTTTGCGATTCTTTTTTTTTAGAAATTGCTAAGGATATAATTATTTACAAGAACCAATCTTGAAAAATGGGTAACGATCTCCAAGTTGTTGTGGCCATGCAAGCAATAATCCTCTTAAAGGGTCCACTTAAATCCTTGATCAATTCATATGCAAGTTATTGGTACTACACCGACAAAAGCGACAGGCATGACAATGGAATGAATGCGGGAAGAAATAATTTTACATGTAAATAGCAAAAGCCACAAACGCTTATGCTTCAGCCTCATTCGCAATTGTAAAAACTTTGAAAGAGATCTGAGGGTTTTATAAATTCACCGAAACCGGTTTCTAGTTTATCCATTCCCTCACACCATTCTTCCATAAGGTAATCTTCTTTCGGTTAGAGAAGATAACAGTAAGACCAGACCAAATAATCTCAAAGTATATATACTTAGTCTAGTAATAAAGTATAATTTTATTCATTGAGTACTGGTTTGTATTTAACAAAAGTAGTATCAAATGGAATAGTGCAGAGACACCAAATTGTTCTGTGAATGAAAAGTATTGCAGAAAACACGGTCAATACAGTTGAGACCTCGAGCATGCAAAAATCAGTGTAGATTTTATGCTAACCTTTTTTAAAAAAACTTGCACTTTTCCATACAGATGAACAAAAAAACAGCTCTTCCAGCAAACGGCTCAAACTAACATAATGCTATTAAGTGCCTAAATGAAGGAAGCTTTGATAATCTCTATGCTCTAGTACGGTCAATGCACGGTATAATAATTATCTATTATTTTGCAGGCATTCTATTATCGATGGGGTTTTATAGAGATGCTTGGTGTTGCATCACTGTACTCTCGTCGATGTGGCGTCTTTACGGTGCAAAAAAGCTGGCTATCTAGGAGAAGAATTGCTAGCCGATTACTTATCTGTTAACCTTGTAATTAATAGTGTGAAACTAACGAACTGTGCTTTATAAAAAAAAACAACAGTAGAAGGAACAGTACGCCTTGAAGCTAGCCGTGCTGCATTAGAAGTTTCAGAATGTTGATGTAAAATCGACGTCGCATTCCCACTCCCTGCGAGCCACAATCAAGTATCTCACAAATGAAACAAAATTTACTTGTTCCTCGCGGCACGATAATCCATGGAGCTTTCTGTGGTGTAATAAGCTAGAATTTTGGTGGACGAAAATCTGAAAACGATTAGTGTTCTAGAAACGTTGGCCTGCTCGACAAGCTTTCGAAACAGCCAGAAATAGTATACCTACGGGTTATAAATACACATAAATAATTGAATGATTAGAGAGCGCGTAACCAATGAGTTATTTAAAGATAATTCAGGTATTTTCTATAAGTTCAACTGCACCTAGTTTGGAGTAACTCAGAATTGATTGAAATCGACTTTTTCGACGCAGATAATATTCTGTATATTATATTAGATCCTATATATATTCTATATATTACGTTATAAATATAACGCAAAATTGAATGCGTGTTCTTAATTGTTTACAGCCATTTTATTCATTTATAAGTCTAGAGATTTTTAAAATAGCTATGCTTTGTTGAAGTGGCTATGTTTTAAGTTCACCAAGGATGTCCCTGACGGCCAAGTCTTTTTAAGAAAAATCAATTTAAAAGGCGTCACTCCCAGTCTTTATGAAGAACGTTGTACATCTGTTCCTTCGAATTTAAATAATTCGAGCAGAATTCTATTCTTCACACTGCCCAATATCGTTCGAGCCTTAGAAAAAAAACGTTTTTCGGCGGTCTGCTCTCTGAGTTGACCACAGTGTGTCTTTCCACTTTCATTTTAGAAAACTGATTGGGTTCAACAAAACTGTTAAATAACTACAGCTGTGAAAAAATTTTCGATCACACAAAGACAAGTAGCTTACTTTGTAGAAGACCGGAATCTTCGTGCCTCCTGAAAGATGGCGATAGCCTCTTCAATAGACTGGGCAGCGGATCATGTAAACAACTGATTCAAAAATTGCCGCTCTTCTCGTGAGAAGATTCTAGCAAAAGCGCCAAGCGGAGACAAATGCGGCCATGATTCAAGGTAAACTAGAGGATCTGCCAAATCGGTCTGGCTTTGAGAATGCTCTGTCGTTATACATAGACCTCTAGACATCGGAGTTAGCATGCGTAATCATAGACATTCTCGCTTGAATTAGTGCGGATGATCTATATGATTTCCTGCAGGGCATGAAAAATGTGCTAAATAAGTTGAAAAATAATATTTGGACCACACTATATCCACAGAGTTGTAGGTACTAAACGATTTTATCAGAAGTCAACAGCTTCTATATACTAAAACAGGCAAACTCTCCACCTGTTTTACTAAGTTTAGATGTTTTTTTAATCATATATAAGTTTTTTGAAAGATATCACATTTGTTATATTTAACAAGTTAAGGACTATACATAAGTGAATGTAATCATTCATATGCTTTTGTATAGGTTTATGCAGCCTGCTGATGCCAAACACCATCGACGGCTCTATATCAAACCCATGCTCGTTATAAACATAATGATTAGCAGCGAAATTATTAATAAAGTGAGCTTCAAACTAAATAGCATATCAATATCTAGCATACTTTAAGAGTACGCATCCACAGCTTGTGTATTTCAAAGCCATTTTTTTCTCTGATGATGGCTCCGTCGCGACCCAAAGTCTACCTAGTATTCCTATTGAATAAAACAAGGCAGAAAAAATGTATTGAACTGTGTACGCATTATTTATTATTTATCACAGATTCAGATGGCAGTCTGTATTTTGAAGCCAAAGTAAACCACCTTTTCTTTTTAATATTTAGAAAAACTGTACCTACTCCGGATAGCGCAAATTTTATGTAAACCACATAAATATTTTACAGCCATAACTAGTGCAAGTACGATACAATTATTATATACACAATAACGTTAAGTATAAATGTTAACATTGTAAAATGTAAATATACCAGAGCTATTTGGCAAAATCTGTCTTACATCCTGGGAGGTAAACAAGACAAACAAGACTATCCAGGATCTCGTCTGGAAGTTCTGGACAACCTTCAAAGAAAGCGTCTATTTTCTTTTGGCGTAGATGAGCATGGTCCTTTTCTGTGACTACCTCTTGAGTTATTCTGAATTGAATCACTTCTGCTTCAGGATTAAATAGTAGAGCATCAAAATGGGACGTGATTAGCGCAGGGTGCTGATGCGCTTTTCCCAAGATCCGGTCCGACGCTACGCAGTACCCTAATTTGCGTTCTTGGATCTTCGCTTCTTTTTTGTCTCTTGCTCAACGGTTTTGAAACCAAGTGTTTACCTGTACCGTGCTACAGCCGATGACTTGTGCGATAATTTCTCTTCTTTTAACGCACAGAGCGCGGCTTTGTTTGTAATATTGTTCGAGGACTGTTCTCTGTTGCTCAGTGTATTCGATCCGGCAAGCCATAATTACCTATACAAGGTGTTACAAAGACAACTCAGTGATCTGAAAAGGCCTCCCTGTCTGAATATTTTTTTGGTACTAATATCCCTTTCTGGAGAGGATAGGTGCACAAAATTTCCAGAACCTAGGCCATCTCATGTCCCTAAAATGGTAGATGCGTCGCCATTGTACACATTTTACTCAGACAACTACAGCAATTTTTATGGTATTTTGAAGGGTTCTTGAATAACTCGAAGTGTCTTAGACTTGATTTGATGAAGGACGGTAACTTCGTGAGCAACACGTTAGGCGACTACAGTTCATAGCCAGTGGCTGTGACAACCAAACGCCGCTTGATTAATCGAGGTCTTGCGCTGTTTTATCAAATATCTTTCAAGTTTTACGCCTGCTACTTCGTTAGTTTAGTACTATTGTTTTAGATGACGAACGATCCCTTCTAGCATAAAGCGAAGCGTGTTTTCGGTTTCGAATCTAGATCACAACATGCCCCAAAGTTTTCTAGGTAGACACGTTTTCACTGCACTACCACAAGGTCACACTCATCATACCTAAATACTTCGCGTCTGACGTTTAGAACAGCCGCTGAACACTATACCATGTGGTTAACGATGTGGCATGTGGATTATATCTGTCCCCAAAAGCTAACATACAGTTCACACGTGTCTTACCAAAGATTTTTTGTTAGACAAGTTACAATTGTGCCCTCGAACGGTCTTTCCCTCTTTGTGGCGGCAACATCAGTGTGGAGTTCATCAGTAGAGCAACGCTCAATACCTACACGTTCTGTAACAAACCGGTGACGCAGCAAGTACGTTGTGTGCAGAAAAATAATATTTTCTTTAAAGATTTGCGGAATTCTATCCTACGGATGATCGAATTGCCTCCAAGGGTACGCCGTCGTTGTACCACCGTTTATATCACGTCTAGTGCTGGGAGAAGCACAAACAAGCGACATCTATATGAATCACGACTTGTCGTTTTTGGTGAACTTCATCTATTTACGTGTCCATTGCGACGCATATCGAAGAGATGACTGTATGAATTATTTTCCCATATAATTTATGTGGAAAAGTAGGCTGGATGTAAAGTGATTCCCCGAAGGTTTGGATGACTAGGCTGAAAATCTAATTGCATCCTATGCTAGGACGAAGTACGTTCGTTTTGTTTGATGTATATTAAAAGTTTTGTGAGGTACGCTGCTTTTTTTTTTGTAAGATGATGCCTGCTCCAGAAGAAATGAGCCTTCCGAAGCGTGCAGGATAGTGTAGAGACCGTAGATGCTACGAAAAGCATCGAGTGTATAGCAAAACGATATGGAGATTGTATATAAACAGGCAACTAATGATGAATATTTCGGAAAAGGTTTTAAGCGCCTGCTTCGAATTTGCTAGAGTCACATGTTTTAAATAACTCGGTGCAAAGACAAAATAAAAGAAGGGTGGACCACTTTTCATATGTCGTATAGAATAAAAAATTGTGAAGATATGTAAAGCAAGACAATCCATGGTAAAACTGATTCCCTTAGGACCGTCATAAGCAGAAAGGCCTTGGGATTACAAAACGTTCTACCCGCGAGTCTCTCGTCTAAAGATGGTAGAGCTGCCTATTTTCGTCTCTTTCCTCGGTGTCCCTACACGATAGTTGTGCTTAATCGCTCGATTCTTGTCTGAACAAAACCATGTTTAAACAACACACCTGCATGAGCTTGTATTTCTAAACGCCGAACGGGGACAACAACGGCAACAAATAATAGGTAAAGTCGCTACTCGTACGAACAGAAACTATAATAATATAAAAGGCGTTGGACTAAAATTTGAATAGATTCTTATTTAGCGCTGTCTCGGCTAAACAAAGAAATGTAAATGCAAAAACCTTTCGAACACACAAACGGATCAGTACTAGCATTATCGAGGGATTTTAGTTCAGCCATACGAAAATGAAAATACGAGATATGGCGTATTTTGAAGATTTCAAAATTATCATGAGTTTGCGCAAAAAACCCTGCAAGTTTTTCAACCTGTTATTGAATGGTAACGCTTCATTGAAATTTACTTAACGAAAAAGGAAATAGCACATGCAAAATCTGATTTCAGGTTGGTAAATCTACCAGAATATAACACAATATGGAGAAAATATCGGCATGTCTTTCGAGCGCTTGCCAACATTGTCAAAACCATCCGCCGGGAGGACCTCGTTCAATGTCACTTTTTGATTTTATGCGGTATCAACAGTGTGATTTTGTTATTGACTCTGAGTAGCAGAGGCAGTAAAATGTAAGTAATAATTCAAATCAATCTTATGATTAGTTGTCAAGGTTCGATTTTGTGCCGGCCATTACATTACTCTGCATCTAGTATTCGCACCTGAAAAGTAAATATTTTGCTTCTCAAACGGAACGCAATATATTTAGATATATTTATTAAAAAAAAAAGAACTCAGGAATTATTTATAAAAGAAAATGCCAAAAAGCGTAGCATAATCTTTTCCAAGCGATCATCGTTCGTTTACACGACGGGGATTTCACGTTATTGTTCTGTATGGGAAATCATTCCATATAGCATGCTGGTCTCTATCTACCCCTCCTCTACCATGTAACCGGGTGTAAAAACAAATGCCAATCTGAACTATCGCTAATGTGCGCACATTTAATATTTTTATAATCTACGTGTTGTGTTTGCTAACATAAATGCTAACGAACAATTTACGTTAGAGCTCACGTCTCTCTACAATTTATATAACCATATACGTTATATATGATTAATTGCACGTCATGTGGTATGGTTATAAGTTCTGTTAGAACGTCCATGTAGTCGAATTCTAGTTCATTGAATCGTAGTTAAAAGAAATCAAAATAATTTCTATCAGCTAAAAAAAATATATATATATATATGTGATATTTAACTTCAGCATTCTATTAAATATTGTCCATTGCAACCAAGGAAATTATAGTTGTTCTTTTTCATAAAATTTACGTTAAATTCGTTTTAAATTTTTTCAACGAAATTTTGATTTCCTTAGTTATTGCTGTAAGCAATGGAGCAAGCCTTGTATGGCAATTCTACTGAATTCCTGATCGTACGCCAAATAAAATGCATATGAGACACTAGATCGTAACTTACCCAATGAAGTTTAAAGTGATGTATCACTGAATAAAAAATGCCATGTCCGACCAACCGTTCTTGCCGAAAATACATAACAGAACAGCAGATGTCATTGTCATAATATAACAATATAATTTCTTCCGACTTATGATTTTTCCGTGTGTTGAAATAATGCCATTGTAAACAAATAGTGTTTGACTTAAAACTTCGTCAAGTCTTTATTAAACACTGAGATTGACTTGTTTGTTGAGAGAACGGTGATAAGCAGTTAAAGTGGTTATGTAGAAACAGCAAAACTAATAATGTTATAAGTTGTTCTCTGATATAGGGGTTACACTTGGTTGATTTATTAAATTCCTCCTCAATAATGGCAATAGATCAGTTTGGCCTCGCTATATTGTTACATTATAACACGATTATATTGCACTTATACCCTGCACCTGCGATGACTATTGTAGGTGGTTGTGACCCATTGTCTTTACATTAGTGCCGTTCTTTGTTGCATCACCTCATCTTCTATACTTTTTCGTTTTTCAAGTTACAATCACAATTAAGTTACATTTTACTCAAATGAATCTTGCTTATCTATTTGTAATCCCATGATTTTCCTATATGCTATATAGTGTAGGCACTGCCCGATCTGCTCATTTATTTCAAGCAGAAATGGGAGAGAACAATTTTTATTAGCGCAATACATTTTTATCTTATACAGCTGCAAGCGATTTACGAATAATATCGTGTATGTAGAAGGTGTTAGATACATATTAAAATCTGAGCAAAGTGTTTGAACCCAGTTGAGGGAAACGAATGCAATATGTTTCAGAATAGTCTTGTTTACGCTGCAATTGACGACACAAGAGATAAGGATGGATTGCATCAACTTATTGTATTAAAGTGTGCCTGGAGAAACAGGTGTCCTACCTGGGCTTTTTACTGTCACGATAGGTATTAGTGGCAGTGAAAAATTAAAATTTATGATTTCTTATTGACTATAAAGTACTTGAGTTATCACCAGTAGTTTGTACTGTACGCTGTGATCCATATGTATGTAAAGTTGGCGTAGAGAATACAAGGGTCCTTTGGGTTAGAATTGCGAGTTAAGCAATCGCTTCGACCGCGAACTCGCAGGCTGTAAAACGTTGTAAGTCCTTTTGTGTCATGTCATTTTTTAATACAGGTGTATGAATTAAGTATGATTTTAAAAAGCGTAGACAGCATTACTTGCTATGACATGCTACGGACACGAGAATAGACGACTTCACGCACCCGTATTGGAGATGGATTTTTCGAGACTAGTATTAAACTGTATTAGAACTGTAGGAATGGCACCGAATATTGTCAAAAGCTGCTGACAAAGAAAAACAATGCAAGGACCTAAAAAGGAACCCGACCCTGAAAACTGAAAGAAATTTTTACGATGAGATATATTGTTGAAAAGAAGGAAGTTTTATTATAACAATGTTTCAGTTGGAATCTCATCATAAATCAATGAAACATTTCGATGGAGGGTACTATGAAATGTCTTCACAAATATTGCCATAAAGCCTGCGTACCCCCAAATCTGGGTCGAATCAAATCTCTCTTTTTGGCCTACCACGATCAAAAAAGAAGATAGGTGGAACACAACAAACTTGTCGGAACCAACTCTCCAATGACCGTCATAACGCTTTGAATAAAGAGCATACTGTTGGTCAAAAAATACCTCGAAGCTGCACTATTGAGCACTTAACCACGAAGAACAGCGTAACTAGAGGTTACGCACATATTACTAAGACACTTAACACTGTCGGTACTAAAAAATATTACGTTCATTGTTATTTTCATCCTCATCATTATCATTATCTAATGTCATTCTTTGGCGATTCACCTAGAGAATAACACATGTTCCAATGGGAAGGTAAATAGTAATATTGATACACGGGCCTGATCGACTAATCGTAGGGCAGACATCAATGTCTGCACTAAAAGCAGTCGATCAGGCCCACAAATTTATTAACATGTCCTAATAAAGTAAAATTGTTTAAGATTTCATAAATCTAAGTCACCTCTTGGCATACTGGAATTGGCGGATTTTTGTTAATTGACTGGGTTATATAACTTACATAAAAAACAAACCACAGCGAGATATTCCATATGAAATTTGCTTTATCTACCTTTAACTGTATAGATAAAATAGCTTGGGATGATGCCGTTGATAAGTGGGGTTTGGTAAGAACATGAATTACGATTTTTTGTTGCTTTTCGATCGTATAAGATGCAAGAAATGCCAAGTAAATCGGTAGCCATAGGTTTTGACATTCAGCGATCACATAGAAGTACTGATCGTTTTGAAACGATGCCAATTCAGCTTTAATCCCTTCTAGATCTCTAGACAACCAGACATGCTTACTTAAAATTAAAAATATATGTAAAAGCTGGATATGGACCAGTACAATACATTTGCGTACGACCACAAAATTAGTAATTTTGTCACCCCAGATACGCGGCGATTATAGACAAGAAATGTATGCCTTCAATTCACGTATTCCATTTCAAGTCATCAGCGCATAATTAATGAAGATATAAATACGGGTATAAGTGAAGTCATTTGACCGTTTTCTGACAAGTAGTATTAACTATATGTAAGTTAAAAGAAAATCTGATAGTCGAACGGCCTTTAGATAATCGGCTAATACTTTGGATTAGAAAAAAGTATCATACCCATCTTCGTGGTATAACACTGCTATTTTTTTTTCAGTCGACTGATGGTAATGATTGAACCTATTTTTCCATTCTTTGTCCAGTACTACATATTGTTATATATTAATTAGAATAAGTAGACTGGCTGTGTAGGCTATATAGGCCCAGTTGGCAGAATGTTTGGTAAGTGAGTATCCAACGGCTTTGTTCTTCTACAAAAGTATTCCAAAATCATGTTGGCTTATGATTCCGCCTCTATGTATTATAGCTAAAACGTCTAGATCTGTAAATTACCTGTAATATCATACCATTGGTTAAAAAACGATCAGGAAACAAAAACATTGTGTTATCTATAGAGTGTGTTAATTCAGAGCTTTTTTAGACTAGCTTAACTAATGATGTTCCGATATTCTTGAAAGGAAGTAATCCGGCTTTGCGAGTCTCATACTAAGCACCGTCACCCGTTGGCGACGTATGTGCGTCAGACAGTCTGAAATCTCTTCAGAACTATATACTATACGTTTAACAACTGTGGCCACCCCGTCAGGATTTGACAAGTGAGTGAAGGTTTTATTACAATAAAATTAATAAAAAATAATGAAAAACCAAAACTGATCAACAGTGTATCTTCAAAGTACACATTCGTGTATGGATTCGCCCAACCACGAGCCCATATACAATAGATTATGGATACTGGCGCGTAGGCAAAGCGTTTTGTCGCCTTCGTCTTCTACCATCCGAGCAGCCATTCGATTGACCATGTCAACAAAAGTCGCTTGTTTCCTACACTCATCGTTCTTGAGTTAATGACATCAGTGACAGGTGCGCCATTCCTAGCGTATATTTACAGTAATATGAGCAAATATATATAGAATCATGTCTTCAGTTCTTATAGTGTTGTCGTTGTAAATAAACGTGCTGCTAAAATCTTGATCGTGTAGATAATGAGTCCAAAGTTTTTTGATGGTTTCAATCATCTGAGCTGAACTCGTCCTGTGGGTCGTCTTCTTTGTAGAGTGCACATACTAGTTTTCGCATCCCCTTGAATAGAGGGGTGAACCCATATTGATATATATGTCACGCTTTGCTCTGATTTCGTCGCTACTGGTATCGGCTCTCCTATAGAGGTTTACAACACGTTCCATTTGTTGATAGTGATCCATGCAGATGGGAAGGACAGAGATGACGGAGGAGCGGTTTAGAGATGAATCGCGACATTGTAATTGCTACGACAGGTATCACCATTAGTGTCACCGTGGCGATTCACTTCTATCGAACTGCTAAGGTCCCGCGCAAATGCGATGTGCATTTGTCCGAGCTCGTCGTTAATACGGCGGGTTGTTCGAAGTTCAACAGCGGGTTCCTTGCGACTCTCCTATAATCAGAGCAGAATAGAAACATGCAAGCTACATTTTCAATATAAATATCTTGGGTGCAGTCAGTGTGATTTAAGAAAAAAATATAATCCTAGCGTATATCTGTATCGGCATTTGAAGTATCTTCATTTCTTCAAAAATATCTAAAAATATCAGTCTTTCGCTGAATCAGATTTCTGTTAGACGGCAAAGCCGGATGCATTAATTGCCGTTTTCATGCAACAGTTCCCATCCAATAGATGCAGGTAGTTAGCAACGTACTTTATACATATAGGGTGTGATGGTGTAGCGGGATGTGTTTGTCTACAAAATTTACATGGAGTTAATGGAAGCTTGACACGGGGCGTATATACAGTTCGTTTCGTGCTAGAAAAGCCAGCCATCTGAAGCAATGCTTAATAGTAGCAAACGTAAAACTCGAAACACTTACAGGAAGGCCCGGTACCCTTTAACGTAATAATTTGGTGCTTAATTTTCGATTATAGATGAGCATATTAACAACGTTAAAAGAGGGCTGGCTCGCTCGCATCCTTTGACTCTTTTGCCTACGGGCATTTATAAATAGATTACGCTCTACGATTAACTATTTAATATTTTATTTGTATTTATTTGCAATAATATGGGATATTTGCAATAATAATAGGAATATGATTCTTTTAAATGCCCAAACACGCAGCTTGGTGACGCGTTACTGCCCAGTATATTGGACGTGCCAGTCGTTTTTGTTTAGCTTAAATGATGAAATATATCGTAAGCCTTTCAAGTTAAATTATATTAAACGCTTTGCTCAGCAAGCACAAAAATATCGAAGAGGAAACAGACTTACAATGCCACTGAGATGTAAATTTTTGTTTAAATTCTTTTCCATGTAGCAGCGTTCGTCATTTACTATGGTCTCATCTTGCTTAGTGGTCTTGAGTCCCCGTTTGGTTTCGTTGCTTTCGCCCATAACGACCTCCTTGAGGAACAGAATGGTTCTCTCACAGAACACCGTGGCCAAAAGCGCCGCAGCAAAAGTCAGTACGAAGCTGCCCATTCCATTATAGAACTGAAAAGTGAGATACCACGGGAAAACTCTGTATGTAAGATGTGCCAACAAAAACTAAAAAACACATGTTATCAATTGTCCCGTAGGCGAAGAAGACAAAGAAAAAAAAGTCAATTACCTATATTAGTCGTGTTAATTATGATCTAGGGCATATCGAATATAATTTCCCAAACACAAGACGTTTGAATATTTAGCAAAGTAGTTATTTTACAAACAAAAATCGGAACGTTTCTTTGAATTCATAAGGACACTGCTTCTGATTATGCTAGGTATATATACTAAATTCATCTTCAGTGTTATATGAGTACATGTAGTATTAATCATTTCTTTGTTTGTAGTGCACACTTCAGCCGCAGATACGTCCACTGAGTACGTAATATATGGACGCATTTACAAGAATCTATTTCGCCATGCTAGGCACTTCGCTAATATTATACCTGGGGCATAAATGTTATATGCGTGCGTTCGTCAATGGTCCACATTCTGTGCCAAATCAACGGCACATGCATCACGTACATGGCATACGAGAGACGTGAAATTGGAACTAATGCCTGGTAACCAAGGATCGAATTCACTATACCTGTAAAATCGCGTCAAATTTCGTGAACGTTAAAATGATACAAGTTGAAGAAAATGCTATATTATTGATCCGGTATGAATTAAATGAATTAAATACAGCTTCATCTTCAGCCCAAGAAATCCCCGTATCTACAATTGCTTCTATCGCTATTCATATTAAGGTAGAATAATTTAACAAAAGTAAACTAGCTTACACAGTAAGTGCTTCTTTAGTAGCTAGAAAGTAATCTGTAGGTTTAAATAGGTGCTAAATCAGCACGGGCATCAACCTACCGCCACGTCCGGTTGTGCAAGCAAAGACTACCCAGGCGAGTCCACCGGCCCACAGGGAACGATGGGTGGACGCATAGAGTGCAGAGATCCACTGCGAAGGTAGTTCGCCTGCCCCCCAGTTTTTCGTCACGAAAAGCACCGTAAGCATCAAGCTTGTCGCGAACGCCCAACCCAGTATCTCAACAGTCTACACGTTGCCAGCGATTACATGCAAGCGGGACAATAGTTGATCCAACAAAGTATGCAGTGTTAAAAGCAATCAATATTCGTTAAAATAAATGCTAACCTTCCGTTGATTGCAATTGTCGTGGATGTCTTTTTACTATTGTTATTATTAAATTCTATCTGTACTAACAGCGCTTAGTTAAGAAACTGAAACGCCAATGAGTTTTGTTGTATAGTCTGCTAGACATCTGCTTACATTGAATCCCGGAAAATACTATCGCTATATAGAGCGCTGATGACTTTGTCATATTATTTTGAACGCTGCCCCGCCCCCGCCTTACTTACGGGTCAGCGCGCTTGTAAATGACCCCATTCATTCACGTGTTTGTATGTTCCACTTTTACAAAGTTGCCACTTCATAGAGAATCGGCTGTTAAGTCCGCAGTATCATACTCGCGTCACCATCGATTGTTTACCACCGGTATCTTTTTACACGTACATGTTATTAACCGAACAAGTATCGTTGAGCAGATAATTCAACAAGGACTGGTGTCTTTGTTCGGTCCTACGACCTTATTCTGGCTAGAGTTTTGAGTAATCGCTTGAAACTAAACCTCAAAGTATGGTCTGCTATGGATATATTAGCCAGCTAAAGGCAAGTTGTGTTGAGCTGACTCACCTAAGAGAAACGGTCAGACCAATTTTTCAGCGTAGCATGCTTGCAGTCATCTGATCGAATCGGTCCTACTTATTATACGAACTACTTGGCTAATTTTGGTGGCCTCAGCATGGAACATGGGCATTTATGTCGTATCACATTGACTATTTGTGTACTATGAGTAAGTGCATGAATATTTAGGAATGTTTGAATCTACCTATACACGATGTTAATATACGGTTTCGACTTTGAATGCTATACTCTTATGTACTGTACAGCATTACTAAGAAAACTATATAAATATTGATAGAAAAGCGACGACAAAAAAATTTATATACACACAAGTTACATAACTTGAATATATAATGTGTTATTTACGTGGCGAAGAAAAATTAAAATTAATTAAAAAATGTTTGTCTTATAATGCGCAGTACGCACCTTGTATCTATAGAGTTTTACCTACATAACTGTCGTAAAAGGCTTTACCTTGGAGATTGCGATATCCCGATGTTTCAGATAGAGCCAGCAGGAAAACACACCGACTGTAAATGGGCCGAAGTGCACCCATGGCTGCATGTAGGTCATCGAAAGCATCGCCGTTGTGAAACTAAAAAAAACAAGTGGCAGAGTCAATTTCACCAAATTCGTCGTTAGAAGCAATTGTTCGGAAGAGCTTAATTATCAGATCGGTCAGACCTTTGAAATTTACTACTTACACAGTTTATTTAGTGTTCATTTGCATCTCCGTCTGACCAGGTCAGTTTGTTCAATTTCTCAGTGGAACCAAATCATGTGACCGAAAAATTGTTCAAGAGTCAACACGATCTTCGTCACTACTGGCTCAGCTGTAGGTAAGACAGTGAAGATAGTATAGGAGCTAAAACCGATGAAAAACATTTGACAGCAGTATTTTGCTGATACTGGTTTTAGCGCTTTTTTGCTGAATATCACTATCTAATCACGGACACCAGCTTCTAAACGATCGTAAGAAGCGGTGACGATGAACTGAGGGTTTCTTTATTGCGCTAAGATTTGACCCGGTAGCCTCAAGAGCCCTCTGTACAGATAGGGGTCAATTGCACTATTGCCATAAATCGCCTGTTTGAAGGGGGAATACGGTAAAGGGAATAACCCACATGAACGCCGTTAATGTAAGTGCCATTGTCAACACACTGATCATATGCAACTAATTCTTTTCACGGTAAGAAAAAGTTATCTCTGAACAAGATTGGCACTGGCAATGTACAAAGGGTATTTCGCAACAATCCTCGACGTAAAGGGGACAGTTGAACTCTCGGGCAGGCCTCAACAAACACAACTCATAGGATTTAGTGGTATTTAAAAAAGGGATCTCACTGCCGGCATTCGAAACACGGCGAAGCCGAAATAATAGATATCGACTTCGTTTATCGAAGTGAGTCATATTATTGGAAATTAACGAAGTAAAGGTCCTAGACAGAAAGAAGACTTGCAACTGACTCTTACAGTATAACATATCTGACATGTCCCTGTGATCGCGCGTTTCGAACGTCGTTGCTTGTCAAACTTAAAAGGTACGTAAAATAGCGTGGATATGAAAGCACTTTGATTTCTTGCTGTGCGGGCTTGGCCTTCGGAAGCAATGCTCAAGTAGAATAGTAGCGTGCGAAGAGCAAAAATATTTATTTATAAAGGTTTGCTAAAATGTTTTTTCATGCTAGGCTTCACGCTGTCTCGGATTACGAACGTTCGAGCCTATCGACGACCGGTTCAAAGCAGAAGTCTGAAAGCGGATATATTGTCTTTGTGTATTTCCTTTCCAAACAACGACGAAGGACTATGAAAAAGCCAATTACATTATTCCAATAGGTATTAATTGATAGTTCCCAAAACACGGTACCTACTTGGGGCGAACTCGAAAGGTGAATACCAACCCAAAAAATTAATAAATCTGTGTGAATGTTTTCACTCTATTCCCTAACAATAACAACGTATTTGAATATTCTACTGGTTGTGGGTATTTGATGCCCAATAATAGTACGATTTGAATTTCGACTCACACTTAGTTAAAAGGGTTAATAAGCTTTGCTTAATTCCTAACCTAAGCGCAATCCCTAGCCAAACGTGGCATTGTAGTCCATGTTTAATGGTGAAAAGCTGCTTGTTTTTTTTATCTATGTATCTTTACGTTATGATATTCATTTGAAGGCTACCTTACAACACATCTTTTCTCTTTTAGATTATTCTGGTTGTATGAAAATTATTTTTATTCAAATGATACAGGTGGACAACGTCTTTAGTCATGCTTTAAAATTATATTAAGAAAAAAAATATATCGTAGACAAGTTGGCCTCCTGACCATGTAGTAACCATTCAACGTTGTCATGTAAACTGAATTTCCCGGGTGTCACAGTTTCAAAACACAGCACGCTACTGAAGTGCTGGCGTGCCGCTAGGCCTGGGGATGCCAAAAAAGCGGCAAGGAATAGTTATGACATAATTTATTCACTTAGTGCCCTGCGCTGGGAAAAAAACTCATCCTGTAGTTCCGCTCTAATGGTTACCGCCGTACGGGCTGCTTATAGACAGACCATTGCTTTGATATATGGAAGTGCAGTAGTTTCACAGGAACGCTAAAGTGAGTGTCGGGCAACGGGATCGGTTTAATTTCGACAATTTGAGCAAATTATGCTAATTTGATCAGCGGCAAACTTGAAACATTCAAATTCCATTAGCGTCGCCATCGTAAACACCACTCGCTAGCATCAAAACGAAGGCTATATATGTTACAGAATTAGTTCAAAGCCATACTGTTTTTCTATGATAAATAGCAGATCATTAAATATGCATTAGATGCACATAAAAAACCGACGCGCCCAGCCTGAATATATAACTAGTGCAGATGTTGTGTAATTTGTATTGAAACGTGTTTCTCTACTCTGGTTAAGGCAAAATTTCTTGAAGGCAATATCTCAACAACGGAATATGACCTACTATATAGTAACGATTAATTTTTAATATAAATAAAATAAAAATAAAATATTTAACGAATATGAAATGGTAGCTGTACACTGCGGGTGTATACATGTACAGTTCTGGTTCACACAAATTGACTCGTGTATATATTGCCTCAAAGAAAGTTAAGTAAAACAACAAAAACTTACGTCAGATCTCCAGCGACGTAGAGCGCCGTTGGGTGATACTCATTGACGAAATTCTGGACAACCAAAATTATTATGCCGACTAATGAGATGGCAGCCATAGCCACGAAGCCTCGACGATAGGTTCTGCTTGAGAGACGGTGTGATTATACAACCGAACGAATATATGCATAGAAAAATTAGCCGCATCTACACCACTAACGGTAAACGTTCTTGAGCCACCTCAAAGAACTAAAGAGATGGTTTAACAAATAAGTAACTTGTTGGGTTTAACATGTTGTTGAAGGGCATTACTCTCTATGGAACAATTCATGCGAGAACATCTAAAATTTTATGGAACGACTTGTGCGCGAACATAGCATGGAAGTGATAGTAATAGATTTTTGTCCTGTCTATGTCTGATTTATACATTAATACAACTAAACGCTTTCCTTCTGGGTATAACTCCTACCTAAGTCTTACTTCAGTGAAGAAGTATCCATGTAAACTTTTGCCTATGGAACAATTCGTGTTTTCTAATGCTCTGTTATAGAATTACCGGTTCCTCACAGATTTCCTCTCGACACCTCCGTGCATCTATTCTTACATTTGAAGATTCATAAAACATAGTGGATTTACTGCACGAGCTGCGGACATGCATGTTCGCTAATAAAGCTCATTTCCACTGATTCAAGCATTAACAATGTTACATCACGACGAATTAGCGCATATAAAATGTTGTATGATTGATTAGTTACTGGGTGTTGGATTGGGTAGTAACGTATACGTATACTTTTTTTTTATTTGACTGTCGTGTCATATACGTCATTAGCGAAACGTGAAATAACGACCCCTGGTTATCTCAAGCACAGGGCCAACCTTATTTGCCCCTGCGCCGATTAAGTATACTGCACAGTCAGAGTTAAATAGAGTATGAAATTAATCTATTGATTCCATCAGTTGCAAAAATAAGACGTACCCCTCTGATCTGAACGTGTAAAGAACGAGCCCGACGAAGATCAGATATAGCTGCGTATCCACAGAGATGTACCAGAAAGGAACCATACACTAGAATTCACATGAAAATTAGAACCACAGTGTAAAAAGCTGTCAGACAACTAAAGAATGCCATTTTCCTTAAACGAAGTAGGCACAGATGTGTATCTAGTAAATACGTTTATCTATTTTCAACCTTCATTTAGCTGCTTAAATGCATTTTGGACGACTCACCAGCTCATCATGATGTAGAACATTTTGGAAGTTCAGCATAAGCAATAACCAATGATCACGGCATTTCTGAAGCTCCTTACCAATGAACTCTTGCCATATTGGCCCGTCTCCTACCTAGAAAACGGATATGACAATTAACCTATGTTCTGTATACGATTAGTGTTTATGAAATCATACCATAATTAGTCCGTGGAACCTGCTTTTTTGAGGCTTTTGTTACCGCAATATTTAAATGCGTTATGCATTTATAGGATTACTTACCGCTCTAGATAAGTAAATGCGTTTATAGAAAAAAATGAGCATCTAAGGTACAACTACAAGTTGATTAGCTTTACGGAAAGGTCTGTTTTACCGGACAGGTATCAACGTATTATGCCTTCAGCGCTTTTCAAAGCTCCAACAATTATTAAACTGCGGAAGGCTTAATAGGCACCTGTTGTCCGGTCAGGCAACTATTAGAAACATCGAAAAAAAGCTGTATAAACTTGAGATACAATCAGCGCTCTAAGGCTTGGTGATAATGTAGAATATACTCTCGAAATGACAGCAGTTGCTGATTTTCAATGTGGTAATAAAATATGTGGTCTCACTTACTTTTGCAATGAGGAACAAAGTTGCAATCGCTACACAGGCCATCGGAATGAGTCGCCACCAGCGAAGTAGATAAAAGAGTGTAATCTGAAAATTCAGAAAAAAAAATGCCTAAATGCTACTACCAGATCTCTTGTATTGGAACTTTAGTAGAAAAATTTTCACATAAGGATACTTGCTGAGGCCTCCACGTGTATATAATCAGTTGTGAATCAGTTTGTACTTCTCCCTCCGGAACATGAAACCTTTACTTGTAGCCTAATTACACTCACACTATTGGTACAGACAATTAAATTGCATGTATATTAAGCTATAGCTGAGTTATATGCTGTTTAATTATCTACTCCGTAGTAATCGTTGGCTCCTTAATTCTTTGTAAGTATCGGGTAGTTATGTATGTATAGAGTATTTCAATGAATCCCTCATTGCTTCATCGAACAGCATACTAGTATAATTCCGTATCAGACATATTTGGAAATTATATATACATCTTGTAACGGTTACCAGGGCCTCATTTTTATTTCTTTTTTTTTAAAGTAAAAACATTTTCGCTCCTAAATCTATAATAAAATTCATCAGTATTGTGACACGTACACCAAAAGCTAACAACGCTGACCAACCGCCAATTCGAAAGTACATACATATCTCCTATATATATATATATATATATATATATTTACACCATGCAGGAGACAATGAACCTATTACTTTTCCAACAAATGCAAAATCATGAGTGACTTTTACAGAATCAGTTGAGATCTATCTGAGAGACAGGAAAAATCATGATAAATGCAAAGTTGTTCACTCTAATAAACCCGGGTGGATTTAGCACGGTGTTATGCCATATATATAAAGTCAGCCTTCCATTTTTGTGTTAAGGTCGCCTTTAATTACTATTGTAAATACAGCAGATGATGGTGATCTCGCTAAAAGATTAGAAGCGTATTGTCTCCTAACATAAAGCGTTTAAATTAAGGACACATACTTTCCAATTTATTTTTACCAGTTTATCATATGTATATATGTTGCATCGAACGAATGAGACACGAATTTTCACGAACGAAGCAGACGTTTTCGTGATGTGGGAAAAAGAAAAGACCTTAGCTGTCTTGTTTACGTTCGCGTGACCACAAGATGTAGCTGAGCGGAAATCCTTCGATAGAAAAAAAAAGCAGATGACAACGGACAAATATAGGCTAAGAGTCTAGAAGCAGGGGCAAACGCAAAAAGGAATATTCATTCATCGCAGATGTTAGCAGAGATTAGCATTGCGTATAACTGCTTTTGTGACCACTTGCCTATTACTAATCACTCTTCGCGCATTCTGAATAATTTTATGCGCAAGATAACGTGAGTAATAATTTTGCTGTGTCTAGTTTCATTGTACCCGGGCTTCGATAGAGCACCTATTGAACACCTACACAATACCGAAAAACTGCCAGTACGAGAGCTTAAATATACTCTGTGTCACGCAACGTTAAATAGAGGTGTCGATGCATTATTTGACATGCGTAGATGCTGATGAGGCTTGGTAGGCATATAGAAATTTGTAGATAAGTGGAGCTGAAAACAATCTTAGGGGCCAGTGATCGACTTGGCGCTTATGTCCGACGCGGGGACATGATGCTTAATAACTGTAGTTCTTAGCTTCTATTTTTAAACGGACCAGCTGGCAAAAAGAAGGACACTTAAAACTTCTTTTCCCTTGAGTTGTCAACGTATACTTTTCACAACCGTAAATGTCAAATGCCCGCCTACACCACTACAGTTTAATTGTGAACAAATAGCGCCACATACCATCATCACTGCAATAATGATAAAGGACATTAATGACTATGTTACCTTTTGTGTGTGGGTAGCGGAAAAAAAAAACCAAAGAGGAAGATTGGCGTACATTTAAAAAAACTTTTTGATTGATTGCTTAGATCAGATGGCTGTGGATATTAAATTAGCCATAAGCCGGCCAGCTAAAGTTCACATCAGTAAAACGAACACAAAGGAAAGCCTTGAGATAAACGATCTTTCCAAGATGCTGTTGTGTAGTTACCGAAATAGTATGTAAATAGCCAACTTGGACATTAGGAGATCATTAGATTGCCGTGACAGCGAACCAACAAGATACACGGGTGCTTAACTTAAACATTCGCTAAATCGCCAATGCCTGATTACAGTCTCTTACAAACCCCTATTATCTATGTATTTATCTAAATGAAAGAAAGTAAAAAGCAGTAAAAAGAGACATATAGTTCAGTGCTTGTGCGTACCGCAAATCAAGCTGAGATAACAGAGATTAATCAGCGCTTACAATCGTCTTACCATTTACAGCTGCTGGTTTCCATCCATACTCTTTATAGCTAACCGCAATGTAGTCTATGAGATAGACGAATCGGTCAACAAAGAAAGGCAACACCGGCTACGCTGTTGAAATGACATGAGTTGCGACTCCGCTATATTACTATTAATACAATAGACTGCAGTTTGAGTATATTGGAGTCCTTATGGAGTAAATGTACTCCTGCAGGTGGCAGCTATTAATACACAGTAGTAGATTAGCGGAAGATTAGGCGGTCTCAACGGCATCTGCAGCATGGCCAGCAAATCGAAGGAAACCCCAGGGCAAACAATTGACGGCTAGCGGTAAATGGCGAATTAAACAAAAGCATTGGGGAATAGAGACCACTGGGTAGAACAGATGGCACCGAAACAACCGGGAACTAGAAAAATAATGCTAAAGCTGTTTTAAGTTGTAAGAAAGTTCGCATCATCGTCGCCGATCCGGTCATTCCAATAATTTCTGTTGGCCTCGGGCTAGAAGATTTGTACTGCTTGAAAGCTGCTAAGTTATGATAAGGTGATAGCGGTTGAGGTGAGACTGCTATTGACGATTATTGTGTGAAGATGTTTAGATATGTATGGTCGCGTTCGGCAGACTGTAAATAACAATGACACGCCAAAACGTCGACAATGACCCATTTCAAGTTAATTCGTAAAAAAAAGACGAAAAAGTCGATAAAACGGAGAGAAAAAAAATCTATAAAATTGACGTTGTTTATCGAACACATAGATATTCCACCGAATAACGTTTACATATAGAAGCTTTGATGAGAACCAAATGTGATGGATGATGGAAGAGCACTAGAGACTCTGTTTCACATGGACGTTGTTTAAGTGCTGCTATTTTAGTGTTAACATATGCAGAAAAAAGGATATATTATATCTATGTACTAGAAGCGATAACGAGGAAGACCTCGAAAAGATAAAAGTAAATGACTTTTAGATACGATTTAATCTAAATGAATATTTCCAGTTTTATGTCCGACATTTGCATTAAGCGTTGCTTCAGCGTGAGATTAATGTTCTACCCGGTTTACAACGTAAACCATACAGCTGACCGCTGCATCATTATAAAGACATGTTCGACTGACCTTAACAGGCGGCTGCAGTTTCTAGGTTACCTAGGGATTCCTAAAAGGTTTGTTGCGTTAAACCAAACCAGCAAATTTTACCTAGAACATTTTCTATGGCGCAGACCTTAACAGCGGTGACCGCTAGAAAACAACAAAGGCTACAAGAAAAATGTCAGGATCCTTTTAAAATATATGTGTTAAGGCCGAGCAGTGGCGTTTTAGGACCGATAGCGGTGAATTAAAATAGGCCACGATGAAACACGATAGCTTTCATGGTGCCGTAAGCTATTTGCACAATCACGACTATGGCAAGTGTAAATAGAAGATCCGGTACGTTTTAGATATTTTTGTTTGTTACATATGGGGTCACAAGAACCGTGTTAAAAGCGTCACGTCTTTACAAGCCTTTTTGAACTTTTATTACTATTACTTAAATTGATGTTTTTACGTTAATGAGCCTTATTATTTAAAATATGCATAGTTCCTTCAAAGTCATCTGTGCCGTCGCAGATGACGAGATATTACCAAGAGTGTTGACCGTTCTATGTTTCGCCACAAACCTAAATTGAAATCAACCATTTTCTAATTATGGTTATAAAATCACTTCGCTATCGTATTCCCCGTTTTACCGACCACTTGTCCGATGTTGAAATATCGGACGCTGGCTGATCAAGCAGTCCGATCGAACATTTATTTCGTTGAGCAGCACATCTGTGTATCTTATGCTTATCAAGATGCCGATCTATCTCAGCCACTCCAATGCTATTAAACTTATTTGAAATGTCAGCTTTTGGTCGCCGAAACCAAATGACCTTTTAGCGTTGTTAATCCATTATTACTATTAATGAGACGTCCCTGCTATATTCTTTTTCTTCACCCACAACCAAACTTCGCAGTGCGAGTCGCGCGTAGTTTTCGGGATTTTTCCACATATTTCTTGTAATAAATCAGACGTACACGTAAATTTAAAGCACGTATCCCATAAGCCAACGCATACAAAGCAAGAAAACGATCGCATCATATAAAGGGGAAAACTGTTTTATCGACGTAATATTTTACCTCGAAATGCATATATCCGGCTACTCGATGCACGACACACTGAGGTATAGCTGAATTTTTTGTTTGTCCTTTCGATCCGTGTCCTATCTACGTACATACGGTGGCTTCTATCGAAGCGGATCCAGCCAGCAAGAATTTGTTCGTCGTTGATGCATTCCATTGATGACTAGAAACAGTCTAGCTTAAGTATCTTCATTTTTCATTCTATACACACGCATTGCACGCTGAAAAAGCCATGTACGCCTGTAAAACTGACAGCGATCCGTAGGGTCGTCAAGCCGTGGTAGAGTGACAAGGAGCAAAGTTTCCCCATTGCTGATACGCTCCCTGTGATGAAAAGCGCAAAAAAATAAAGAAATTCATTTAAAATCACTTACAGACGGTCAATCGTGAGCAATAAGTAATTGCTTACGTAATGGATCCGCACAAACAATAGCCTCGGTCACATCGAACTACGTCGAGGTGTCTTCTGCGCAGTGGACATAACAAGCTGTGCGTCGTGTGCACACCTAGAACACTATGATAAAGCCGCGTAATCGTATCCACGCTGATGATTTATAACGGTCACAGAAATAGTTACAAAGTTATAAACGGTACCTATTGTTTACGAGAAGACCCATTAGAATTTTGGATATATCCGAAAGCTACGGCTCGCTGAGGGCAGTTGTGGCACACGTATAATACAAGCACGATTATTATTATTAATTCCATAATTAGTGCTAACGGTGTACGTAGTTTTTTTGTCGTTGCCCTAGCGCGAAATGTGCCTAACGCGCTTGGTATACAGCGGCATTTCGTTCGTACCAATAGACTCATAATTAACAAATAATCACAAATTTGTATGAATCGGTAGTAACTTCGTATGACTATGATTAAAAGCCCTAAGTATCACACAGATGAACTGAATATTCTTAAAAATACCGTGTCTTGTTTTTAGCTAAATAATCCCAGTATATCCAAATCACACTGGAATGAATTCAACTAACTTGAAAAATTGTAACAACTTTAGCGCTGGCATTAATTCTATAGGAGCTACGCCTAGAACGGTAGGCGAAGCCTTTGGGTTAACATTGTCGCTATGATATTCGACCGTGCCGCTAGTAAAATAGACAACGTCTCCTGTTTTTAGACCTAATTAAATGGTAAGCATTTGGTCGTATCAGCTGTGACGCGGCGAAAGCTGTAACTTTGACAAACAAACGAAGCTCTAATTTTCACATATTATGGCTATTGCCAGTTGCCTCTTGGATTTCAATACCTTGGCCCTTTTCGTTTGTATGCCGCTGCATAGTGTGATAGGTCCATAAGGATCCGCCATTCACAGCAGATTCGCGTTATTTTTTTCTATTACTTATATGTTGTGGCTGAACATTGGGATAGCTCTGCACAGCCACCCTGATGATTTTGTTTGACTGGATTATTTGACAATTAGAATCATATATAAGGCAAATGATTTGGAAGCAGACTAATAACTGTTGTAACAAATACTAATAAAAACTAAGAACTTCAAAATTATAGTAGCAACTACATAATGCATGCCATTAGCTAAAATTACCCCACTAACCCCAACTACCATTTCTATTATGCTATTAATAGGGTGGTTATAGTTTTTGTTTTATTACTTTATTGTAAACGATTTAACTTTATATGTGGGAATTAGGCATGAAGCGTCATCGAATGCTCAAACGTACCGTACAATTTTCCTGTAAAAGTTGATTCATTATACTTTTACTATATTGACGTCCCTTTAAAATTCTTATCTAATGAATTGTGCACATAAAGTAGTTACATTACGGTGACGTGCAGTGGACGACCACTATGACAGATTACAGGACCTTATCTTTCCCATCGACCTGCTCTAACGGTTCTCACAACGACAAGCACGCGCGTGTGTTACGTCGTCAAACAGTAGATAAAGCGCATCGTTCTTTTTCGTAGATTAGGATATCTCATACTTTTCAGTACGTGCCACTCTGCACGTAAAGCCAAAATGAAAGTTTTGGCGCAGAAAGACTAATGGATTGCCACATAGCCCTAAGATTAGCAATCGATGTGAGTGTAGCTACGAAAACGTAGCAGTCGATGAATTGCATCATATATACATGTGTTGTTCCATTTCTTATTTACTGCGTATTATTAAATATTTTTTCAACCTCTAATTAAACAATACCGACGTTACGATTACTCGTACGAACAGGCGATACGATTTCGCCTGACATTAATAGGACAATACGTTATAGGCTCGAAATATATATATCGAATTCTACCGTTTCTCTATCGGCTTTTTTTCCCGGTAATACTGGTGCGTTCTGCGGTTACTTCCATTCCTTTTCGTAATAGCGGTTCATGACGCGTTCATGCTTTTTCCTTGACGAAGTTCGTACTTCACTAACATTTGGAATGGGACTGCGCGCCTTCCGTCGCATCCCTGAGACGCAGCCCCGAAGATGAGTTGTTAGCTCGGTAATTGTTTCATGCCTTCGACCGTAGTAATGAAGTTTACTACAATAATCGGATCAACGACGTCACCTGAAGAAATAGTCTATTTATGTTAACTAAAGGAACCGATAACAACTACCGGTTATCACTATAATTCGTTGGCTTTTACCCTTGGCACGGCATGGGTAATAAGCGACCGATACGCGATTAGAATCATTAAATCCTTAACGCTCTCCTCTCCTTATTAGCGCTGCTAGCGAGGTCAAATACGACACGGGAGATACTCCTGGCTGTTGACACACCTTGTTTCGTGCGCTTCAACATGCTTTCGGCACACGTCAGTATTGGATAGGTAGCTGGATCTATTGCAAATAAGTACTATCTGCGCATGTAGAAATTCGTTACATTTATCGAATTTGCGGCCTTCTTCGCAATCTGTCCTATTGGGTTGGATGTGTGCCTGTCCCACGTGACACGCCAAAGAATTATAGCAATAAACAATATATGAACGTAGGAACAAAGACCGAAATAGGCCTTATAGGTGGTAGCATGTAGTTGAACGTGGATGGCAAAGAATGAAAAGATTACACGGGTAATAATCACCAGATACAATGAGACTCATCACGGAAAATCGGCCTGAATATCAGCAAATAGCACGAATCGGTAGAGGTTTTCGTAGTTATGATGCGCGACGTGTGTATGCGCTCATTGTCACTCGTGACGAATGAAACCCAATGGTGCGCCAATATGAATCAATTTAATTAGTTGTCATTGTGATTTTGTTACTGTCGTTTTTATCAATGATGTTTCTATTTCTAAGTGTTCCCTGTTTCCATGCAACCAAATGTGCGACTACGTGGATGGTAAGCATTGCGCTCATATGCAGCACAAGAATGAATCTGATTGGTTTTGTAGTGTTCCGTCAGACCGTATTTATGTAGATATAGCGTGTGGGGAACTCCATATAAACGCATTTTGAATAATTATAATTTTAGTTTTTAGTAACATGTAAATATTTGAACTGCAGGACAAATTGTATAGCTTTTTCTTTTACCGCAGATGTTCCCCGAACGATTGCCGTTCTAATCAATACCTTGCTGATAATGGCAAGTTATTGACTTGCTGCTCGCATCTCTTGAACTTTTAAAATGCCTAGTATCGGCAGTTTCCTCGTATCATCGGTAAGAGATCTCTATACGAAAAATATCATGGCGTTAGGTTTGAACAACTGAAAATGCGGAAGAATTATAAGCTGTTTTTGGGACTATCATGAATCGGGGCAAGCTACCGACTCGACATGTCACAGTGCTTCAACAATTAGTGTGTACTAATGACAAGTAAATTAAAATAAGATCGTGCTTCCTTGAAACATTATCGATAATTAGGTAATACAAATGCGACCACACATAAGTATTGCAGCATGGCAGACACCGTACGAAACACACAGGCGTTTACTGTTACTTCAAGATGGATGACTATATATATAATAGCTAACCTATTTAATTTATCAGCTGTAATGTCGCTGCAAAGAGACGCTTAAGGTAGATTTAGGAACAGTCAACAACAAATAATTGAATACACTGTTGATAGGTTATTTAAAAACATGTACGACCGAGGGCTATCTGCCCAAACAGATGTCAAACTTTCCTTCGGCCCCGTCCAACAAACATCCGAGCTCGAACAAATGACAAAGCTCACACAATGACCCCTAAGCCAAGTCAAACCATTAGCTATAGGTATCCAACGTAATCCCAGAACATGATAGCAGCGAATATCAGTGTCGTTTGCTCCTGTTATTGTTATTTCTGTTGTTGTTCTCTGCGGCTCTGTGGTCAGAGCCATTATTATTGCTACAATAACTTGCGCGTTTTTCGCTACTGCTAAGCGAAGCTGGTAACAATACCTTCGAACGAATCGCCTGACAGGTGGCGATTCATCGTGAGCGCAGCATATTTAATGCTTCCTGCGACACTGAGAGTCCGAAACTAAGATCGTTGTCGGCTCTGTGCTAACGGCGGTAGTAGTACGAATAGAACAGTGTTTGTAGGGTAATATGGCGTAACCGTTGATGCTTATCGTATCAGGATATGATTGATTAGGGCGTTAAGTTTTTATTAGATACGTAGGTTAGCACACGTAGAAGATCGTAGATAATCAAGCAGTTTCATGATTATTTAACTTTGTTTATCATACTGTTGCTACCTGTGTTAATTATTGTGAGATTTGGTAAAACTTGTTTGTTAACTTCTCTTTTGGCAAATGTAAATTTATTAACTATCAACGGCGAATGCTATGATAATGTGAGGCTGGCTCTGGCATTTCTGCCAGAAGTTGAGAAGATATCCTAATTAATAAATGATATGGTGTCGTAAGCTATAGAGGAAACGACAACAGTGCATAAACCCAGCGCGATGGTCGCTGGGTTTTCAGATCAGTAGACATCTAAATGCATGGTCCTTATTGATTAATCAATAAGTATTTACTATAGAAAAAAATAGAGAAAGGGTGACTGACGCCGCTCGCGTACGACTCGGGATGACGGCAAATGACAGCATGTGAATGATGAAGGACGGTGCCGTGATGGCTATTTGAGGATGCGAATTCTGTATCTGAATGCTGTTCTCACGATAAGGATGAATTAGCGGTGTCTAAGTTAACAACTTAATTTCTTGTAATTTACAGTGATCGACGCGTCCGCAAAGCTGGCCCCTGGCCTCATTGAGGGTTCGCTTACTGAGTTTGGAAATTACTATGAATGTCTCAAGGTAAGATGGTTGGAAGAACGGAATTCTAATTATTACAGAAAAAAAAGCCGTTTCAAGCGCTATAATATACTAGCGGTTTGAGAGACCTGTTGTTTCCGCGAAGTCGACGTAGTGAAAATATAGTAAATGCATTTTTTTTTTATCCATATCAATCACATTTATCGTGTATTGCATGTCATTGGCTCGGCTTCTGCCTAGCGACTTGTGTGATGAAACGGAGACTATAAACTAGTCTTATTGTTTAAAAAGCTTTTCAGTATTTTCATCCTAAGAATCAGCCACTGTTTTGGAAAGGAGGGAATATACTGAAGTTAACAGCGGATGTAACACGCCATTCACGTCAGAACATTTAAATCTTTACTGCGTCTGTTATTTAGGTTAGTGTTTTAGACGATTTTGGCGAAAAGGAGTTCTTCCGAGGCAGTTATTGTATGGTGAAGTCGCGACCTCCGTTGCCGGAGCCGAAACCTCGTATCGTTCCAATAGACTTCACTCCCGTGAACATGTCAATCTTCTCCGAAAATTCGGTAATAGAATAAAATAGCCGAGAAATACTTCCGTCAAGGAAAAGCCTTCGTCATGCACTAACATAAAGTATCTATTGGTCACACTTATAATAACAGTTTAATAGTAGTTTCAACCACTTAGTCCGCTTCCTGCTCATCAGAACTGGTAACTGCACTTACCAAAATTCTAGTAAAAATTTTGTTCAAAGTCGATATATGACCGTTTTAAATAAAAAAAAAACAACCTTTTATTAACACATAGTAGAAATCTTATTTAGATTCGCTTGCTTGTTTCGTACGGTCTTTTGTACCCCAATCTATATTTTCGCTAATCTATCGTAATATTGGGTAATGCATATACTGGACAAAAATTTACAATGAAAATACAAAGAATGTACAGCCCTAAAATGTCATTTAGATTTAATTTTTCCAGCTGCCATAGTGTATATGAACTGAAATGGACTCTTTAATCACCCTGCGTATATATATATATATATATACGTATATATATATATACATATATATATACATATATATATGTATGACTAAGTGCAGTTCGAGCTTTTAACAGTTCTTTCTGCAGCGTCTCGCGGTATCTACCACTGTTATAGACCACGAAGCGAGATGCTAAAAAAGCTAGTTTTTATTTCAATAAATTATCTAGATAAGTTGGCTAATTTTAAGCGAAAAACGTACGACCAAATACCATATTAGACGCTAAGCTTCGTTCAACCCGGTCGTCTGTTCATGTATGCGATCTAATCACCTTTTGTCCCTTAAACTTGCTCGCATTGTTTCTATGGTCTGACCCGATTGTCTTGAAATGGGCTAAAAAACGTAATATTACGTACTTTACCCCATTTCAATTGCCCTGTTGCGTAGCATATGTTTATGCAGCATTGTGTGTGATCTGAAGTTATGTTATTAAGGATGTTCTTTTTGTTTTTTTTTTATCTAGAGCTCTGTCTAGGGGATTGTTTATGTAATGTATTGGCGGATCAGTCGTCGGATTTAGGTGTTCTTCTCGATGGATCAAGACTGATACCCTATACGCTGATTTATGTTGTCGATACGTGGTAAAATAGTTTAGACAGTTACGTTAAGGTACTGAATAGTTACAATAAAATTGCAATAATTTATTAGGTTTAGATTGCATGATGTGTTGCATTGGGTTCTTCCAAATATTCTGTAGATTGTATCGAATACGCTGCCCTCGTCACAAATTTTGCCAGGAAAATAGGCACCATTTTGGACAATAACGCTTATCGTACGGATTAGTGTACCCTACATAAAGATTTAGCTCAGGGCGGTCTTTAAGCATTTACGTAAACCTACAGCGCGTTTGATTCTTTTGTACGATCACCACAAGCGTTGTTTTTTAGTGAATCACAACCCCATTAAGTTCTATGCAACGAGAAGCTTCATGTTTTCGCGGAGCAGTAAAATTAATAGATAGAAGTAATTACTATCCAAGATAATCATGTACATTTGAATATTTTATGCACGGCTATCTGTTTATGCCGTGGTGCTTTTTTGAAATGGGTTAATGGCTTACGATGTACAACAAAAATGGTACCTATGGATATCGCCTGTGAAATTGGGCTACAAACAGTTGTTAGCTAACGAGCTGATTAATTGTATATATATATATCTAAATGAATGAATACTATATACCATGCTATCTTGGTCGTTTAAAAGTACTATTTTAGTTTATTTTTACCAACTACGTATGACCATATATGTATGTTCTCTTTGAGACTGACTTCTGATACTTTCCATATATCACCTGTAATATATCAGGTCGAATAGTGTTTACATTAAAACATTTATGTATATATGTCTATAGTAAAACATACCACACCAAACCATTACTGAGTGTTGCCGTTTCGACGAAAACCCTTCACCTCGTTTATCTGCGTACCTTTTGCAAGTGTGGTTCCCACGTGCAGCTTTACAACGAACAGGCGTTTTTATTTACGTACAAAAAAAAAACATGGTACTGCCTTTCGAATGGTGCATGCAGTTAGTTTTTAAAGGTGGTACACATACAGATTGATTATTAGGGGATACCACCAATTCACTAACTACACTGAAACCCCATGGATAAATAATTTGTTTCTCAATAACGGTTTCCAATATTTTTCAACCCTATTGATGTTGTAAGTTCTCGGACCTCTTATAAAACGTGTAAACTTTATAGTACTTATACTGTTCTTCTGAAGATGCAAACATCTTATTATTAACAGGTTTACATAGCGAACATTGTCTACAGGACTGTGCTGTACTGTTTCAGCGCATCTTTATAATGAACGCGTATAATATTCACACCCGTTCAGTTTAACTGCAAATAGATAATATCGACTTGAAAAAACCCTCTTTGGATCTCAGCTGGAGATTGAACTACGATATAACATATTTTTTTCAAACCAGTCCCACATTCCGCTGTCGACGCACCAAGATAAAGGATCTTCCGTTTTTGTCCCGTATTAATTTTTGTCAAGTAACGCAACGCTAACTAGATAATGAAAAACCTATTTTTACCAATAATTCAGACTTCAGCAAAAACCGACAAGTTTGGTGCCACCGCTTATAAAATCATTAGCTGTTATTATGATATTACACCGATTGATGTAACTTAACGACAAGAAGTTTCTCAAAAAATTGGCTAGCATGTTCTGTTATTGAACTGTGTTTTCGCAAAGATTTTTTTTCCTAAACCTAGAGTTAGTTGTTAGAAAAATTATAGAAGGATTTTTCCTTGATTTTTAAGAAGTTACGTGTCGTGGCCCTTCTATTCTATAGGACTATTAATACAAAAGACCTCGATATTGGTCAATACGACTGCAGATTACCGTAACGGCTATTGTATAGCATTAGATTGTCAGGAAAAGAAGATTTTTCTGATGTTGCTTCAACAGGTGGGATACAACAAATGGTTTTTTCTTCAGAAACAATGTTGGTTTATTTCAACTACTTGACTTCCATCATATATTAAGGGTTAAGGATAATTTTTTTTCAGAGGCCATTTGAAGAAATTGCGTCTGTTGAGACAGATTGTGTTCAATCGACCGAACTCGATTTTAGAGCTAAGCTTTTTAAAAAGTTATTTAGGGAAATGAATTGTAGTCGTCGGCATGATCGAACGGTGTTTCTTTGTCCTGTATCCGAAGCATAGAAGTGTTATTTGTTATTCAGACATACAACAATATGGCACACTATTTTGACAACAGGAGTTGATAATGTACAGATTAATTCCTGTCTAAAACAACACTTACGGTTACCCATTTTATTTTTTAGGCATTGCGCGACCTGCTCACGGGTTCAGGAACATTCTATTATACCCAAGCCAGGATGGGTGTTTGTATGCCTTCCACCTGCTCGGTCGAAGACGTCAATGGCATGATCAAGCCATGTAAGTAGTTCATATATTTCGAGCTAAAATTTCTAAAACACCACAAGAACAAATATAATGGACCCGCTTATGATAAATGTGAGTGTAATCCCTGACTAGTTAAATACGCTTAAAGAATTACACTTCTGAAAAATTAAAAAGTTCATAGCCATACTGATTACTCAGTTCGATGCGGTAGACTACCTATGAGAAAACAAATCAGGTGCTGCCATGTGGTCCTATTCGCTTGCTAACAACGCCTGTTTCGTTCTTTCGAGACATCGTTGGCTACCTTAACAATCCAATTTTGATGGAAAGTATACAGACTCAACGTGCTCTGGGTGCCTAACAGGCATCTCTTACAGGTTAGCTGCCACGGCGACTATGAATATAAGACCACCGTTGGTTCGAATTTGAACGTTGCAAAATGGCCTTGAAAATAAAAAAATATCTTGCAGTTTCACGCGTTTGTTGAAGAAACCGCAGATGAGCCCAGCAAGAACTCTTCGCGGTCAAAATTTTTAGTGAGGATGCTATACGAAGTAGTAATATAATAATAGAGGGTGTTTAATAAAAGAAAACGAATATGGCTGTCGTGAGGTTCCCATTTTGTCGAATGCGGATTTGCTATTTGTCGTCTACCAAATCTACCGTAATCACACATGAAGCTTCTTCGCGCGTGTATTTTTCAAATGATTAATTATTTTATCGGCTCTATTACATTTTCTCGATAGTTTTGTTCGCATGAATGGAGGAGCGGAAACACGTACGGGCATCTGTTAGGCGACGTACAGGTAGAGAGAAACCGAGAGAACGTATCGACCCACGACGCTTCGAACAAAAAAGATTGATGAGTGCCAATTTAGTGATAGCGTAGCTTCATTGATAATTACTTATTAGTGCTAAGTATCGATGCGAGTCGTGCCTTCGGCTGCAATAACTCATCCGAGCTAATTGCGTAACCTCAATTACCTTCAGCTAGCGAATTAACTCGGCAACTGTGGAATAACTGTCCTGACCCTATTAAGCTGGCCTGAACCACACAAATAATTAGGACTCTATTAGTTGAAACTCTATGTCTGCATGTCTAAAATAGTTTGATTACGAAGTTTTGTTCAATATTAATTAGTTAGTATTAGGTATTGTACCATGCTTTTCGATGAACATTACAAATGACTGTTTCATCAGCTAATTTTATATACGCTGTTGCTTATTTATTCAAACATTCATCGCGAAATATAAACTTACGCTTTTTTTCTTTTACTTTTACATATAGTAAATCTGACGATATTTGCTCGTTCTATGATCTATCTAGTGTTTGAGGGAATCCACTGGGAGGCCGAAGTTGAATACTGCCGGCAACGGGAGGATCGAAATGATCTTAATGCTGAGGAATGGATTTGCGTGTAAGTACATTTTACGAATCCTATAGAAGCAGTCGAGTAGGTGCTCTTGATGAAGGTTTTCTTGACAGTCTTCAGTTAACACGAAGACTGACACTAAACTGTTTCGTTATTTAGAATTCTGTTACAAACAGGCTAAAACATCGTAGTAGAGTAGAAGAAGAAAACTATATCACACTTCATAAACCAGCGTTACAAGAATTAAGAGCGTCGGACGCACGGACGTCCATTGACTAGCTTGCCAACTCCGTGTACGGACCAACACGTATCTAGCTGTGGAATGCTATTGCCAATTGACTGAAGATAGTTTGTCACACAGGCTGTGCAAAGGGTTACGGAATATTATGGGAGATTAACGGATATTTTCAGTTAGTATTCATAATACGTGTTTTCGCAACTAATAGCGATTATTTTCAAAGGACCGCAACAGAAATTTTAGAAAAATATATTGTTCAGGAGATCAAATTCTGATTCAAAATTACAACGACGATCCGCGAACTTTTACATCGTCCCCTGAAATAGATCTATTTTGATTATTTCTCCTCGTTTTTATGCCAAACTGAACGGACAGTTATC
>NW_019211457.1:5144908-5151698 GCF_002443255.2 Varroa destructor | reverse complement strand
AAAAAAAAAAAATGGAATTAAAGCATACGGAACCATTAAAAAATTTCCCACAGGGCTGCGTCGAAACACTTTGTATATGTACACATTCGAACGAACTTCTGCATTCGCTGTAAAAGCTATCAATGATTAAAAACTAGCCATGGGGGCAATGTCATCATAGGATAACAAGTTCTAAGACTAACTTAGCATTGTAGCTTTTGAGGAAAACTACAAATCGGCTAGCCGCATATCTGCAACATCGCTATATGCTAACTGCGGCTATTCGAGTGACGATTTTGAATAGTTCAAGCTTTTTACTGTGAATCTGAGGCTTTCGACCTTCAGATAGTCCTTCTCCTAGCACCTCATACAATTAAAGCCATTCAACATCCAGGACGTCCTAGCTGAAGCGTTTACTACTAAGTACGATGCTCTCGATAAAAATCATATAGTCTACGAGTGAAATCAAGTACATCAAATCTGTTGTCCGATCACAGTGACCGAACCCGAGACAAAAACGCTATAATCTAGTACCGTCCATATTCTCATAATGAATGCAATATTCGTTTATCCATGATCTACAGACTGTTCTTGGCTACTCTGATGCTTCCGGTGATCGTAGCTACAACGGTGCATGCATGTCTGTGGATAATGAGCTATACATCCGACAAACCCCTAAAAACCACTCATCGTTTACTCAAACGACTTCTAACGCTTTCTGCATATGAGACGGCTAGAAAGGTTTGTGCGTTGACGTCTCGTTATATGCAACATGTCCGTTTGGACATTTGACAGTTATAACAGGGTAAAATAACTTCAATTCTGTTCGAGCTTCCGCACAATTGAAGGGCTGGTCACAGTTGAATTTGAAACAATAACACATATTGAAAATAAACATTAATAAATTTGCATGTCGAAATGTAGACTGACAAAAATCGAACGTGCATCTTATATGATTATAGCATGTAATCGTAAACAACGTTTTTAGCTCGGACACTGCTATAAAGTACACATAGTCCTATATTAATCGGTAAACTAACCGTCCTATTTTTGAATACTACACGATTTTTCTAATCATGTTCGGTTCCAACAAGTTCATGAACGCAAGTGATAACCAGCTCTCGTCACTCCTGCCTATGTCCTTGCATAGGTTCTTGTAGTGGATCCTCCTCGAGATGACGTGTCGCGAGATCTGCAAGTTTTTCATGGACTGCGCGCAGCTACCGTCGTCTGGATCATCTGGGTTCATCATTTCGCCTATAACGATGTTGCGGTATATTGTAAGTACGATTGATTGACAAAACTAGTTATTACGCGTTTTGTCCGAGAAGGTGTTCTCGAGAAGAACAAATGATATCTCGTTGTTCCTAAAGATAATAGCAGGTCTTATTTATTTTAAAGTGTGCAAATATTTAGAGGAATGATTCTCACTTTCGAGAATTTTCTTCGTCGTTCAACTATAAGCTTTTTTCATATGCGTTCTTTAAAGCTTTAAAGCTAAAGGCCGAGCTTTAAATTATAGTTTGCCGTCCATATTGTCATAACTTGTACGTGCCATTGAAGATATCGCGTGACCAGTTCAGTGGTAGAAAATACGTTGCTGTTTTTCATTAATCCAAAATCTGAAGATCAAAATAGGTAGAGAAACAGCCAGGATAGTTGAATTCGAGTGTCGTGTCCGGTATTGCGGCTAAGCACTCTTCAGACACTAACAAAAAAAAACACCTAACATAGCTGGATATTAGCAAGCGATGATATCTCTCAGATGCTGTCACCTTTAGGTACGTTAACTAATACAACATTTAAAGATTTTATTTCTCCCTGCCCAATCGCCCGTTGATTACTAGCAGCTAGATGAGAAGAACTAACAGAGAACACATTGCCGCTTCCTTTGTAATTGGTTTGGATGAAAGATGTCGGCCATTACATTGTGTTCACTTTCTGTGCACTTATTGATAGCCACCAATTAAGTAATCGTTCTGCTCGTTCTGTTAAAAGCAAACTGCTTCTAAATCCTACACACTCCTGGCGGCATATGCTTTACCATACCTCTTCAACTGTTTTCGTTCTTCCAGCGTACGCGCGAATTTCGCGCGAGATCGTCGGATACTATCGAAATCAGATCTTCAATAACGGCTGGCTAGCCGTTGATACGTTCTTCTACGTGTCGGGCTTTTTCCTTGCGTACGCTATGAAACGGATGAGCGGGAGAATCGGAATTCTGAAGGTATGACCCGTAGCATTTCTTTAACCTCAAAACCTCGAACAGAAAATGCAGCGTAGTGTTTGTCAACTCAACTTAGAGCAGGTGTTATCTTTGTTCCTTGAATAATGTTTGTACTAGAATGAGAAGCTTCTCCCGGAAGAGCTTGCCTATTTCGCTAGCTGGTACAGACTTCGAAAGTCTTAATTACAATAAAAAATACTGTCTGAAAAATCAAAAGTTGTGGGTTTAAATTCAACATGTGACAATTAACAAGCGCTGCGTATTAGCTATGATCACTATGAATAATATAGAGAAAAACGTCGAAAAGCACTACTAACTGGCGACCCGGTTTCAGTTAGAGACATGGCTGTAAAGCAATCATATAACATAGGAACTACCTAAGCGTTTGGGCCTAATTGGGATCCCTCCAAAAGGTCTGTATTGTCATATATTCAACAAAAGCGATTTAATCTGATTCAACTGCATTCAGTTAATTGGGGCATGTACATAGTTTTTTTGAGCAATAATTGCTTCATTTGTATAATGTCTCTCTATAGCGGGAAAATTCGTTCGTTATTATAATTCAATCATAAATGATCGCCTTAGTCTTTAAAACGATACCAGGCGATTTGCTTCTAGAAACAAACTACGAATAATAACATATGCCTACATTGAAAAAATGCTGACATCGCGGTATAAAAGGGAAGAAAAAAAAGCCATTTTTTAATCCTACCGAACCCCCCTAGTAAATGTTTGCGAAATTACTACATCACAACCCTGTCTCATTTGGTCGGTGGTCGGCAATCGACTAAACCTGTCTAAATGATTGAACGAATACGATTAATATCACGCTAGTTAAAACGATGATACTCTGGTACTATAATGTATTCTAAGAATCACTCTTTACATATGCATCGCTCTAGCCCGTCGAAATATATTCTATATATCGTAACTACTGATATAGCGGTAACTAGTGGTACGGATTGCGCAACGAGATCTGAACTACCGACAGTATCGTCGGCAGTCGCACAGCACAACCAGCTAAGATGCTTTGTGTTAGTGCCAATTCGTACGACAACGGAATTCGTTGGTGGCTACCTGACCAGCGCACCAGGCCATCGCCGCAGAAACAACTACAACGGTTTTCAGACTGATCAAGATTTGGCGCGCGGTCCATCTCTGCTCAGACGATTACATTAGCGTCGGTGAATTCAGGCGAATCTAGTGCCGTTAAACGGTGTTCAACGATCATGCCAAACGTCTGGCAGAGGGATAGAGCTGGTCGGTACAAACGACCATCGACTCTCTTCGCCGATAGCTGTTTTCGTATGATACGTTCGCAGGAAATCGTATAGCTTAGACGAAGGCGCTGCTGATGCTATTTAATTTTAACCTGTTTTGATGCTGTAAACGCGTGTCAACCTCGATTCGTTAGGTGTTTCGCCTGTTCACCCGACCCATAGATAACTGGTCGAAATTTCGTTGTATTGATTGTCGTGTTCTGATAGATGGGTCGCTTTTACAACTGCCCCGGGGCCAGCAAAAACAATGACGTAGATTATTGGCCCGTTCGTGATCAGGGTAGTGGCCAATAATAGTAACTTATTGTTACTTCTGCCCTTCTGGAGCAGTCTGGTCGAATATTACGGGATGCGCTTGGATTAGATGGCACGCCAATCGTCGTAGATGCCGCGATAATCTGATAGTTATGAATGGGAAACGTCGGCGATTCGTATGTATGCATTGGCATAATAATTCCTTGGCCGTCCCATCTTTATTATCTCTGTCAATACGAATCAGTATGGCAGGCCAACTGTTGAGGCTTGGAGGATGCGTGAAATTAGCACAACCGAGGATTCGACACGCGCATATATGCTATATTGTATGTATGACCTGTGTGATTAATTTTTTTTTAATTGATTGTTCCGCCATTGTCGTCCTATCGATCAGCCACAACGAAATCCATTGGCAACATCTATATATTATTAGCCATATTCAAAACGGCGCTCAGTTTTCTATCATTGTCGAATTCACATTATACGATTCTAATTTTGGCAAAAAGCGTACCGGAATATAGAGAAAGGTATATATGTGACTCTGTCATCGACATCTGGAACTATTTCTAAATCTGCGATGATGATTTATTATGGCAATTACGGCTGCATTTATTCTTTTCTTTTTGACACGGCGTGCAACGCTTTACAATATTGTCATTGTAGTAGGATAACGGTGGTCGCTATTACTGCTTGCACAAAAAACAGACAAAATATTAGTTAGATTACTAGTCCTGCATACGGCGAACTACGCTTTAATGCATACACCTTCCTTCGCTTCGCATTTTTAAATAGATCTCAGAAAGTTTTGGGCGGCTAGAGAAAATCGCGTCGTCGCCCGCTGCTGGAGCGTTGACTGGTCTGTCCCAGAGCGCCGTCGTGTCATTAGGTGTCAAACAGACAAGTCATTGACCAACTGTGATAGGTCCGAAATTCTCTAAACGTTTTAGATAGAACAACGATGTCTAGTGAGCCAGCGGGCCGACCTTGGAATAGGGGCGGAAACACTGACTCTGCACTCATTTCTCAGTGGCGTCAATTACGCGTAGCAAACGTAAAGCGAAACGGTCTGTTGCTTTACAGTGTCACTGTCAAGACTTACCTTGTTTGCGATATCATTTTCGCTTAAATGGTACCCCACGTATTTGGGCTGGGTGGCTCTGACGCAGTGATGCATGTGTCACCAATTGGCCGCCCGAGAAGGTAAACTTGGACCAGTTCCTCAATAGCTTTTCATTGTTCGTCGTTGGTAAACGTCATTTTTCAGCATTTACGTCTGGCTTCTCATAAGCCACACGACCATATAATTAACTGATTTTCTATTAAGTGAAAACAGCAAAGCGGAACATGTCATAGGAGTATAACGATACATGGGACTACATGGGTCATGAAATATGTCATGCGGAGAAGTAAGTCAGTCAGTCATTTAACAAATCTAAAGGAAGAATGATTTTATTTCCAACAAAGACCGATTATGACAGGAAAACGTGGAAACAATTCACTGGCAAGGTAAACAAACATGATTTGTCTACGTCTGCTTTTTTAATGGTCCAAGAACAAGTGCATGCACGAACAGTCACAATGAGCTAACCGCACTAAAGTTTATATCACTGTCGCACTTATACATAATCTAGTCAACATTACTATCCATGGTAAGTTGTGATCTACGATCATAACGATTCACCGTGTGATACATATATAAACATAATTATTTTGTCTCAACGGTGCATAATGCCAAAGAGTTTAAATAAGCACATAAAAACGCCTCTAATAACAACATATAGCATAACGGCTGAAAAGCTACGATAGCCTTGTTTAACTTGTTTAAGTTGTACGTTGGGCATTCGTATATGCATATATTTAGAAACCCACTGATCTTCAAGCAGCTCTATCAAGGACGGGTACCTAGTGAACCGTCCTCAATAGAGCTGCCTTTGTTCCCACCAACGTTCCCATATACCACACGAATAATCGCTTCGCTGTGGGACGATCTGGGCCATCTTTCGTGTGTGTGTTGTGTCTCCTACCGTTTGCTTATAGAAGATAAACAGAAACAAACAGGAATGAAGCACATCGAGAGTGTCTAGGTTGTTAGTGAAGAATAATAATAAGCGGTCACTGCTTTGTATCAGCTTTGTTCGTTCAATTACTTATCTGGCTTGATGAAAACGACAATAGAGGGGAAAGAAAAAGAGAATGGCTGTGCTAAGAAAAGGGCTTTATCAATCGGTGAAATACGGAGTACGTTTCAATATAGAACACCAGTGCTTCATGGAAAACTGATCAAACCATTAGCGTAACCTATACGAGAACAGTTTAATAGGCAGGTACAAACTTGTAAAAGGTCAGGTAGATAGAACAATGAACTCGGTAGCTATTCGAGTGATTCGGCTTTGATGCCGTTTGTTCAATATAAACCATTGTGATTAACGGTGACTTCGTGCACAAAATACACCGACGATGTATATGTTGTGTCGCTTGAGGGGCATACAGATCGAAACCCTTTGTTTTATAATAACCCAGAATAATGCTTGCTACTAGGACATGACCTGGGTGGGCTACAGCGTTTCATCCAATTGAAATCGTACAAATTCGCAGCGTCTACTATCGTGATACACGAGAGAATTATCGTCTATATAATTTCATGCTTACATGCAGTCACTTCGCGAATTCATCCCCTGACTTGCTTCATATGATGCTCTTGTTAGATGCCTACCTCAATCTGCAACGCGCGCATCGTTTTCTAGCGTAGATAAATTTTGGCTAATTTATATTTAGTTCAATAAAGTTCTCCCCATCTTATTCTGTCTTGCTAGCCCATTTTACTGTTAAAGGCTCCTTTGAAGCTACCTAATGCGTTATATACTTTTTCAAAATGTTTTGTTTCATATGATAATGTTATATCTGTGTGGCACAAGGAACATGTAAATCTGAGTCGTTAATGCAAAAGACCAAACAGACATCGTCCGTTCCACCAATTCTCGTCATTCAGATGATTTCTGAAACAATCTTCGGAGAGTGAATCGCAAATAATAGCACATTCATTCCAAAT
>NW_019211457.1:5114012-5144808 GCF_002443255.2 Varroa destructor | reverse complement strand
TTCTTTGTCACCGCATTGGCTAGATGACCAAACTCGTTGGGCCTTTCAAGTACCAGATGGATCTCGTTTTTGCCACAGCAGCCAGATGGTTAGACTCATTAAGGCTTCCGAGAACCAGATAACCCTCGACGTTAATGGCTAAACTCGTTGAGGCTTTTTAGTACTAGATGGCTTTCTTTCCTGCCACAACGGCCAACTCGTTGAAGTTTTTAAGTACCAGATGGTTCTCCATGTTGGTGATAAAATTCGTTTGAGCTTTTAAGTATTAGTGACTCTCTTATTTTTTTTTTTTTTTTTTTTGGAGGTTGAGGGCAAATGCATTATGCAGACCGGGCATAGGCGTGGCAAGTCTGCTCTAAGTCCGGTACTGTGGGACTCTCAGCCACTAAACCCTGGACCCCTTTATCAGCTTGGGCCATGGCTCGGTATATTTTGATATTACTTCAAACCATGGGTTGCAGGAACGGTCATTTCATCTTCCTTCTCTTTGAGCCGTTCCGGTCCATCCTCCGTTTTGGCCTTCCTTTTGAACATTTTCTCTAGCTCTCGAGGGAGGCCGCGCGCTCTGTAATACCTCTGGATGCGGTTGTTGCGCGTTAGGCCCACCATTGTTTCGAGTGTGCCCTTCCGTTATTCTCTTACGCCTCTTTCTTTCTAGTTGTTCTTTACTTTTTATCATTTCGTCGAAGAAGGCCGTGACTTTGGCCCAATTCTTCCTATCCTTGATCATCATGTTCACCATTTCCTTAGTACTCTTCTTTGTTCTTACTTCTCTATGTACCTGTTTGTCCCTGACCACCTTTAATGCCTGGCATTGGAGTAGGGTGTGTTCTACTCCATCTTCCGCGCCCGCCTCACAGAGCACGCAGGTATCCATTTGCGCTTTGCCAATCTTCTTCATGTATGTCTGGAACTGTCCGTGTCCCGACAGAACTTGGCAGGAGTAATATGTTAATTCTCCCTGTTTGCTGCAATACCACTTTCTGACATCTGGTATTAGGTGTCGGGTCCAGCTGCCTGGAGATTCTCCTCCTCCATACGTGCGTGGATTTTCCCATTGCTGCTGCCATTTATTCATTGTTTCCTCCCTTGCTCTTGCTTTGTCTGTAGCTTCGTTTCTTTGTCTTTGTTTCGCTCTTTCTATGGCTAGCAGGTCCCATGGGATCATTTGGGCTAGTACTAGGAGTGCTTCGGTTGATACTGTTCTGTATGCTCTGGCTACTCGTATTACTACGATTCTTTGTGCCGCTAGCAGTATCTCTCTGTTGGCTTTTGTCCTCAACGCCATTTCTGCCCATACCGGAGCTGCATATAGCGCTGCCGCCTCTGCTACTGAGGCCAGTAGTCTCCGGCTGCTCTCCGAGGCTCCTCCCACTCTGGGCAGTATTCTCGCCAGATTGAGGGCTGTTCTTTCTGCTTTTTTGGCTGCGTGTTTAATATGCTCTCTTCCAGTCATTGCGGTGTCCATTATTACTCCAAGGTACTTTGCTCTTTTTTGGATGCTAATTCGTGTGTTACCCAGATATATTTCTATATTTGTGGTCTTCTTTTTTCCAGTTAAATATATTGCTTCTGTCTTTTCTGCTGCTAGCCTTAGGTAATGTTCTTCCATCCATCGTTCTATGATTTGGAGAGAGTCGTTAGCTTTATTCTCTAGTTCCACCTCTGTCCGGGCTCTGATTATAAGAGCTAGATCATCTGCGTATGCTATTATCTCTACCCCTCCGGCACTCCAGTTGTTTGTAGAACGCCGTCGTAGGCTAGATTCCACAGCATAGGGCCTAGTACCGATCCCTGTGGAACTCCCGCTGAGATCGTGTATCTTGTCCCTTCTGCTATTAGTGTTCTGTTTTCTAAGTATGAGCTGATGATCCTGCGTAGATACTTGGATATATTCCTTTCTTCTAGTGCTTGCATTAGTTTTCCCCAGTTCATGCTATTGAAGGCATTTCTAACATCCATTAAGATCAGTAGTACGAAGTTCCGGGTCTTGAGTGTGCTTCTCATCTCTTCCTTTGCTGTCCTGAGGACCCTGTCCGCAGCTGTCATCGTGGAACGGTGTTTCCTAAAGCCGTATTGGGACTCCGACAGTGCCTCTTTGTCCTCGATCTCCTTATTCAATCTGTTTACTATTATTCTTTCCATAGCTTTTGCTATTATATTTAGTAGGCAGATTGGCCGAAATGCCGTGGAACCTGTCTTATTTCCGGGTTTTGGAATCAGGACTAGGTTTGCTCCCTTCCATATATCTGGGAATATTCCTCTCCTTAATATGGCGTTCGCCACTTTTTGTATTATCCTTGGCCACCTTTTTATTAATGTCTTGACTACTTTCGGTGGGATGCCGTCAGGCCCTGGTGCTTTCCCTGTTGCTATTTTATCTCCTGCCTCTGCTATTTCTTCCAGAGTTACTTCGGGGATGTTTCTTTCGTCTACCTCAATCGTTATATCGTCCCTTCTTGGTTGCATAGGGAATAAGTCTCTTACCGCTTTCCTCACCATATCTGGGGGGATTGGTGGTGATCTTTTCTTTATTTTGTTCATTACTATTTGATACGGAAGTCCAAAAACGTCTCGGTCGACCTCCTCTATGAGTTTTTTCCAGGATTTTTCTTTACTACGTCTTATACTTTTTCTCAGTTTGTTTCGAGCTTCCTGATATTCCCGTAGTTGTTGTGCTGCTCTTTGTTCCGTATCCGATTGTAAGTTGTTCGTGCGTTTTTGCCAGCTTCTTGTTCTTGTGTATGTGCGTCTTTTCCTCACGCATATTTTCCTAAGTTCTGCAATTTCTCTATTCCACCAGTGTTTTGGGCGGTGATGTAGTCTATCTGTGGGCCGTCGCCGGTCTGCTTTTATGCATGCATCTATCATGAGCTGGCTGAGTTGTTGCGCTACTATCTGTATTCCTTCGTTTCCTGTTTCGCTTAGCATGACTTGCTCGCATTTTTCTTCTAATTCTCTGTACAGAATTTGTTGGTCTAGTTTCCTAGCTTGCCATCTTCTCATCTTTCCCTGTGCTCCTCCTGCTGGTCCTGTGTGTTCTATTTGGAAGAATATGTAGTGATGGTCGCTGCCACTTTCTTCTTTATTCAGGACTTTCCATCCTGTTGTGGTTGCTGCTGCTTTGTTGTTTACTAGTGTAATGTCTATGTATGATGGGTAGCCGCCGTGTTCACACGTGGGTGCCTTTCCGTCATTAAGCACTGCCAGTCCCTCCGTTGCTAGCCACTCTAGGGTCATAATCCCTCTTCTGTCGTTTCTTCCGCTGCCCCATATTATATTCTTTGAGTTAAAATCTCCTGTGATTATAATCTTTTTCCTATTGTCATGTTGCTTTAGACTTTGTCCTATTTCTTCTAGGAATTTTTTGTATTCTTCTATTGGTTTATTGGGCGAGAAGTAGCATGTGTAGAGCACCGCTACGTGCTCAATCTCCGCCCATGCGAAACCATTTCCTACTCCTTTCCCTCTTATTACTACGTCCCTCATGCCGCTCCAGTGTATTGTGGTATCCTTTTTATCATCCACTACTACAATTCCTTTATCGTTAGCTATTCTTTTGTAATTTGGTTCTGATAGTAGGCCAAGGTGTATGCCATATTTTTGGGTTGTAATTTCCAGTAGGTCATGGGCAGCAGATGAACGGTTGAGGTTGATCTGGATTAGTTTGAACTCCATTTTGCTTATTCTTCTGTGTCCTGCTCCTCCGTTTGCCTTGTTATCCTTAGTTCTTCAGTTGTCCGTTTCACCGTCTTTTTTGCTGTTGGTGTTATGAAGTTTTCTTCGTCCGTCGTTGGCCTTTTTGTCCTCTTTTCCTTCCTCCTTATTTCCTCTTTTCTTTCCTTCTCTGTACTTTCGTTTTTCTCTCCTATTTTTATCTCTTCTGATCCTGTGGGGGAACCGGGATAGGATTTTATTGCTGTCTTGTTGCTGTCGTGTTTACGTTTGGTCTGGTCCACCATGGCGCGGTATCTGGGGCACCGCATTGATGTGGCCCTGTGGCCTTCCGTGTCGCATTCGTAGCAGAATGGGATCGCTCTTTCGCAGATATATGCCGTGTGCCCGGTGTTCCCACAGTTGTAGCATCTCTTCCCTTCAACTGTTGATTTTTCAATGCATTCATAGGCTTTATGTCCTACTTTTTGGCATCTGTAACAGTTTGGTAACCTGATCCATTCCCTTATCTTATATCTGTAGGGTCCAATCTGTATCGCTCTTCTTTCCCTTATATTCTTTGCCAGGGCTGTTGGTATTTGTATCAATGAGTACCAGCTGCTCTTAGACTGTCGAGGATTTCCAGCTATTATTTCCGTGCTTGCTGGTAATCCCAGCGCTGTTTTAATATCGCTCGCTATCTTTCTTCCCGTAGCCAGCGGGTCTACGTCCCATAAGGCCAGCGTGAGCTTATTTATCCTCGTGCTTACCTCCATTTTCATGCCCTCCTCGTTTTTAAGAATACTGGCAATTTTTGTAGCTTCATCTCTTGTGCTTCCCTGTATTTTGAGTATGACGTCTCCTCCGGCTCCTTGGGAGACTCCTATCTTACTTTCTATCTTTGTGGGACCTAGTTTCGCTCTGACTCCCGTCAGCACCTCGCTGTAGGATCTGTTTTCTCCTGCCTTTATTCTTATTGTTGTGGTCTCTTCATTGCGTCTTCCTTGTATTATCAATTTTTCGTGTTCCTTCTTTTCCATATTTTGTTTTTGTGTATTCTCCTTTTGATCTTTACATATGCTGATATCACACCCGAAATATCTGCCGTAAACCTCTAACAGTTTTCTGGTGTTTTCCGTATCTGCCTGTTCAGTTATCTTTACTATTGGTGTTGCTTGTCCTTTTTCTTCCTTAAGAGTCTTGACTACTTTCTTAATCACTTTCGTTAGTCCCTCTTCTGTCTCCTCTTTATTTATAACTCCTACTATTATGTTAATTTTTGCTTTTTCCGGTATTGCTTCTCCTTCCGCTTGCCCTGTCATAAGGTTGAAGGAGCTTCTACTCGTGATTAATGCTACACTTCCTGCTGTCAATTTTTCTGCCTCCTTAGTTCCACTAATATTCGCATCAAGTTGTTTAAGTATCCTTCGATCCTTCTCAAGGTTTTTTTCGATTATTATCGCCCCAGTATCTTTAATATTCGTTATGTTTTCCTTTATTATTGTAACCCGTTTAAATACTTGCTTGGGCCATTTCTTCCTGGCCACTCGATTGAAGTCTTCTTCTGTTTTGACCGGGGTTAGTTCCGCTTCTATTTCTTCTTCTATCCTTTTATCTTCTATTTCTTGCAGGCGTCCTCTATCGACCTTTTCTTTACATCTATTACACCTAATGTCCTCTCTATTTCTTTTTTGTGTTTCCTTTTCCTCGTGCCCTTTCATTCCATCTAGGATTTCCTGTTGTTCTAGTTCCGGTATCTTGTCTTTTAGCTCTTCGAGGCTGTTTCTTCGTTCCAATTCGGCCTTTTTTCTTAACCCTTCGGTTCTTTTCAAGGTTCTAACCGCTCTGGCCAGTTGTCTTGCGTTTTCCTTTATGTCATTTGGTGTGACTTTATGTTTTTTGCATAGTATTTCCAGAATTCCTGTGAGCTTTTTGACTGTGTCTATGGCTTCGTCTACGCTTTTGGATTCTGTTCGTACTTCTTCTTTGTTTTCTTTTCGTCTCTTATCTGTTGGGCTTATGTCCTCCGTATTATTTACCGAAAAAATTTCTTCCATAGTTCTTTTCCTTGTCCCGGCCTGTTCCTGTATTTTGCTTGGGCTTAGCCCTATGTGGCTTATATGCATCTCCTTTTCGTGTCCTTTTTCCTCTATTCTTCCTTGTTTTCTCTCTTCTTGTGTCTCTTCTCTTCTTCCAGGATTGGGGGCTCCTCTCGCCAGTGGCACTGTGATACCGGCATTTGTTTTAGTCTTGTCTTCCATTTTTTTCTGTTTATGTTGTTCTTTAGTGGGTCACTAGACAGCGTGGCTCGTTCAAGCCGTTTCCTTTTAACAGTTATCGAAGGGGTGTTTACAGGCGTGTGGCCTCAGCAATGCCCCCCGCGTATTGCTGCAGGGCCCCTTCCGGTCGTCATCCGGCGCTACAACAATAGCGGGATTTTCGGTCAGTTGATGGGGCAGCCAGGTGATGTTGACTAGACTCCCGGGCCCCTGTACTACCTGCCAGCCCGTCAGTGCCCGACGGTTTTAGAGCGGTACCCTCACGTCTTTACCCGCCCAACGACTTGTCTTAATTCTTCTGGCTCTTCCGAGTCCGACGCTTTCCGTCGTCGCTCCCCTGCTCTTGGCGCCGTTGAAGCCCTCAGAGTGAGCTTTCCTCCGCCGCTAGAGTTCTCAGGGTCCCTCGTTTCTTTTCTCCATAGGTGTGTATGGGAACGATGGGTCTGTCCCTAAAGTTGGTTTTGGTCCGCGCCGGGTATAATCCCCCGTACCCGTCATATCTGACAGGCCTTCCCCTATCCGCCACCTGGGGACGCGCCCGGTCGGGGTCCAACAACCCCTTCCGATCGTTATCTTACTTTCTTCTTTCAACGAGCGGAGCGCCGGGAGTGACTCTCTTATCTGCCACAACGGCTAGATGGCCAAACCCGTTGGGACTTTGAAGTACCAGATAGCTTTCTTTGTCACCGCAATGGCTAGATGACCAAACTCGTTGGGGCTTTCAAATACCAGATGGATCTCGTTTTTGCCACAGCAGCCAGATGGTTAGACTCATTAAGGCTTCCGAGAACCAGATAATTCTCGACGTTAATGGCTAAACTCGTTGAGGCTTTTTAGTACCAGATGGCTCTCTTTCCTGCCACAACGCTAAACGGCCAACTCGTTAAAGTTTTCAAGTACCAGATGGTTCTCCATGTTGATGGTAAAATTCGTTTGAGCTTTTAAGTATTAGTGACTCTCTTATCTGCCACAACGGCTAGATGGCCAAACCCGTTGGGACTTTGAAGTACCAGATAGCTTTCTTTGTCACCGCAATGGCTAGATGACCAAACTCGTTGGGCCTTTCAAGTACCAGATGGATCTCTTATTAAGGCTTCCGAGACCAGATAATCCTCGATGTTAATGGCTAAACTCGTTGAGGCTTTTTAGTACAGATGGCTTTCTTTCCTGCCACAACGGCTAAACGGCCAACTCGTTAAGTTTTAAGTACCAGATGGTTCTCCATGTTGATGGTAAAATTCGTTTGAGCTTTTAAGTATTAGTGACTCTCTTATCTGCCACAACGGCTAGATGGCCAAACCCGTTGGGACTTTGAAGTACCAGATAGCTTTCTTTGTCACCGCAATGGCTAGATGACCAAACTCGTTGGGGCTTTCAATACCAGATGGATCTCTTATTAAGGCTTCCGAGAACCAGATAATTCTCGACGTTAATGGCTAAACTCTTGAGGCTTTTTAGTACCAGATGGCTCTCTTTCCTGCCACAACGGCTAAACGGCCAACTCGTTAAAGTTTTCAAGTACCAGATGGTTCTCCATGTTGATGGTAAAACTCGTTTGACTTTTAAGTATTAGTGACTCTCTTATCTGCCACAACGGCCAGATGGCCAAACTCGTTGGGACTTTGAAGTACCAGATAGCTTTCTTTGTCACCGCAATGGCTAGATGACCAAACTCGTTGGGCCTTTCAAGTACCAGATGGATCTCTTTTTGCCACAGCAGCCAGATGGTTAGACTCATTAAGGCTTCCGAGAACCAGATAATCCTCGATGTTAATGGCTAAACTCGTTGAGGCTTTTTAGTACTAGATGGCTTTCTTTCCTGCCACAACGGCTAAACGGCCAACTCGTTAAGTTTTAAGTACCAGATGGTTCTCCATGTTGATGGTAAAATTCGTTTGAGCTTTTAAGTATTAGTGACTCTCTTATCTGCCACACGGCTAGATGGCCAAACCCGTTGGGACTTTGAAGTACCAGATAGCTTTCTTTGTCACCGCAATGGCTAGATGACCAAACTCGTTGGGCCTTTCAAGTACCAGATGGATCTCTTATTAAGGCTTCCGAGAACCAGATAATTCTCGACGTTAATGGCTAAACTCGTTGAGGCTTTTTAGTACCAGATGGCTCTCTTTCCTGCCACAACGCTAAACGGCCAACTCGTTAAAGTTTTCAAGTACCAGATGGTTCTCCATGTTGATGGTAAAATTCGTTTGAGCTTTTAAGTATTAGTGACTCTCTTATCTGCCACAACGGCTAGATGGCCAAACCCGTTGGGACTTTGAAGTACCAGATAGCTTTCTTTGTCACCGCAATGGCTAGATGACCAAACTCGTTGGGCCTTTCAAGTACCAGATGGATCTCTTATTAAGGCTTCCGAGACCAGATAATCCTCGATGTTAATGGCTAAACTCGTTGAGGCTTTTTAGTACTAGATGGCTTTCTTTCCTGCCACAACGGCTAAACGGCCAACTCGTTAAGTTTTAAGTACCAGATGGTTCTCCATGTTGATGGTAAAATTCGTTTGAGCTTTTAAGTATTAGTGACTCTCTTATCTGCCACAACGGCTAGATGGCCAAACCCGTTGGGACTTTGAAGTACCAGATAGCTTTCTTTGTCACCGCAATGGCTAGATGACCAAACTCGTTGGGGCTTTCAATACCAGATGGATCTCTTATTAAGGCTTCCGAGAACCAGATAATTCTCGACGTTAATGGCTAAACTCTTGAGGCTTTTTAGTACCAGATGGCTCTCTTTCCTGCCACAACGGCTAAACGGCCAACTCGTTAAAGTTTTCAAGTACCAGATGGTTCTCCATGTTGATGGTAAAACTCGTTTGACTTTTAAGTATTAGTGACTCTCTTATCTGCCACAACGGCCAGATGGCCAAACTCGTTGGGACTTTGAAGTACCAGATAGCTTTCTTTGTCACCGCAATGGCTAGATGACCAAACTCGTTGGGCCTTTCAAGTACCAGATGGATCTCTTTTTGCCACAGCAGCCAGATGGTTAGACTCATTAAGGCTTCCGAGAACCAGATAATCCTCGATGTTAATGGCTAAACTCGTTGAGGCTTTTTAGTACTAGATGGCTTTCTTTCCTGCCACAACGGCTAAACGGCCAACTCGTTAAGTTTTAAGTACCAGATGGTTCTCCATGTTGATGGTAAAATTCGTTTGAGCTTTTAAGTATTAGTGACTCTCTTATCTGCCACACGGCTAGATGGCCAAACCCGTTGGGACTTTGAAGTACCAGATAGCTTTCTTTGTCACCGCAATGGCTAGATGACCAAACTCGTTGGGCCTTTCAAGTACCAGATGGATCTCTTATTAAGGCTTCCGAGAACCAGATAATTCTCGACGTTAATGGCTAAACTCGTTGAGGCTTTTTAGTACCAGATGGCTCTCTTTCCTGCCACAACGCTAAACGGCCAACTCGTTAAAGTTTTCAAGTACCAGATGGTTCTCCATGTTGATGGTAAAATTCGTTTGAGCTTTTAAGTATTAGTGACTCTCTTATCTGCCACAACGGCTAGATGGCCAAACCCGTTGGGACTTTGAAGTACCAGATAGCTTTCTTTGTCACCGCAATGGCTAGATGACCAAACTCGTTGGGCCTTTCAAGTACCAGATGGATCTCTTATTAAGGCTTCCGAGACCAGATAATCCTCGATGTTAATGGCTAAACTCGTTGAGGCTTTTTAGTACAGATGGCTTTCTTTCCTGCCACAACGGCTAAACGGCCAACTCGTTAAAGTTTTCAAGTACCAGATGGTTCTCCATGTTGATGGTAAAACTCGTTTGACTTTTAAGTATTAGTGACTCTCTTATCTGCCACAACGGCCAGATGGCCAAACTCGTTGGGACTTTGAAGTACCAGATAGCTTTCTTTGTCACCGCAATGGCTAGATGACCAAACTCGTTGGGCCTTTCAAGTACCAGATGGATCTCTTTTTGCCACAGCAGCCAGATGGTTAGACTCATTAAGGCTTCCGAGAACCAGATAATCCTCGATGTTAATGGCTAAACTCGTTGAGGCTTTTTAGTACTAGATGGCTTTCTTTCCTGCCACAACGGCTAAACGGCCAACTCGTTAAGTTTTAAGTACCAGATGGTTCTCCATGTTGATGGTAAAATTCGTTTGAGCTTTTAAGTATTAGTGACTCTCTTATCTGCCACACGGCTAGATGGCCAAACCCGTTGGGACTTTGAAGTACCAGATAGCTTTCTTTGTCACCGCAATGGCTAGATGACCAAACTCGTTGGGCCTTTCAAGTACCAGATGGATCTCTTATTAAGGCTTCCGAGAACCAGATAATTCTCGACGTTAATGGCTAAACTCGTTGAGGCTTTTTAGTACCAGATGGCTCTCTTTCCTGCCACAACGCTAAACGGCCAACTCGTTAAAGTTTTCAAGTACCAGATGGTTCTCCATGTTGATGGTAAAATTCGTTTGAGCTTTTAAGTATTAGTGACTCTCTTATCTGCCACAACGGCTAGATGGCCAAACCCGTTGGGACTTTGAAGTACCAGATAGCTTTCTTTGTCACCGCAATGGCTAGATGACCAAACTCGTTGGGCCTTTCAAGTACCAGATGGATCTCTTATTAAGGCTTCCGAGACCAGATAATCCTCGAGTTAATGGCTAAACTCGTTGAGGCTTTTTAGTACAGATGGCTTTCTTTCCTGCCACAACGGCTAAACGGCCAACTCGTTAAAGTTTTCAAGTACCAGATGGTTCTCCATGTTGATGGTAAAACTCGTTTGACTTTTAAGTATTAGTGACTCTCTTATCTGCCACAACGGCCAGATGGCCAAACTCGTTGGGACTTTGAAGTACCAGATAGCTTTCTTTGTCACCGCAATGGCTAGATGACCAAACTCGTTGGGCCTTTCAAGTACCAGATGGATCTCTTTTTGCCACAGCAGCCAGATGGTTAGACTCATTAAGGCTTCCGAGAACCAGATAATCCTCGATGTTAATGGCTAAACTCGTTGAGGCTTTTTAGTACTAGATGGCTTTCTTTCCTGCCACAACGGCTAAACGGCCAACTCGTTAAGTTTTAAGTACCAGATGGTTCTCCATGTTGATGGTAAAATTCGTTTGAGCTTTTAAGTATTAGTGACTCTCTATCTGCCACACGGCTAGATGGCCAAACCCGTTGGGACTTTGAAGTACCAGATAGCTTTCTTTGTCACCGCAATGGCTAGATGACCAAACTCGTTGGGCCTTTCAAGTACCAGATGGATCTCTTATTAAGGCTTCCGAGAACCAGATAATTCTCGACGTTAATGGCTAAACTCGTTGAGGCTTTTTAGTACCAGATGGCTCTCTTTCCTGCCACAACGCTAAACGGCCAACTCGTTAAAGTTTTCAAGTACCAGATGGTTCTCCATGTTGATGGTAAAATTCGTTTGAGCTTTTAAGTATTAGTGACTCTCTTATCTGCCACAACGGCTAGATGGCCAAACCCGTTGGGACTTTGAAGTACCAGATAGCTTTCTTTGTCACCGCAATGGCTAGATGACCAAACTCGTTGGGCCTTTCAAGTACCAGATGGATCTCTTATTAAGGCTTCCGAGACCAGATAATCCTCGATGTTAATGGCTAAACTCGTTGAGGCTTTTTAGTACAGATGGCTTTCTTTCCTGCCACAACGGCTAAACGGCCAACTCGTTAAGTTTTAAGTACCAGATGGTTCTCCATGTTGATGGTAAAATTCGTTTGAGCTTTTAAGTATTAGTGACTCTCTTATCTGCCACAACGGCTAGATGGCCAAACCCGTTGGGACTTTGAAGTACCAGATAGCTTTCTTTGTCACCGCAATGGCTAGATGACCAAACTCGTTGGGCCTTTCAAGTACCAGATGGATCTCTTTTTGCCACAGCAGCCAGATGGTTAGACTCATTAAGGCTTCCGAGAACCAGATAATCCTCGATGTTAATGGCTAAACTCGTTGAGGCTTTTTAGTACTAGATGGCTTTCTTTCCTGCCACAACGGCTAAACGGCCAACTCGTTAAGTTTTAAGTACCAGATGGTTCTCCATGTTGATGGTAAAATTCGTTTGAGCTTTTAAGTATTAGTGACTCTCTTATCTGCCACAACGGCTAGATGGCCAAACCCGTTGGGACTTTGAAGTACCAGATAGCTTTCTTTGTCACCGCAATGGCTAGATGACCAAACTCGTTGGGCCTTTCAAGTACCAGATGGATCTCTTATTAAGGCTTCCGAGAACCAGATAATTCTCGACGTTAATGGCTAAACTCGTTGAGGCTTTTTAGTACCAGATGGCTCTCTTTCCTGCCACAACGGCTAAACGGCCAACTCGTTAAAGTTTTCAAGTACCAGATGGTTCTCCATGTTGATGGTAAAACTCGTTTGACTTTTAAGTATTAGTGACTCTCTTATCTGCCACAACGGCCAGATGGCCAAACTCGTTGGGACTTTGAAGTACCAGATAGCTTTCTTTGTCACCGCAATGGCTAGATGACCAAACTCGTTGGGCCTTTCAAGTACCAGATGGATCTCTTTTTGCCACAGCAGCCAGATGGTTAGACTCATTAAGGCTTCCGAGAACCAGATAATCCTCGATGTTAATGGCTAAACTCGTTGAGGCTTTTTAGTACAGATGGCTTTCTTTCCTGCCACAACGGCTAAACGGCCAACTCGTTAAGTTTTAAGTACCAGATGGTTCTCCATGTTGATGGTAAAATTCGTTTGAGCTTTTAAGTATTAGTGACTCTCTTATCTGCCACAACGGCTAGATGGCCAAACCCGTTGGGACTTTGAAGTACCAGATAGCTTTCTTTGTCACCGCAATGGCTAGATGACCAAACTCGTTGGGGCCTTTCAAGTACCAGATGGATCTCTTTTGCCACAGCAGCCAGATGGTTAGACTCATTAAGGCTTCCGAGAACCAGATAATTCTCGAGTTAATGGCTAAACTCGTTGAGGCTTTTTAGTACCAGATGGCTCTCTTTCCTGCCACAACGCTAAACGGCCAACTCGTTAAAGTTTTCAAGTACCAGATGGTTCTCCATGTTGATGGTAAAATTCGTTTGAGCTTTTAAGTATTAGTGACTCTCTTATCTGCCACAACGGCTAGATGGCCAAACCCGTTGGGACTTTGAAGTACCAGATAGCTTTCTTTGTCACCGCAATGGCTAGATGACCAAACTCGTTGGGGCTTTCAAGTACCAGATGGATCTCTTATTAAGGCTTCCGAGAACCAGATAATTCTCGACGTTAATGGCTAAACTCGTTGAGGCTTTTTAGTACCAGATGGCTCTCTTTCCTGCCACAACGGCTAAACGGCCAACTCGTTAAAGTTTTCAAGTACCAGATGGTTCTCCATGTTGATGGTAAAACTCGTTTGACTTTTAAGTATTAGTGACTCTCTTATCTGCCACAACGGCCAGATGGCCAAACTCGTTGGGACTTTGAAGTACCAGATAGCTTTCTTTGTCACCGCAATGGCTAGATGACCAAACTCGTTGGGCCTTTCAAGTACCAGATGGATCTCTTTTTGCCACAGCAGCCAGATGGTTAGACTCATTAAGGCTTCCGAGAACCAGATAATCCTCGATGTTAATGGCTAAACTCGTTGAGGCTTTTTAGTACTAGATGGCTCTCTTTCCTGCCACAACGGCTAAACGGCCAACTCGTTAAAGTTTTCAAGTACCAGATGGTTCTCCATGTTGATGGTAAAATTCGTTTGAGCTTTTAAGTATTAGTGACTCTCTTATCTGCCACAACGGCTAGATGGCCAAACCCGTTGGGACTTTGAAGTACCAGATAGCTTTCTTTGTCACCGCAATGGCTAGATGACCAAACTCGTTGGGCCTTTCAAGTACCAGATGGATCTCTTATTAAGGCTTCCGAGAACCAGATAATTCTCGACGTTAATGGCTAAACTCGTTGAGGCTTTTTAGTACCAGATGGCTCTCTTTCCTGCCACAACGGCTAAACGGCCAACTCGTTAAAGTTTTCAAGTACCAGATGGTTCTCCATGTTGATGGTAAAACTCGTTTGACTTTTAAGTATTAGTGACTCTCTTATCTGCCACAACGGCCAGATGGCCAAACTCGTTGGGACTTTGAAGTACCAGATAGCTTTCTTTGTCACCGCAATGGCTAGATGACCAAACTCGTTGGGGCCTTCAAGTACCAGATGGATCTCTTTTTGCCACAGCAGCCAGATGGTTAGACTCATTAAGGCTTCCGAGAACCAGATAATCCTCGATGTTAATGGCTAAACTCGTTGAGGCTTTTTAGTACTAGATGGCTTTCTTTCCTGCCACAACGGCTAAACGGCCAACTCGTTAAGTTTTAAGTACCAGATGGTTCTCCATGTTGATGGTAAAATTCGTTTGAGCTTTTAAGTATTAGTGACTCTCTTATCTGCCACACGGCTAGATGGCCAAACCCGTTGGGACTTTGAAGTACCAGATAGCTTTCTTTGTCACCGCAATGGCTAGATGACCAAACTCGTTGGGGCCTTCAAGTACCAGATGGATCTCTTCTTTGCCACAGCAGCCAGATGGTTAGACTCATTAAGGCTTCCGAGAACCAGATAATTCTCGAGTATATGGCTAAACTCGTTGAGGCTTTTTAGTACCAGATGGCTCTCTTTCCTGCCACAACGCTAAACGGCCAACTCGTTAAAGTTTTCAAGTACCAGATGGTTCTCCATGTTGATGGTAAAATTCGTTTGAGCTTTTAAGTATTAGTGACTCTCTTATCTGCCACAACGGCTAGATGGCCAAACCCGTTGGGACTTTGAAGTACCAGATAGCTTTCTTTGTCACCGCAATGGCTAGATGACCAAACTCGTTGGGCCTTTCAAGTACCAGATGGATCTCTTATTAAGGCTTCCGAGACCAGATAATCCTCGATGTTAATGGCTAAACTCGTTGAGGCTTTTTAGTACTAGATGGCTTTCTTTCCTGCCACAACGGCTAAACGGCCAACTCGTTAAGTTTTAAGTACCAGATGGTTCTCCATGTTGATGGTAAAATTCGTTTGAGCTTTTAAGTATTAGTGACTCTCTTATCTGCCACAACGGCTAGATGGCCAAACCCGTTGGGACTTTGAAGTACCAGATAGCTTTCTTTGTCACCGCAATGGCTAGATGACCAAACTCGTTGGGGCTTTCAATACCAGATGGATCTCTTATTAAGGCTTCCGAGAACCAGATAATTCTCGACGTTAATGGCTAAACTCTTGAGGCTTTTTAGTACCAGATGGCTCTCTTTCCTGCCACAACGGCTAAACGGCCAACTCGTTAAAGTTTTCAAGTACCAGATGGTTCTCCATGTTGATGGTAAAACTCGTTTGACTTTTAAGTATTAGTGACTCTCTTATCTGCCACAACGGCCAGATGGCCAAACTCGTTGGGACTTTGAAGTACCAGATAGCTTTCTTTGTCACCGCAATGGCTAGATGACCAAACTCGTTGGGCCTTTCAAGTACCAGATGGATCTCTTTTTGCCACAGCAGCCAGATGGTTAGACTCATTAAGGCTTCCGAGAACCAGATAATCCTCGATGTTAATGGCTAAACTCGTTGAGGCTTTTTAGTACTAGATGGCTTTCTTTCCTGCCACAACGGCTAAACGGCCAACTCGTTAAGTTTTAAGTACCAGATGGTTCTCCATGTTGATGGTAAAATTCGTTTGAGCTTTTAAGTATTAGTGACTCTCTTATCTGCCACACGGCTAGATGGCCAAACCCGTTGGGACTTTGAAGTACCAGATAGCTTTCTTTGTCACCGCAATGGCTAGATGACCAAACTCGTTGGGGCCTTCAAGTACCAGATGGATCTCTTCTTTGCCACAGCAGCCAGATGGTTAGACTCATTAAGGCTTCCGAGAACCAGATAATTCTCGACGTAATGGCTAAACTCGTTGAGGCTTTTTAGTACCAGATGGCTCTCTTTCCTGCCACAACGCTAAACGGCCAACTCGTTAAAGTTTTCAAGTACCAGATGGTTCTCCATGTTGATGGTAAAATTCGTTTGAGCTTTTAAGTATTAGTGACTCTCTTATCTGCCACAACGGCTAGATGGCCAAACCCGTTGGGACTTTGAAGTACCAGATAGCTTTCTTTGTCACCGCAATGGCTAGATGACCAAACTCGTTGGGCCTTTCAAGTACCAGATGGATCTCTTATTAAGGCTTCCGAGACCAGATAATCCTCGATGTTAATGGCTAAACTCGTTGAGGCTTTTTAGTACAGATGGCTTTCTTTCCTGCCACAACGGCTAAACGGCCAACTCGTTAAGTTTTAAGTACCAGATGGTTCTCCATGTTGATGGTAAAATTCGTTTGAGCTTTTAAGTATTAGTGACTCTCTTATCTGCCACAACGGCTAGATGGCCAAACCCGTTGGGACTTTGAAGTACCAGATAGCTTTCTTTGTCACCGCAATGGCTAGATGACCAAACTCGTTGGGGCTTTCAATACCAGATGGATCTCTTATTAAGGCTTCCGAGAACCAGATAATTCTCGACGTTAATGGCTAAACTCTTGAGGCTTTTTAGTACCAGATGGCTCTCTTTCCTGCCACAACGGCTAAACGGCCAACTCGTTAAAGTTTTCAAGTACCAGATGGTTCTCCATGTTGATGGTAAAACTCGTTTGACTTTTAAGTATTAGTGACTCTCTTATCTGCCACAACGGCCAGATGGCCAAACTCGTTGGGACTTTGAAGTACCAGATAGCTTTCTTTGTCACCGCAATGGCTAGATGACCAAACTCGTTGGGGCCTTCAAGTACCAGATGGATCTCTTCTTTGCCACAGCAGCCAGATGGTTAGACTCATTAAGGCTTCCGAGAACCAGATAATTCTCGAGTTAATGGCTAAACTCTTGAGGCTTTTTAGTACCAGATGGCTCTCTTTCCTGCCACAACGGCTAAACGGCCAACTCGTTAAAGTTTTCAAGTACCAGATGGTTCTCCATGTTGATGGTAAAACTCGTTTGAGCTTTTAAGTATTAGTGACTCTCTTATCTGCCACAACGGCAGATGGCCAAACTCGTTGGGACTTTGAAGTACCAGATAGCTTTCTTTGTCACCGCAATGGCTAGATGACCAAACTCGTTGGGCCTTTCAAGTACCAGATGGATCTCTTCTTTGCCACAGCAGCCAGATGGTTAGACTCATTAAGGCTTCCGAGAACCAGATAATCTCGATGTTAATGGCTAAACTCGTTGAGGCTTTTTAGTACCAGATGGCTCTCTTTCCTGCCACAACGCTAAACGGCCAACTCGTTAAAGTTTTCAAGTACCAGATGGTTCTCATGTTGATGGTAAAACTCGTTTGAGCTTTTAAGTATTAGTGACTCTCTTATCTGCCACAACGGCCAGATGGCCAAACTCGTTGGGACTTTGAAGTACCAGATAGCTTTCTTTGTCACCGCAATGGCTAGATGACCAAACTCGTTGGGGCCTTCAAGTACCAGATGGATCTCTTCTTTGCCACAGCAGCCAGATGGTTAGACTCATTAAGGCTTCCGAGAACCAGATAATTCTCGAGTTAATGGCTAAACTCGTTGAGGCTTTTTAGTACCAGATGGCTCTCTTTCCTGCCACAACGCTAAACGGCCAACTCGTTAAAGTTTTCAAGTACCAGATGGTTCTCCATGTTGATGGTAAAATTCGTTTGAGCTTTTAAGTATTAGTGACTCTCTTATCTGCCACAACGGCTAGATGGCCAAACCCGTTGGGACTTTGAAGTACCAGATAGCTTTCTTTGTCACCGCAATGGCTAGATGACCAAACTCGTTGGGCCTTTCAAGTACCAGATGGATCTCTTATTAAGGCTTCCGAGAACCAGATAATTCTCGACGTTAATGGCTAAACTCGTTGAGGCTTTTTAGTACCAGATGGCTCTCTTTCCTGCCACAACGGCTAAACGGCCAACTCGTTAAAGTTTTCAAGTACCAGATGGTTCTCCATGTTGATGGTAAAACTCGTTTGAGCTTTTAAGTATTAGTGACTCTCTTATCTGCCACAACGGCCAGATGGCCAAACTCGTTGGGACTTTGAAGTACCAGATAGCTTTCTTTGTCACCGCAATGGCTAGATGACCAAACTCGTTGGGGCCTTTCAAGTACCAGATGGATCTCTTTTTGCCACAGCAGCCAGATGGTTAGACTCATTAAGGCTTCCGAGAACCAGATAATTCTCGATGTTAATGGCTAAACTCGTTGAGGCTTTTTAGTACAGATGGCTTTCTTTCCTGCCACAACGGCTAAACGGCCAACTCGTTAAGTTTTAAGTACCAGATGGTTCTCCATGTTGATGGTAAAATTCGTTTGAGCTTTTAAGTATTAGTGACTCTCTTATCTGCCACAACGGCTAGATGGCCAAACCCGTTGGGACTTTGAAGTACCAGATAGCTTTCTTTGTCACCGCAATGGCTAGATGACCAAACTCGTTGGGGCCTTCAAGTACCAGATGGATCTCTTCTTTGCCACAGCAGCCAGATGGTTAGACTCATTAAGGCTTCCGAGAACCAGATAATTCTCGAGTTAATGGCTAAACTCGTTGAGGCTTTTTAGTACCAGATGGCTCTCTTTCCTGCCACAACGCTAAACGGCCAACTCGTTAAAGTTTTCAAGTACCAGATGGTTCTCCATGTTGATGGTAAAATTCGTTTGAGCTTTTAAGTATTAGTGACTCTCTTATCTGCCACAACGGCTAGATGGCCAAACCCGTTGGGACTTTGAAGTACCAGATAGCTTTCTTTGTCACCGCAATGGCTAGATGACCAAACTCGTTGAGGCCTTCAAGTACCAGATGGATCTCTTATGAAGGCTTCCGAGAACCAGATAATCCTCGACGTTAATGGCTAAACTCGCTGAGGCTTTTTAGTACCAGATGACTCTCTTTCCTGCCACAACGGCTAAAGGGCCAACTCGTTAAAGTTTTCAAGTACCAGATAGTTCCCCATGTTGATGGTAAAACTCGTTTGAGCTTTTAAGTATTAGTGACTCTCTTATCTGCCACAATGGCCAGATGGCCAAACTCGTTGGGACTTTGAAGTACCAGATAGCTTTCTTTGTCACCGCAATGGCTAGATGACCAAACTCGTTGGGGCTTTCAAGTACCAGATGGATCTCTTATTAAGGCTTCCGAGAACCAGATAAGTCTCGACGTTAATGGCTAAACTCGTTGAGGCTTTTTAGTACCAGATGGCTCTCTTTCCTGCCACAACAGCTAAACGGCCAACTCGTTAAAGTTTTCAAGTACCAGATGGTTCTCCATGTTGATGGTAAAATTCGTTTGAGCTTTTAAGTATTAGTGACTCTCTTATCTGCCATAACGGCTAGATGGCCAAACCCGTTGGGACTTTGAAGTACCAGATAGCTTTCTTTGTCACCGCAATGGCTAGATGACCAAACTCGTTGGGGCTTTCAAATACCAGATGGATCTCTTATTAAAGCTTCCGAGGACCAGATAATTCTCGACGTTAATGGCTAAACTCGTTGAGGCTTTTTAGCACCAGATGGCTCTCTTTCCTGCCACAACGGCTAAACGGCCAAGCTCGTTGAAAGTTTCAAGTACCAGATGGTTCTCGATGTTGATGGTAAAATTCGTTTGAGCTTTTAAGTATTAGTGACTCTCTTACCTGCCACCATGGCCAGATGGCCAAACCCGTTGGGGCTTTGAAGTACCAGATAGCTTTCTTTGTCACCGCAATGGCTAGATGACCAAACTCGTTGGGGATTTCAAGTACCAGATGGATCTCTTCTTTGCCACAGCAGCCAGATGGTTAGACTCATTAAGGCTTCCGAGAACCAGATAATTCTCGACGTTAATGGCTAAACTCGTTGAGGCTTTTTAGTACCAGATGGCTCTCTTTCCTGCCACAACGGCTAAACGGCCAAACTCGTTGAAGGTTTCAAGTACCAGATGGTTCTCCATGTTCATGGTAAAACTCGTTTGAGCTTTTAAGTATTAGTGACTCTCTTATCTGCCACAACGGCTAGATGGCCAAACCCGTTGGGACTTTGAAGTACCAGATAGCTTTCTTTGCCACCGCAATGGCTAGATGACCAAACTCGTTGGGGCTTTCAAGTACCAGATGGATCTCTTATTAAGGCTTCCGAGAACCAGATAATTCTCGACGTTAATGGCTAAACTCGTTGAGGCTTTTTAGTACCAGATGGCTCTCTTTCCTGCCACAACGGCTAAACGGCCAAGCTCGTTGAAGGTTTCAAGTACCAGATGGTTCTCGATGTTGATGGTAAAATTCGTTTGAGCTTTTAAGTATTAGTGACTCTCTTATCTGCCACCCTGGCCAGATGGCCAAACTCGTTGGGACTTTGAAGTACCAGATAGCTTTCTTTGTTACCACAATGGCTAGATGACCAAACTCGTTGGGGATTTCAAGTACCAGATGGATCTCTTCTTTGCCACAGCAGCCAGATGGTTAGACTCATTAAAGCTTCCGAGAACCAGATAATTCTCGACGTTAATGGCTAAACTCGTTGAGGCTTTTTAGCACCAGATGGCTCTCTTTCCTGCCACAACGGCCAAACGGCCAAGCTCGTTGAAAGTTTCAAGTACCAGATGGTTCTCGATGTTGATGGTAAAATTCGTTTGAGCTTTTAAGTATTAGTGACTCTCTTACCTGCCACCATGGCCAGATGGCCAAACTCGTTGGGGCTTTGAAGTACCAGATAGCTTTCTTTGTCACCGCAATGGCTAGATGACCAAACTCGTTGGGGCCTTCAAGTACCAGATGGATCTCTTATTAAGGCTTCCGAGAACCAGATACTTCTCGACGCTAATGGCTAAACTCGTTGAGGCTTTTTAGTACCAGATGGCTCTCTTTCCTGCCACAACGGCTAAACGGCCAACTCGTTAAAGTTTTCAAGTACCAGATGGTTCTCCATGTTGATGGTAAAATCGTTTGAGCTTTTAAGTATTAGTGACTCTCTTATCTGCCACAAGGCTAGATGCCAAACCCGTTGGGACTTTGAAGTACCAGATAGCTTTCTTTGTCACCGCAATGGCTAGATGACCAAACTCGTTGGGGCTTTCAAGTACAGATGGATCTCTTATTAAGGCTTCCGAGAACCAGATAATTCTCGACGTTAATGGCTAAACTCGTTGAGGCTTTTTAGTACCAGATGGCTCTCTTTCCTGCCACAACGGCTAAACGGCCAACTCGTTAAAGTTTTCAAGTACCAGATGGTTTCCATGTTGATGGTAAAACTCTTTGAGCTTTTAAGTATTAGTGACTCTCTTATCTGCCACAACGGCAGATGGCCAAACTCGTTGGGACTTTGAAGTACCAGATAGCTTTCTTTTTCACCGCAATGGCTAGATGACCAAACTCGTTGGGGCCTTCAAGTACCAGATGGATCTCTTCTTTGCCACAGCAGCCAGATGGTTAGACTTATTTAGGCTTCCGAGGACCAGATATTTCTCGATGTTAATGGCCAAACTCGTTGAGGCTTCCAAGTATCAGATGGCTCTCTTCCCTGCCATAATGGCTAAACGGCCAACTCGTTGAAGTCTTCAAGTACCAGATGGTTCTCCATGTTGACGGTAAAACTCGTTTCGCCTTTTAAGTACCAGTGACTCTCTTATCTGCCCAAGGGCCAGATGGCCAAACTCGTTGGGACTTTGAAGTACCAGATAGCTTTCTTTTTCACCGCAATGGCTAGATGACTAAACTCGTTGGGGCCTTCAAGTACCAAATGGATCTCTTCTTTGCCACAGCAGCCAGATGGTTAGACTCATTAAGGCTTCCGAGAACCAGATAATTCTCGATGTTAATGGCCAAACTCGTTAAATTTTTCAAGTACCAGATGGCCCTCTTTCCTGCCATAACGACTAAACAGCCAACTTGTTAAAGTTTTCAAGTACCAGATGGTTCTCCATGTTGATGGTAAAACTCGTTTGAGCTCTTAAGTATTAGTGACTCTCTTATCTGCCACAATGGCTAGATGGCCTAACTCGTTGGGACTTTGAAGTACCAGACAGCTTTCTTTTTCACCGCAATGGCTAGATGACCAAACTCGTTGGGGCCTTCAAGTACCAGATGGATCTCTTCTTTGCCACAGCAGCCAGATGGTTAGACCTATTTAGGCTTCCGAGGATTAGATATTTCTCGATGTTAATGGCCAAACTCATTGAGGCTTTCCAGTACCAGATGGCTCTCTTCCCTGCCATAACGGCTAAACGGCCAACTCGTTAAAGTCTTCAAGTACCAGATGGTTCTCCATGTTGATGGTAAAACTCGTTTGAGCTTTTAAATATTAGTGACTCTCTTATCTGCCCAACGGCCAGATTGCCAAACTCATTGGGACTTTGAAGTACCAGATAACTTTCTTTTTCACCGCAATGGCTGGATGATCAAACTCGTTGGGGCCTTCAAATACCAGATGGATCTCTTATTAAAGCTTCCGAGAACCCGATAATTCTCGACGTTAACGGCTAAACTCGTTGAGGCTTTTTAGTACCAGATGGCTCTCTTCCCTGCGACAACTGCTAGACGGCCAACTCGTTAAAGTTTTCAAGTACCAGATGGTTCTCCATGTTGATGGTAAAACTCGTTTGAGCTTCTAAATATTAGTGACTCTCTTATCTGCCCAACGGCCAGATGGCCAAACTCGTTGGGACTTTGAAGTACCAGATAGCTTTCTTTTTCACCACAATGGCTAGATGACCAAACTCGTTGGGGCCTTCAAGTACCAGATGGATCTCTTCTTTGCCACAGCAGCCAGATGGTTAGACTCATTAAGGCTTCCGAGAACCAGATAATTCTCGATGTTAATGGCCAAACTCGTTAAACTTTTCAAGTACCAGATGGCTCTCTTTTCTGCCACAACGGCTAAACGGCCAACTCGTTAAGTTTTAAGTACCAGATGGTTCTCCATGTTGATGGTAAAATTCGTTTGAGCTTTTAAGTATTAGTGACTCTCTTATCTGCCACAACGGCTAGATGGCCAAACCCGTTGGGACTTTGAAGTACCAGATAGCTTTCTTTGTCACCGCAATGGCTAGATGACCAAACTCGTTGGGCCTTTCAAGTACCAGATGGATCTCTTATTAAGGCTTCCGAGAACCAGATAATTCTCGACGTTAATGGCTAAACTCGTTGAGGCTTTTTAGTACAGATGGCTCTCTTTCCTGCCACAACGCTAAACGCCAACTCGTTAAAGTTTTCAAGTACCAGATGGTTCTCATGTTGATGGTAAAACTCGTTTGAGCTTTTAAGTATTAGTGACTCTCTTATCTGCCACAACGGCCAGATGGCCAAACTCGTTGGGACTTTGAAGTACCAGATAGCTTTCTTTGTCACCGCAATGGCTAGATGACCAAACTCGTTGGGGCCTTCAAGTACCAGATGGATCTCTTTTTGCCACAGCAGCCAGATGGTTAGACTCATTAAGGCTTCCGAGAACCAGATAATTCTCGATGTTAATGGCTAAACTCGTTGAGGCTTTTTAGTACAGATGGCTTCTTTCCTGCCACAACGGCTAAACGGCCAACTCGTTAAGTTTTAAGTACCAGATGGTTCTCCATGTTGATGGTAAAATTCGTTTGAGCTTTTAAGTATTAGTGACTCTCTTATCTGCCACAACGGCTAGATGGCCAAACCCGTTGGGACTTTGAAGTACCAGATAGCTTTCTTTGTCACCGCAATGGCTAGATGACCAAACTCGTTGGGCCTTTCAAGTACCAGATGGATCTCTTTTTGCCACAGCAGCCAGATGGTTAGACTCATTAAGGCTTCCGAGAACCAGATAATCCTCGATGTTAATGGCTAAACTCGTTGAGGCTTTTTAGTACAGATGGCTTTCTTTCCTGCCACAACGGCTAAACGGCCAACTCGTTAAGTTTTAAGTACCAGATGGTTCTCCATGTTGATGGTAAAATTCGTTTGAGCTTTTAAGTATTAGTGACTCTCTTATCTGCCACAACGGCTAGATGGCCAAACCCGTTGGGACTTTGAAGTACCAGATAGCTTTCTTTGTCACCGCAATGGCTAGATGACCAAACTCGTTGGGCCTTTCAAGTACCAGATGGATCTCTTATTAAGGCTTCCGAGAACCAGATAATTCTCGACGTTAATGGCTAAACTCGTTGAGGCTTTTTAGTACCAGATGGCTCTCTTTCCTGCCACAACGCTAAACGGCCAACTCGTTAAAGTTTTCAAGTACCAGATGGTTCTCATGTTGATGGTAAAACTCGTTTGAGCTTTTAAGTATTAGTGACTCTCTTATCTGCCACAACGGCCAGATGGCCAAACTCGTTGGGACTTTGAAGTACCAGATAGCTTTCTTTGTCACCGCAATGGCTAGATGACCAAACTCGTTGGGGCCTTCAAGTACCAGATGGATCTCTTCTTTGCCACAGCAGCCAGATGGTTAGACTCATTAAGGCTTCCGAGAACCAGATAATTCTCGATGTTAATGGCTAAACTCGTTGAGGCTTTTTAGTACAGATGGCTTTCTTTCCTGCCACAACGGCTAAACGGCCAACTCGTTAAGTTTTAAGTACCAGATGGTTCTCCATGTTGATGGTAAAATTCGTTTGAGCTTTTAAGTATTAGTGACTCTCTTATCTGCCACAACGGCTAGATGGCCAAACCCGTTGGGACTTTGAAGTACCAGATAGCTTTCTTTGTCACCGCAATGGCTAGATGACCAAACTCGTTGGGCCTTTCAAGTACCAGATGGATCTCTTATTAAGGCTTCCGAGAACCAGATAATTCTCGACGTTAATGGCTAAACTCGTTGAGGCTTTTTAGTACAGATGGCTCTCTTTCCTGCCACAACGCTAAACGGCCAACTCGTAAAGTTTTCAAGTACCAGATGGTTCTCATGTTGATGGTAAAACTCGTTTGAGCTTTTAAGTATTAGTGACTCTCTTATCTGCCACAACGGCCAGATGGCCAAACTCGTTGGGACTTTGAAGTACCAGATAGCTTTCTTTGTCACCGCAATGGCTAGATGACCAAACTCGTTGGGGCCTTCAAGTACCAGATGGATCTCTTTTTGCCACAGCAGCCAGATGGTTAGACTCATTAAGGCTTCCGAGAACCAGATAATTCTCGATGTTAATGGCTAAACTCGTTGAGGCTTTTTAGTACAGATGGCTTCTTTCCTGCCACAACGGCTAAACGGCCAACTCGTTAAGTTTTAAGTACCAGATGGTTCTCCATGTTGATGGTAAAATTCGTTTGAGCTTTTAAGTATTAGTGACTCTCTTATCTGCCACAACGGCTAGATGGCCAAACCCGTTGGGACTTTGAAGTACCAGATAGCTTTCTTTGTCACCGCAATGGCTAGATGACCAAACTCGTTGGGGCCTTCAAGTACCAGATGGATCTCTTTTTGCCACAGCAGCCAGATGGTTAGACTCATTAAGGCTTCCGAGAACCAGATAATTCTCGATGTTAATGGCTAAACTCGTTGAGGCTTTTTAGTACAGATGGCTTCTTTCCTGCCACAACGGCTAAACGGCCAACTCGTTAAAGTTTTCAGTACCAGATGGTTCTCATGTTGATGGTAAAACTCGTTTGAGCTTTTAAGTATTAGTGACTCTCTTATCTGCCACAACGGCCAGATGGCCAAACTCGTTGGGACTTTGAAGTACCAGATAGCTTTCTTTGTCACCGCAATGGCTAGATGACCAAACTCGTTGGGGCCTTCAAGTACCAGATGGATCTCTTTTTGCCACAGCAGCCAGATGGTTAGACTCATTAAGGCTTCCGAGAACCAGATAATTCTCGATGTTAATGGCTAAACTCGTTGAGGCTTTTTAGTACAGATGGCTTTCTTTCCTGCCACAACGGCTAAACGGCCAACTCGTTAAAGTTTTCAAGTACCAGATGGTTCTCATGTTGATGGTAAAACTCGTTTGAGCTTTTAAGTATTAGTGACTCTCTTATCTGCCACAACGGCCAGATGGCCAAACTCGTTGGGACTTTGAAGTACCAGATAGCTTTCTTTGTCACCGCAATGGCTAGATGACCAAACTCGTTGGGGCCTTCAAGTACCAGATGGATCTCTTTTTGCCACAGCAGCCAGATGGTTAGACTCATTAAGGCTTCCGAGAACCAGATAATTCTCGATGTTAATGGCTAAACTCGTTGAGGCTTTTTAGTACAGATGGCTTCTTTCCTGCCACAACGGCTAAACGGCCAACTCGTTAAGTTTTAAGTACCAGATGGTTCTCCATGTTGATGGTAAAATTCGTTTGAGCTTTTAAGTATTAGTGACTCTCTTATCTGCCACAACGGCTAGATGGCCAAACCCGTTGGGCTTTGAAGTACCAGATAGCTTTCTTTGTCACCGCAATGGCTAGATGACCAAACTCGTTGGGCCTTTCAAGTACCAGATGGATCTCTTATTAAGGCTTCCGAGAACCAGATAATTCTCGACGTTAATGGCTAAACTCGTTGAGGCTTTTTAGTACAGATGGCTCTCTTTCCTGCCACACGCTAAACGCCAACTCGTAAAGTTTTCAAGTACCAGATGGTTCTCATGTTGATGGTAAAACTCGTTTGAGCTTTTAAGTATTAGTGACTCTCTTATCTGCCACAACGGCCAGATGGCCAAACTCGTTGGGACTTTGAAGTACCAGATAGCTTTCTTTGTCACCGCAATGGCTAGATGACCAAACTCGTTGGGGCCTTCAAGTACCAGATGGATCTCTTTTTGCCACAGCAGCCAGATGGTTAGACTCATTAAGGCTTCCGAGAACCAGATAATTCTCGATGTTAATGGCTAAACTCGTTGAGGCTTTTTAGTACAGATGGCTTCTTTCCTGCCACAACGGCTAAACGGCCAACTCGTTAAGTTTTAAGTACCAGATGGTTCTCCATGTTGATGGTAAAATTCGTTTGAGCTTTTAAGTATTAGTGACTCTCTTATCTGCCACAACGGCTAGATGGCCAAACCCGTTGGGCTTTGAAGTACCAGATAGCTTTCTTTGTCACCGCAATGGCTAGATGACCAAACTCGTTGGGGCCTTCAAGTACCAGATGGATCTCTTTTTGCCACAGCAGCCAGATGGTTAGACTCATTAAGGCTTCCGAGAACCAGATAATTCTCGAGTTAATGGCTAAACTCGTTGAGGCTTTTTAGTACAGATGGCTTCTTTCCTGCCACAACGGCTAAACGGCCAACTCGTTAAAGTTTTCAGTACCAGATGGTTCTCATGTTGATGGTAAAACTCGTTTGAGCTTTTAAGTATTAGTGACTCTCTTATCTGCCACAACGGCCAGATGGCCAAACTCGTTGGACTTTGAAGTACCAGATAGCTTTCTTTGTCACCGCAATGGCTAGATGACCAAACTCGTTGGGGCCTTCAAGTACCAGATGGATCTCTTTTTGCCACAGCAGCCAGATGGTTAGACTCATTAAGGCTTCCGAGAACCAGATAATTCTCGATGTTAATGGCTAAACTCGTTGAGGCTTTTTAGTACAGATGGCTTTCTTTCCTGCCACAACGGCTAAACGGCCAACTCGTTAAGTTTTAAGTACCAGATGGTTCTCCATGTTGATGGTAAAATTCGTTTGAGCTTTTAAGTATTAGTGACTCTCTTATCTGCCACACGGCTAGATGGCCAAACCCGTTGGGACTTTGAAGTACCAGATAGCTTTCTTTGTCACCGCAATGGCTAGATGACCAAACTCGTTGGGCCTTTCAAGTACCAGATGGATCTCTTTTTGCCACAGCAGCCAGATGGTTAGACTCATTAAGGCTTCCGAGAACCAGATAATTCTCGATGTTAATGGCTAAACTCGTTGAGGCTTTTTAGTACAGATGGCTTTCTTTCCTGCCACAACGGCTAAACGGCCAACTCGTTAAGTTTTAAGTACCAGATGGTTCTCATGTTGATGGTAAAATTCGTTTGAGCTTTTAAGTATTAGTGACTCTCTTATCTGCCACAACGGCTAGATGGCAAACCCGTTGGGCTTTGAAGTACCAGATAGCTTTCTTTGTCACCGCAATGGCTAGATGACCAAACTCGTTGGGCCTTTCAAGTACCAGATGGATCTCTTTTTGCCACAGCAGCCAGATGTTAGACTCATTAAGGTTTCCGAGAACCAGATAATCCTCGATGTTAATGGCTAAACTCGTTGAGGCTTTTTAGTACAGATGGCTTCTTTCCTGCCACAACGGCTAAACGGCCAACTCGTTAAAGTTTTAAGTACCAGATGGTTCTCCATGTTGATGGTAAAATTCGTTTGAGCTTTTAAGTATTAGTGACTCTCTTATCTGCCACACGGCTAGATGGCCAAACCCGTTGGGACTTTGAAGTACCAGATAGCTTTCTTTGTCACCGCAATGGCTAGATGACCAAACTCGTTGGGCCTTTCAAGTACCAGATGGATCTCTTATTAAGGCTTCCGAGAACCAGATAATTCTCGACGTTAATGGCTAAACTCGTTGAGGCTTTTTAGTACCAGATGGCTCTCTTTCCTGCCACACGCTAAACGGCCAACTCGTTAAAGTTTTCAAGTACCAGATGGTTCTCATGTTGATGGTAAAACTCGTTTGAGCTTTTAAGTATTAGTGACTCTCTTATCTGCCACAACGGCCAGATGGCCAAACTCGTTGGGACTTTGAAGTACCAGATAGCTTTCTTTGTCACCGCAATGGCTAGATGACCAAACTCGTTGGGGCCTTCAAGTACCAGATGGATCTCTTTTTGCCACAGCAGCCAGATGGTTAGACTCATTAAGGCTTCCGAGAACCAGATAATTCTCGATGTTAATGGCTAAACTCGTTGAGGCTTTTTAGTACAGATGGCTTCTTTCCTGCCACAACGGCTAAACGGCCAACTCGTTAAAGTTTTCAGTACCAGATGGTTCTCATGTTGATGGTAAAACTCGTTTGAGCTTTTAAGTATTAGTGACTCTCTTATCTGCCACAACGGCCAGATGGCCAAACTCGTTGGACTTTGAAGTACCAGATAGCTTTCTTTGTCACCGCAATGGCTAGATGACAAACTCGTTGGGGCCTTCAAGTACCAGATGGATCTCTTCTTTGCCACAGCAGCCAGATGGTTAGACTCATTAAGGCTTCCGAGAACCAGATAATTCTCGATGTTAATGGCTAAACTCGTTGAGGCTTTTTAGTACAGATGGCTTCTTTCCTGCCACAACGGCTAAACGGCCAACTCGTTAAGTTTTAAGTACCAGATGGTTCTCCATGTTGATGGTAAAATTCGTTTGAGCTTTTAAGTATTAGTGACTCTCTTATCTGCCACAACGGCTAGATGGCCAAACCCGTTGGGCTTTGAAGTACCAGATAGCTTTCTTTGTCACCGCAATGGCTAGATGACCAAACTCGTTGGGGCCTTCAAGTACCAGATGGATCTCTTTTTGCCACAGCAGCCAGATGGTTAGACTCATTAAGGCTTCCGAGAACCAGATAATTCTCGATGTTAATGGCTAAACTCGTTGAGGCTTTTTAGTACAGATGGCTTCTTTCCTGCCACAACGGCTAAACGGCCAACTCGTTAAAGTTTTCAAGTACCAGATGGTTCTCATGTTGATGGTAAAACTCGTTTGAGCTTTTAAGTATTAGTGACTCTCTTATCTGCCACAACGGCCAGATGGCCAAACTCGTTGGGACTTTGAAGTACCAGATAGCTTTCTTTGTCACCGCAATGGCTAGATGACCAAACTCGTTGGGGCCTTCAAGTACCAGATGGATCTCTTCTTTGCCACAGCAGCCAGATGGTTAGACTCATTAAGGCTTCCGAGAACCAGATAATTCTCGATGTTAATGGCTAAACTCGTTGAGGCTTTTTAGTACAGATGGCTTCTTTCCTGCCACAACGGCTAAACGGCCAACTCGTTAAAGTTTTCAGTACCAGATGGTTCTCATGTTGATGGTAAAACTCGTTTGAGCTTTTAAGTATTAGTGACTCTCTTATCTGCCACAACGGCCAGATGGCCAAACTCGTTGGGACTTTGAAGTACCAGATAGCTTTCTTTGTCACCGCAATGGCTAGATGACCAAACTCGTTGGGGCCTTCAAGTACCAGATGGATCTCTTTTTGCCACAGCAGCCAGATGGTTAGACTCATTAAGGCTTCCGAGAACCAGATAATTCTCGATGTTAATGGCTAAACTCGTTGAGGCTTTTTAGTACAGATGGCTTCTTTCCTGCCACAACGGCTAAACGGCCAACTCGTTAAAGTTTTCAGTACCAGATGGTTCTCATGTTGATGGTAAAACTCGTTTGAGCTTTTAAGTATTAGTGACTCTCTTATCTGCCACAACGGCCAGATGGCCAAACTCGTTGGACTTTGAAGTACCAGATAGCTTTCTTTGTCACCGCAATGGCTAGATGACAAACTCGTTGGGGCCTTCAAGTACAGATGGATCTCTTCTTTGCCACAGCAGCCAGATGGTTAGACTCATTAAGGCTTCCGAGAACCAGATAATTCTCGATGTTAATGGCTAAACTCGTTGAGGCTTTTTAGTACAGATGGCTTTCTTTCCTGCCACAACGGCTAAACGGCCAACTCGTTAAAGTTTTAAGTACCAGATGGTTCTCCATGTTGATGGTAAAATTCGTTTGAGCTTTTAAGTATTAGTGACTCTCTTATCTGCCACAACGGCTAGATGGCCAAACCCGTTGGGACTTTGAAGTACCAGATAGCTTTCTTTGTCACCGCAATGGCTAGATGACCAAACTCGTTGGGCCTTTCAAGTACCAGATGGATCTCTTATTAAGGCTTCCGAGAACCAGATAATTCTCGAGTTAATGGCTAAACTCGTTGAGGCTTTTTAGTACAGATGGCTTTCTTTCCTGCCACAACGGCTAAACGGCCAACTCGTTAAGTTTTAAGTACCAGATGGTTCTCATGTTGATGGTAAAATTCG
>NW_019211457.1:5095611-5113987 GCF_002443255.2 Varroa destructor | reverse complement strand
CACAACGGCTAAACGGCCAACTCGTTAAAGTTTTCAAGTACCAGATGGTTCTCATGTTGATGGTAAAACTCGTTTGGCTTTTAAGTATTAGTGACTCTCTTATCTGCCACAACGGCCAGATGGCCACTCGTTGGGACTTTGAAGTACCAGATAGCTTTCTTTGTCACCGCAATGGCTAGATGACCAAACTCGTTGGGCTTTCAAGTACCAGATGACTCTTCTTTTTACCGCAACAGCCAGATGACCAAACTTCGTTAGGGCTTCAGTACCAGATGGCTCTCTTTCCTGCCACAAGGCTAAACGGCCAACTCGTTAAGTTTTCAAGTACCAGATGGTTCTCCATGTTGATGGTAAAACTCGTTTGAGCTTTTAAGTATTAGTGACTCTCTTATCTGCCACAACGGCCAGATGGCCAAACTCGTTGGGACTTTGAAGTACCAGATAGCTTTCTTTGTCACCGCAATGGCTAGATGACCAAACTTCGTTGGGCGCTTCCAAGTACCAGATGGATCTCTTCTTGCCCTAGCTACAATGGCTAAACGGCCAAACTCGTTAAGTTTTCAAGTACCAGATGGTTCTCATGTTGATGGTAAAACTCGTTTGGCTTTTAAGTAAGTGACTCTCTTATCTGCCACAACGGCCAGATGGCCAAACTCGTTGGGACTTTGAAGTACCAGATAGCTTTCTTTGTCACCGCAATGGCTAGATGCCAAACTCGTTGGGCTTTCAAGTACCAGATACTTCTTTTTTACCGCAACAGCAGATGACCAAACTTGTTAGGGATTCCAGTACCAGATGGCTTTCTTTCTGCCACAAGGCCAGATGGCCAACTCGTTGGACTTTGAATACCAGATAACTTCTTTCCCGAAGGCTAGATGCCAAACTGTTAGGCTTTCAGTACCAGATGGCTCTCTTCTCTGCCACAAGGCTAAACGGCCAACTCGTTAAGTTTTCAAGTACCAGATGGTTCTCATGTTGATGGAAAACTCGTTTGGGCTTTTAAGTAAGTGACTCTCTTATCTGCCACAACGGCCAGATGGCCAACTCGTTGGACTTTGAAGTACCAGATACTTCTTTTGTCACCGCAAGGCTAGATGGCCAAACTCGTTGGGCTTTAAGTACCAGATACTTTCTTCTTCACCGCACAGTAATGCCAAACTTGTTAGGGCTTAGTACCAGATGGCTCTCTTCCTGCACAAGGCTAAACGGCCAACTCGTTAAGTTTTCAAGTACCAGATGGTTCTCATGTTGATGGTAAAACTCGTTTGGCTTTTAAGTAAGTGACTCTCTTATCTGCCACAACGGCCAGATGGCCAAACTCGTTGGGACTTTGAAGTACCAGATAGCTTTCTTTGTCACCGCAATGGCTAGATGACCAAACTTCGTTGGGCCTTCCAGTACCAGATGGATCTCTCTTGCCCTAGCTACAATGGCTAAACGGCCAAACTCGTTAAGTTTTCAAGTACCAGATGGTTCTCGATGTTGATGGTAAAACTCGTTTGGCTTTTAAGTAAGTGACTCTCTTATCTGCCACAACGGCCAGATGGCCAAACTCGTTGGGACTTTGAAGTACCAGATAGCTTTCTTTTCACCGCAATGGCTAGATGCCAAACTCGTTGGGCTTTCAAGTACCAGATACTTTCTTTTTTACCGCAAGCAGCCAGATGACCAAACTTGTTGAGGGTTCCAGTACCAGATGGCTTTCTTTCTGCCACAAGGCCAGATGGCCAACTCGTTGGACTTTGAATACCAGATAACTTCTTTCCGAAGGCTAATGCCAAACTGTTAGGCTGTCCAGTACCAGATGGCTCTCTTCTCTGCCACAAGGCTAAACGGCCAACTCGTTAAGTTTTCAAGTACCAGATGGTTCTCATGTTGATGGAAAACTCGTTTGGGCTTTTAAGTAAGTGACTCTCTTATTCTGCCACAACGGCCAGATGGCCAACTCGTTGGACTTTGAAGTACCAGATACTTCTTTTGTCACCGCAAGGCAGATGGCCAAACTCGTTGGGCTTTAAGTACCAGATACTTTCTTCTTCACCGCACAGCTAATGCAAACTTGTTAGGCTTAGTACCAGATGGCTCTCTTCCTGCACAAGGCTAAACGGCCAACTCGTTAAGTTTTCAAGTACCAGATGGTTCTCATGTTGATGGTAAAACTCGTTTGGCTTTTAAGTATAGTGACTCTCTTATCTGCCACAACGGCCAGATGGCCAAACTCGTTGGGACTTTGAAGTACCAGATAGCTTTCTTTTCACCGCAATGGCTAGATGACCAAACTCGTTGGGCTTTAATACCAGATAGACTTTCTTCTTCACCGCACAGTAATGCTAAACTTGTTAGAGGCTTTAGTACCAGATGGCTCTCTTTCCTGCCACAAGGCTAAACGGCCAACTCGTTAAGTTTTCAAGTACCAGATGGTTCTCATGTTGATGGTAAAACTCGTTTGCTTTTAAGTAAGTGACTCTCTTATCTGCCACAACGGCCAGATGGCCAAACTCGTTGGGACTTTGAAGTACCAGATAGCTTTCTTTGTCACCGCAATGGCTAGATGACCAAACTTCGTTAGGGCCTTTCCAGTACCAGATGGCTCTCTTTCCCTGCTACAATGGCTAAACGGCCAAACTCGTTAAGTTTTCAAGTACCAGATGGTTCTCATGTTGATGGTAAAACTCGTTTGGCTTTTAAGTAAGTGACTCTCTTATCTGCCACAACGGCCAGATGGCCACTCGTTGGACTTTGAATACCAGATAGCTTTCTTTTCACCGCAAGGCTAGATGCCAAACTCGTTGGGCTTTAAGTACCAGATGACTCTTCTTTTTACCGCAACAGCCAGATGACCAAACTTCGTTAGGGCTTAGTACCAGATGGCTCTCTTTCCTGCCACAAGGCTAAACGGCCAACTCGTTAAGTTTTCAAGTACCAGATGGTTCTCATGTTGATGGAAAACTCGTTTGGCTTTTAAGTAAGTGACTCTCTTATCTGCCACAACGGCCAGATGGCCAACTCGTTGGACTTTGAATACCAGATAGCTTTCTTTTCACCGCAAGGCTAGATGGCCAAACTCGTTGGGCTTTAATACCAGATAGACTTTCTTCTTCACCGACAGTAATGCTAAACTTGTTAGGGCTTAGTACCAGATGGCTCTCTTCCTGCACAAGGCTAAACGGCCAACTCGTTAAGTTTTCAAGTACCAGATGGTTCTCATGTTGATGGTAAAACTCGTTTGGCTTTTAAGTAAGTGACTCTCTTATCTGCCACAACGGCCAGATGGCCAACTCGTTGGGACTTTGAAGTACCAGATAGCTTTCTTTTCACCGCAATGGCTAGATGCCAAACTCGTTGGGCTTTAATACCAGATAGACTTTCTTCTTCACCGCACAGTAATGCTAAACTTGTTAGGGCTTAGTACCAGATGGCTCTCTTCCTGCACAAGGCTAAACGGCCAACTCGTTAAGTTTTCAAGTACCAGATGGTTCTCATGTTGATGGTAAAACTCGTTTGGCTTTTAAGTAAGTGACTCTCTTATCTGCCACAACGGCCAGATGGCCAACTCGTTGGACTTTGAAGTACCAGATAGCTTTCTTTTCACCGCAAGGCTAGATGCCAAACTCGTTGGGCTTTAATACCAGATAGACTCTTCTTCTTCACCGCACAGTAATGCTAAACTTGTTAGGGCTTAGTACCAGATGGCTCTCTTCCTGCACAAGGCTAAACGGCCAACTCGTTAAGTTTTCAAGTACCAGATGGTTCTCATGTTGATGGTAAAACTCGTTTGGCTTTTAAGTAAGGACTCTCTTATCTGCCACAACGGCCAGATGGCCAACCGTTGGGACTTTGAAGTACCAGATAGCTTTCTTTTCACCGCAAGGCTAGATGCCAAACTCGTTGGGCTTTAATACCAGATAGACTTTCTTCTTACCGCACAGTAATGCAAACTGTTGAGGCTTAGTACCAGATGGCTTCTCTTCCTGCACAAGGCTAAACGGCCAACTCGTTAAGAGTTTTCAAGTCAGATCCTGATGGTCGTTGACTCTCTCTTATCTGCCACAACGGCCAGATGGCCAAACTCGTTGGGACTTTGAATACCAGATAACTTTCTTTGTCACCGCAATGGCTAGATGACCAAACTTCGTTAGGGCGCTTCCAGTACCAGATGGCTCTCTTGCACCTGGCCTACAATGGCTAAACGGCCAAACTCGTTAAGTTTTCAAGTACCAGGTGGTTCTCATGTTGATGGAAAACTCGTTTGCTTTTAAGTAAGTGACTCTCTTATCTGCCACAACGGCCAGATGGCCAAATCGTTGGGACTTTGAAGTACCAGATAGCTTTCTTTGTCACCGCAATGGCTAGATGACCAAACTTCGTTGGGTGTCCAGTACCAGATGGCTCTTGCTTCTCTGCCACAAGGCTAAACGGCCAAACTCGTTAAGTTTTCAAGTACCAGGTGGTTCTCGATCCCGGCGCTCCGGTCGTTGAAAGAAGAAAGTAAGATAACGATCGGAAGGGGTTGTTGGACCCCGACCGGGCGAGTCCCCAGGTGGCGGATAGGGGAAGGCCTGTCAGATATGATAGGTACCGGGGATTATACCCGGCGCGGACCAAAACCAACTCTAGGGATAGACCCATCGTTCCCTTACATACCTACGGTGAAAAGAAACGAGGGACCCTGAGAACTTTAGCGGCGGAGGAAGGCTCACTCTAAGGGCTTCAACGGCGCCAAGAGCAGGGGAGCGACGACGGAAAGCGTCGGACTCGGAAGAGCCGGAAGAATTAAGACAAGTCGTTGGGCGGGGAAGGATGTGAGGGTACAGCTCTAAAACCGTGGGGCACTGACGGGCTGGCAGGTAGCACAGGGGCCCGGGAGTCTAGTCAACATCACCTGGCTGCCCCATCAATTGACCGAAAATCCCGCTATTGTTGTAGTGCCGGATGACGACCGGAAGGGGCCCTGCAGCAATACGCGGGGGGCATTGCTGAGGCCACACGTCTGTAAATCCCCCCTTCGATAACTGTTAAAAGGAAACGGCTTGAACGAGCCACGCTGTCTAGTGACCCACTAAAGAACAACATAAACAGAAAAAATGGAAGACAAGACTAAAACAAATGCCGGTATCACAGTGCCACTGGCGAGAGGAGCCCCCAATCCTGGAAGAAGAGAAGAGACACAAGAAGAGAGAAAACAAGGAAGAATAGAGGAAAAAGGACACGAAAAGGAGATGCATATAAGCCACATAGGGCTAAGCCCAAGCAAAATACAGGAACAGGCCGGGACAAGGAAAAGAACTATGGAAGAAATATTTTCGGTAAATAATACGGAGGACATAAGCCCAACAGATAAGAGACGAAAAGAAAACAAAGAAGAAGTACGAACAGAATCCAAAAGCGTAGACGAAGCCATAGACACAGTCAAAAAGCTCACAGGAATTCTGGAAATACTATGCAAAAAACATAAAGTCACACCAAATGATATAAAGGAAAACGCAAGACAACTGGCCAGAGCGGTTAGAACCTTGAAAAGAACCGAAGGGTTAAGAAAAAAGGCCGAATTGGAACGAAGAAACAGCCTCGAAGAGCTAAAAAACAAGATACCGGAATTAGAACAACAGGAAATCCTAGATGGAATGAAAGGGCACGAGGAAAAGGAAACACAAAAAGGAAATAGAGAGGACATTATGTGTAATAGATGTAAAGAAAAGATCGATAGAGAACGCCTGCAAGAAATAGAAGATAAAAGGATAGAAGAAGAAATAGAGGCGGAACTAAACGCGGTCAAAACAGAAGAAGACTTCAAGCGAGTGGCCAGGAAGAAATGGCCCAAGCAAGTATTTAAACGGGTTACAATAATAAAGGAAAACATAACGAATATTAAAGATACTGGGGCGATAATAATCGAAAAAAACCTTGAGAAGGATCGAAGGATACTTAAACAACTTGATGCCCATATTAGTGGAACCAAGAAGGCAGAAAAATTGACAGCAGGAAGTGTAGCATTAATCAAGAGTAGAAGCTCCTTCAACCTTATGACAGGGCAAGTGGAAGGAGAAGTAATACCGGAAAAAGCAAAAATTAACATAATAATAGGAGTTATAAATAAAGAGGAGACAGAAGAGGGACTAACAAAAGTGATTAAGAAAGTAGTCAAGACTCTTAAGGAAGAAAAAGGACAAGCAACACCAATAGTAAAGATAACTGAACAGGCAGATACGGAAAACACCAGAAAACTGTTAGAGGTTTACGGCAGATATTTTGGTTGTGATATCAGCATATGTAAAGATCAAAAGGAGAATACACAAAAACAAAATATGGAAAAGAAGGAACACGAAAAATCGATAATACAAGGAAGACGCAATGAAGAGACCACAACAATAAGAATAAAGGCAGGAGAAAACAGATCCTACAGCGAGGTGCTGACGAGAGTCAGAGCGAAACTAGGTCCCACAAAGATAGAAAGTAAGATAGGAGTCTCCCAAGGAGCCGGAGGAGACGTCATACTCAAAATACAGGGAAGCACAAGAGATGAAGCTACAAAAATTGCCAATATTCTTAGAAACGAGGAGGGCATGAAAATGGAGGTAAGCACGAGGATAAATAAGCACACGTTGGCCTTATGGGACGTAGACCCGCTGGCTACGGGAAGAAAGATAGCGAGCGATATTAAAACAGCGCTGGGATTACCAGCAAGCACGGAAATAATAGCTGGAAATCCTCGACAGTCTAAGAGCAACTGGTACTCACTGATACAAATACCAACAGCCCTGGCAAAGAATATAAGGGAAAGAAGAGCGATACAGGTTGGACCATACAGATGTAAGATAAGGGAATGGATCAGGTTACCAAACTGTTACAGATGCCAAAAAGTAGGACATAAAGCCTATGAATGCATTGAAAAATCAACAGTCGAAGGGAAGAGATGCTACAATTGTGGGAACACCGGGCACACGGCATATATCTGCGAAAGAGCGATCCCATTCTGCTACGAATGCGACACGGAAGACCACAGGGCCACATCAATGCGGTGCCCCAGATACCGCGCCATGGTGGACCAGACCAAACGTAAACACGACAGCAACAAGACAGCAATAAAATCCTACCCCGGTTCCCCCACAGGATCAGAAGAGATAAAAATAGGAGAGAAAAACGAAAGTACAGAGAAAGAAAGAAAAGAGGAAATAAGGAGGAAGGAAAAGAGGACAAAAAGGTCAACGACGGACGAAGAAAACTTCATAACACCAACAGCAAAAAAGACGGCGAAACGGACAACTGAGGAACTAAGGATAACAAGGCAAGCGGAGGAGCAGGACACAGAAGAATAAGCAAAATGGAGTTCAAACTAATACAGATTAACCTCAACCGTTCATCTGTTGCCCATGACCTACTGGAAATTACAACCCAAAAATACGGCATACACCTTGGCCTACTATCAGAACCATATTACAAAAGAATAGCTAATGATAAAGGAATTGTAGTAGTGGATGATAAAAAGGATACCGCAATATACTGGAGCGGCATGAGGGACGTAGTAATAAGAGGGAAAGGAGCAGGGAATGGTTTCGCATGGGCGGAGATCGAGCACGTAGCGGTGCTCTACACATGCTACTTCTCGCCCAATAAACCAATAGAAGAATACAAAAAATTCCTAGAAGAAATAGGACAAAGTCTAAAGCAACACGACAATAGGAAAAAGATTATAATCACAGGAGACTTTAACTCAAAGAATATAATATGGGGCAGCGGAAAAAACGACAGAAGAGGGATAATGACCCTAGAGTGGCTAGCAACGGAGGGATTGGCAGTGCTTAATGACGGAAAGGCACCCACGTATGAACACTGCGGCTACCCATCATATATAGACATTACACTAGTAAACAACGAAGCAGCAGCAACCACAACAGGATGGAAAGTCTTGAATAAAGAAGAAAGTGGCAGCGACCATCACTACATATACTTCCAAATAGAACACAGGACCAGCAGGAGGAGCACAGAGAAAGATGAGAAGATGGCAAGCTAGGAAACTAGACCAACAAATTCTGTGCAGAGAATTAGAAGAAAAATGCGAGCAAGTCATGCTAAGCGACACAGGAAACGAAGGAATACAGATAGTAGCGCAACAACTCAGCCAGCTCATGATAGATGCATGCACAAAAGCAGACCGGCGACGGCCCACAGATAGACTACACCACCGCCCAAAACACTGGTGGAATAGAGAAATTGCAGAACTTAGGAAAATATGCGTGAAAAAAAGACGCACATACACAAGAACAAGAAGCTGGCAAAAACGCACGAACAACTTACAATCGGATACGGAATAAAGAGCAGCACAACAACTACGGGAATATCAGGAAGCTCGAAACAAACTGAGAAAAAGTATAAGACATAGTAAAGAAAAATCCTGGAAAAAACTCATAGAGGAGATAGACCGAGACGTTTTTGGACTTCCGTATCAAATAGTAATGAACAAAATAAAGAAAAGATCACCACCAATCCCTCCAGATATGGTGAGGAAAGCAGTAAGAGACTTATTCCCTATGCAATCAAGAAGGGACGATATAACGATTGAGGCAGACGAAAGAAACATCCCCGAAGTAACTCCGGAAGAAATAGCAGAGGCAGGAAATAAAATAGCAACAGGGAAAGCACCAGGGCCTGACGGCATCCCACCGGAAGTAGTCAAGACATTAATCAAAAGATGGCCAAGGATAATACAAAAAGTGGCGAACGCCATATTAAGGAGAGGAATATTCCCGGATATATGGAAGGAAGCAAACCTAGTCCTGATCCCAAAACCCGGAAATAAGACAGGTTCCACGGCATTTCGGCCAATCTACCTATTAAATATAATAGCAAAAGCTATGGAAAGAGTAATAGTAAACAGATTGAATAAGCAGATCGAGGATAAAGAGGCACTGTCGGAGTCCCAATACGGCTTTAGGAAACACCGTTCCACGATGACAGCTGTGGACAGGGTCCTCAGGACAGCAAAGGAAGAGATGAGAAGCACACTAAAGACCCGGAACTTCGTACTACTGATCCTACTGGATGTTAGAAATGCCTTCAATAGCATGAACTGGGGAAAACTAATGCAAGCACTAGAAGAAAGGAATATATCCAAGTATCTACGCAGGGTCATCAGCTCATACTTAGAAAACAGAACACTAATAGCAGAAGGGACAAGATACACGATCTCAGCGGGAGTTCCACAGGGATCGGTACTAGGCCCTATGCTGTGGAATCTAGCCTACGACGGCGTTCTACAAACAACTGGAGTGCCGGAGGGGGTAGAGATAATAGCATACGCAGATGATCTAGCTCTCATAATCAGAGCCCGTACAGAGATGGAACTAGAGAATAAAGCTAACGACTCTCTCTAAATAATAGAACGGTGGATGGAAGAACATTACCTAAGGCTAGCAGCAGAAAAGACAGAAGCAATATATTTAACTGGAAAAAAGAAGACCACAAATATAGAAATATACCTGGGTAACACACGAATTAGCATCCAAAAAAGAGCAAAGTACCTTGGAGTAATAATGGACACCGCAATGACTGGAAGAGAGCTTATTAAACATGCAGCCAAAAAAGCAGAAAGAACAGCCCTCAATCTGGCGAGAATACTGCCCAGAGTGGGAGGAGCCTCGGAGGGAAGCCGGAGACTACTGGCCTCAGTAGCAGAGGCGGCAGCGCTATATGCAGCTTCGGCATGGGCAGAAATGGCGTTGAGGACAAAAGCCAACAGAGAGATACTGCTAGCGGCACAAAGAATCGTAGCAATACGAGTAGCCAGAGCATACAGAACAGTGTCAACCGAAGCACTTGGGCTAGCACTAGTACTAGCCCAAATGATCCCATGGGACCTGCTAGCCATAGAAAGAGCGAAACAAAGACAAAGAAACGAAGCTACGGACAAAGCAAGAGCAAGGGAGGAAACAATGAATAAATGGCAGCAGCAATGGGAAAATCCACGTACTTATGGAGGAGGAGAATCTCCAGGTAGCTGGACCCGACATCTAATACCAGATGTCAGAAAGTGGTATTGCAGCAAACAGGGAGAATTAACATATTACTCCTGCCAAGTTCTGTCGGGACACGGACAGTTCCAGACATACATGAAGAAGATTGGCAAAGCGCAAGTGGATACCTGCGTGCTCTGCGAGGCGGGCATGGAAGATGGAATAGAACACACCCTACTCCACTGCCGTGGTAGTACTAAGGAAATGGTGAACATGATGATCAAGGATAGGAAGAATTGGGCCAAGGTCACGGCCTTCTTCGACGAAACGATAAAAAGTCAAGAACAACTAGAAAGGAAGAGGCGTAAGAGAATAGCGGAAGGACACACTCGAAACAATCGTGGGCCTAACGCGCAACAATTGCAACCAGAGGTATTACAGAGTGAACGGCCTCCCTGGAGAGCTAGAGAATATGCTCAAGAGGAAGGCCAAAATGGAGGATGGACCGGAACGGCTCAAAGGGAAGGAAGATGAAATGACCGTTCCTGCAAGCCACGGTTTCGAAGTAATATCAAACATATACCGAACCAGATAACTTTCTTTTTCACCGAAACGGCGAGATGACCAAACTTGTTACGAGTTTCAAGTATAAGACAGCTCCCTTCCCTGCCATAGTGGCTAAACGGCCGAACTCATTATGGTTTTCAAGTACCAGGTGGTTCTCGATGTTGATGGCAAAATTCGTTTGGGTTTTTAAGTAACAATGACTCTCTTATCTGCCACAACGGCCAGATGGCCAAACTCGTTGGGACTTTGAATTACCAGATAACTTTCTTCTTCAGCGCAACAGCTAGATGACCAAACTTGTTAGGGCATTCCAGTACCAAGTGGTTCTCTTCCCTGCCACAATGGCTAAACCGCTTGAAGAAGAGTACGTTCTACTCCGTCCTTCATGCCCGACACGCAGAGTACACAGATGTCTACTTGCGTTTTGCCGATCTTTGTCATGTATGTCTGGAAATGTCCATGACCCGACAAGACTTAGCTGAGGACCCTATCCACAGCTGTCAACGTAGAACGATGTTTCCTAAAGCCATATTGTGTCTCTAACAGTGCCTCTTTATCTTCAATCTCCTTGTTCAATCTGTTTACTACTACGCCTCCAATAACTTTTGCTGCTGTACTTAGAAGTCAAATTGGTCGAAATGCCGCAGGATCTGTCTTATTTTCTAGAATTAGAACTAGGTTTGCTTCCCTCCATATATCTGGGAATTTTCCTCTCCGCAATATGTCGTTCGCCAATTTTTGAAATATCTTTGGCCATCTTTTGATCATTATTCTGACTACTTCCATACTGACTCCATCGGGCCCCGGTGCTTTCCCTGGTGCTATTTTGTTTCCTGCTTCTGTTATTTCTTCTAGTGTTACTTCAGGGATGTCTCTTTCATCAACCTCGAGCATCGTATCACCCCTCCGCGGTTGCATAAGGAATAGGTTTCTTACCGCTTTGATCACTATATCTGGGGAGATTGGTGGTGATTTTTTCTTTATTTTGTCCATCACTATTTGGTAAGGGAGTCAGAAGACGTCTCGGTCGACTGCTTCAATGAGTTTCTTCCAGGATTTTTCCTTACTGTTTCGAATACTCTGTCTTAGTTTATTTCGGGCTTCCTGGTATTCCCGGAGTTGTTGTATCGCTCTTTGTTCTGTTTCTAATTGAAGATTGTTCTTGCGTCTCTGCCAGCTTCTTGTTCTTGTGTATGTACGCCTTTTACTTGCATATTTTCCTTAGGTCTGCGATTTCCTTGTTCCACCAGTGTTTTGGGCGGCGGTGGTATCGATCTCTGGGCGATTGCCGATCAGCTTTTGTGCATGCGGCACTCATAAGCTGATTGAGTCGTTGCGCTTCTATCTACATCCCTTCAGTTTCCGTTTCGCTTGCCATGATTTGTTCACACCTTCTGTCTATTTATCTTCGCAGTATTGGGAGGTCTAACTTCCTTGCTTACCATCTTCTCGTTTTTCTCTGTATTCCTTCCGGCGGGCTTGTTTGCTCGACTTGGAAAAATATGTAGTGGTGGTTACTACCACTTTCTAATTCGTCCAAGACTCTCCACCCTGTTGTGAAGGCTGCTGCTTCGTTGTTTACTAGTGTGATGTCTATGTGAGATGGGTAACAATTGTGTTCGCAAGTAGGAGCCTTTCCATCATTAAGCATCGCTAATCCCTCTGTTGCCATCCACTCTGGGGTCGTTATTCCTCTTCGGTCGTTGCTTCTGCTACCCCATATTGCATTCTTGGAGTTAAAATCCCCTGTGACAATAATCTTCTTCCTATTATCATGTCGTTTTACACTTTATCCTAGTTCCTCAAGGAATTTCTTAAATTCCTCTATTATTCTATTGGGCGAGAAATAGCATGTGTAAAATACTGCCACGTTTTCGATCTCCGCCCATGTAAATCCGTTTCCTGCTCCCTTTCTTCGCATTATCGTGTTCCTCATATTGCTCCAGTATATAGCAGTATCCTTTTTGTCGTTCGTTACTACAATTTTCTTACCATTGGCTATTCTTTTGTAGTTCGGTTCTGATTATAGACAAAGGTGTATGCCGTATTTCTGGATTGTGATTTCCAGTGAGTAATGGGCGGTAGACGAGCGATTGAGATTAATCTGTAGGAGTTTAAACTCTGTCTGCTTTTGTTTCCTTCGTTCTTCAGTGGGCCGTTTAGCGATCTTTTTTACGGATGGTATTATAAAATTTTCTTCGTCTGTCGTTGGTCTTTTTGTTCTCTTTTCCTTCTTCTGTGTGTCTTCATCTCTTTTTTTTACTATATTTTCATTGTTCTCTCTTGTTTTTGTCTCTCCTTCTCCGGTGGAGAAAGGGGGCAGGGTTTTGCTGCTATTTTATTGTCGTGCTTTCGTTTGGCCTGGTCCACTAGAGTTCGATATCTAGGGCACCGCATTGATGTAGCCCTGTGACCCTCCATATCGCATTCGTAGAAAAGGGGAATCACTCTTTCGCAATTACTTGTTGTATGTCCCGTGATTTCGCAGTGAATGCATCTCATTCCGTCCACTTTGGCTTTTTCGGTGCATTCGTGGGTTCTGTGTCTTACTTTCTGGCATCTGAAACAGTTTGGTATCCTGACCCATTCCCTTATCTTGCATCTGTAGGGCCCCATCTGTATTGCTCTTCTTTCTTTTATACTCTTTGCCAGGGCTGTTGGTATTTGTACCAAAGAATACCAACTGCTTCTTGTCTGGCGAGGATCTCCGGTTGTTATGTCCGTACTTTCTGGCAATCTCAGCGCTATTTTGATGTCGTTCGCTATCTTTCTGCCCGTAGCCAAGGAATCTACATCACATATGGCCAACATATGCTGATTTGTCTTCATGCTTACATTTAGAGTCATGCCCTCCTCTTTTCTGAGGATGCTGGCGATTTTTGTAGGTTCGTCTTTTATATTTCCCTGTACCCGTAGCTGAACGTCTCCTCCTGTCCCTTGGGAGATTCCTATTTTTCGATCTATTTTTGTGGGTCCTAATTTTGTGCGAACTCCCGTCAGAACCTCACTGTAGGATCTATTTTCTCCCGCCTTTATCCTTATTGTTGTAATCTCTTCGTAGTATTTCCCTCTTGTTATCAGTTTTTCGATTTCCTTCTTTTCCGTATTTTGTCTTTGTGTATTCTCCTTTTGTTCTCTACATATATTAATATCGCACCCAAAATATCTGCCATATACTTCAAGTAGTTTTCTGTTGCTCTCGGTGTCAACTTGATCGGTTATTTTGATTACTGGTGTTGTTTGTCCTCGTTCATCCTTTAGGGTTTTGACTACTTTCTTGATCATTTTTGTCAGGCCCTCTTCTGTCTCTTCTTTATTTATTATATTCTACTATTATATTTGTTTTTGCGTTTTCTGGTATTTCCTCCCCTTCTGCGTGTCCTGTCATGAGGTTGAAGGAGCTGCTGCTCGTGATTAATGCGATACTACCCGCTGTCAGTTTTCCTACTTCCTTAGCTCCATTTACTTGAACATTTAGTTGTTTAAGTAGCTTTTGATCCTTCTCCAGGCCTCTTTCAATTATCAACGCCCTTGTGTCCTTAATGGCCAGTATGTTTTCCTTTATTATTGTAACACGTTTAAACACTTTCCGTGACCATTTCTTCCGAGCTACGCGATTAAAGTCTCCTTCCGTTTTGACTGCGGTTAGTTCCGCTTCCATTTCTTTTTCTATCCTTGTATCTTCGATCTCTTGTAGGCGTTCCTTTTCAACCTTCTTTTTGCATCTGTTAGATGTCTTCTTTATTTTCCTTGTGTGTTTTCTTTTCCTCTTTCTCTTTTTTCCCATTTTGCATTTTCTGTGGTTCCTGTTCCCCCAATATCGTGCCTTTTTGTTCCTCCAGACTATTTCTTCGTTCGAGTTCAGCCTTTTTTCTTAGTCGGTTCTTATCAAGGTCCTAATCGCTCTGGCTAATTGGCTTACGTTTTCCTTGATGTCACTTGGCGTGACTTTATGTTTTTTGCATAGGATTTCTAAGATTCCAGAGAGCTTTTTGACTGTATCTATGGCTTCGTCCACACTTTTGGATTCTATCCGTACTTCTTCTTTATCTTCTTTTCGTCTCTTATCTGTTGGACTTATGTCCTCCGTATTATTTACCGAAACTATTTCTTCCATAGTTCTTTTTCTTGACACAGCCTGTTCCTGTGTTTTACTTGGGGCTATCCCTTCGTAACTCATATGCATCTCTTCCTCATGTCCAGTCCTATAGGCCTGCTGTTGGGTCTCCCCTGGGTGGCCCTTTAGGAATTGTCCATCTTGTTTTCCTATGACGTCTTTGTCATATTCTTGTCTTGACCCTGGAGGCATTCCTTCGCGCAAGGAAGATTCTTCATTTAAGTCTCTCCCTTCTTCTTCTCTTCTTCCTCGTTTCCTTTCCTCATATGTTTCTTATTTTCTGCCAGGGTTGGGACCCCTTTCGCCAGTGGCACTGTGATACCGGCATTTACTTTAGTCTTATCTTCCATTTTGGTTTCTGTTTATCTTGTTCTGTTTGTGGGTCGCAAGACAGCGTCGGTTGTTCGAACCGTTAGCTTTTTGACATTTATCGAAGGACAGGTTTTTACACGTGTGGCCTCAGCAATGCCCCCCCCGTATTGCTGCAGGGCCCCTTCCGGTTGTCATCCGGCACTACAACAATAGCGGGATTTTCGATCAGTTGATGGGGCACCCAGGTGATGTTGACTAGACGCCCCGGCCCCTACACTACCTGCCAGCCCGTCAGTGCCTCACGATTTTTGAGCGGTACCCTCACGTTTGTCCTTGTCCAGCGACTTGTCTTATTTCCTCCGGTTCTCCCGAATACGGCGCTTTCTATCGTTGCTGCCCTACTCTTTGCGTCGTTGAAGCCCTCTGAGTTGGCTTTTCTCTGCCGCTAGGGTCCTTGGGGTCCATCGTTTCTATTTCACAATAAATGTGTGAGAGAACGATGGGTATTTCCCTGGGGGCTGTTTTGGTCCGCGCCGGGTATAATTTCCCGGTATCTATTATATCTGAAAGGCCTTTCCCTATCCGCCACCTGGGGACGCGCCCGGTAGGGGTCCAGCAACCCCTTCCAATCGTTAATTATTTCCTGCTTCCCCAAACGCTTAGGTAGTTCCTATGTTATATGATTGCTTTACAGCCATGTCTCTAACTGAAACCGGGTCGCCAGTTAGTAGTGCTTTTCGACGTTTTTCTCTATATTATTCATAGTGATCATAGCTAATACGCAGCGCTTGTTAATTGTCACATGTTGAATTTAAACCCACAACTTTTGATTTTTCAGACAGTATTTTTTATTGTAATTAAGACTTTCGAAGTCTGTACCAGCTAGCGAAATAGGCAAGCTCTTCCGGGAGAAGCTTCTCATTCTAGTACAAACATTATTCAAGGAACAAAGATAACACCTGCTCTAAGTTGAGTTGACAAACACTACGCTGCATTTTCTGTTCGAGGTTTTGAGGTTAAAGAAATGCTACGGGTCATACCTTCAGAATTCCGATTCTCCCGCTCATCCGTTTCATAGCGTACGCAAGGAAAAAGCCCGACACGTAGAAGAACGTATCAACGGCTAGCCAGCCGTTATTGAAGATCTGATTTCGATAGTATCCGACGATCTCGCGCGAAATTCGCGCGTACGCTGGAAGAACGAAAACAGTTGAAGAGGTATGGTAAAGCATATGCCGCCAGGAGTGTGTAGGATTTAGAAGCAGTTTGCTTTTAACAGAACGAGCAGAACGATTACTTAATTGGTGGCTATCAATAAGTGCACAGAAAGTGAACACAATGTAATGGCCGACATCTTTCATCCAAACCAATTACAAAGGAAGCGGCAATGTGTTCTCTGTTAGTTCTTCTCATCTAGCTGCTAGTAATCAACGGGCGATTGGGCAGGGAGAAATAAAATCTTTAAATGTTGTATTAGTTAACGTACCTAAAGGTGACAGCATCTGAGAGATATCATCGCTTGCTAATATCCAGCTATGTTAGGTGTTTTTTTTTGTTAGTGTCTGAAGAGTGCTTAGCCGCAATACCGGACACGACACTCGAATTCAACTATCCTGGCTGTTTCTCTACCTATTTTGATCTTCAGATTTTGGATTAATGAAAAACAGCAACGTATTTTCTACCACTGAACTGGTCACGCGATATCTTCAATGGCACGTACAAGTTATGACAATATGGACGGCAAACTATAATTTAAAGCTCGGCCTTTAGCTTTAAAGCTTTAAAGAACGCATATGAAAAAAGCTTATAGTTGAACGACGAAGAAAATTCTCGAAAGTGAGAATCATTCCTCTAAATATTTGCACACTTTAAAATAAATAAGACCTGCTATTATCTTTAGGAACAACGAGATATCATTTGTTCTTCTCGAGAACACCTTCTCGGACAAAACGCGTAATAACTAGTTTTGTCAATCAATCGTACTTACAATATACCGCAACATCGTTATAGGCGAAATGATGAACCCAGATGATCCAGACGACGGTAGCTGCGCGCAGTCCATGAAAAACTTGCAGATCTCGCGACACGTCATCTCGAGGAGGATCCACTACAAGAACCTATGCAAGGACATAGGCAGGAGTGACGAGAGCTGGTTATCACTTGCGTTCATGAACTTGTTGGAACCGAACATGATTAGAAAAATCGTGTAGTATTCAAAAATAGGACGGTTAGTTTACCGATTAATATAGGACTATGTGTACTTTATAGCAGTGTCCGAGCTAAAAACGTTGTTTACGATTACATGCTATAATCATATAAGATGCACGTTCGATTTTTGTCAGTCTACATTTCGACATGCAAATTTATTAATGTTTATTTTCAATATGTGTTATTGTTTCAAATTCAACTGTGACCAGCCCTTCAATTGTGCGGAAGCTCGAACAGAATTGAAGTTATTTTACCCTGTTATAACTGTCAAATGTCCAAACGGACATGTTGCATATAACGAGACGTCAACGCACAAACCTTTCTAGCCGTCTCATATGCAGAAAGCGTTAGAAGTCGTTTGAGTAAACGATGAGTGGTTTTTAGGGGTTTGTCGGATGTATAGCTCATTATCCACAGACATGCATGCACCGTTGTAGCTACGATCACCGGAAGCATCAGAGTAGCCAAGAACAGTCTGTAGATCATGGATAAACGAATATTGCATTCATTATGAGAATATGGACGGTACTAGATTATAGCGTTTTTGTCTCGGGTTCGGTCACTGTGATCGGACAACAGATTTGATGTACTTGATTTCACTCGTAGACTATATGATTTTTATCGAGAGCATCGTACTTAGTAGTAAACGCTTCAGCTAGGACGTCCTGGATGTTGAATGGCTTTAATTGTATGAGGTGCTAGGAGAAGGACTATCTGAAGGTCGAAAGCCTCAGATTCACAGTAAAAAGCTTGAACTATTCAAAATCGTCACTCGAATAGCCGCAGTTAGCATATAGCGATGTTGCAGATATGCGGCTAGCCGATTTGTAGTTTTCCTCAAAAGCTACAATGCTAAGTTAGTCTTAGAACTTGTTATCCTATGATGACATTGCCCCCATGGCTAGTTTTTAATCATTGATAGCTTTTACAGCGAATGCAGAAGTTCGTTCGAATGTGTACATATACAAAGTGTTTCGACGCAGCCCTGTGGGAAATTTTTTAATGGTTCCGTATGCTTTAATTCCATTTTTTTTTTTTGATAACTGTCCGTTCAGTTTGGCATAAAAACGAGGAGAAATAATCAAAATAGATCTATTTCAGGGGACGATGTAAAAGTTCGCGGATCGTCGTTGTAATTTTGAATCAGAATTTGATCTCCTGAACAATATATTTTTCTAAAATTTCTGTTGCGGTCCTTTGAAAATAATCGCTATTAGTTGCG
>NW_019211457.1:4865470-5095586 GCF_002443255.2 Varroa destructor | reverse complement strand
TTTCAACGACCGGACCTCCGGGAGTGACTCTCTTATCTGCCACAATGGCTAACCGGTCAAACTTGTTAAGGTTTTCAAGTACCAGGTGGTTCTCGATGTTGGTGGCAAAACTCGTTTGGGCTTTTAAGTAACAGTGACTCTCTTATATGCCACAACGGCCGGATGGCCAAACTCGTTGGGACTTTGAATTACCAGATAGCTTTCTTTTTCACCGAAACGGCTAGATGACCAAACTTGTTAGGGCTTTCCAGTACCAGATGGTTCTCTTCCCTGCCACAATGGCTAAACGGCCAAACTCGTTAAGGTTTTCAAGTACCAGGTGGTTCTCGATGTTGATGGCAAAACTCGTTTGGGCTTTTAAGTACCAGCGACTCTCTTATGTGCCATAAAGGCCAGATGGCCAAACTCATTGGAACTAGAATTACCAGATAGCTTTCTTTTTCACCGAAACGGCTAGATGGCCAAACTCGTTGGGACTTTGAATTACCAGATAAGTTTCTTTTTCACCGCAACAGCCAGATGACCAAACTTGTTAGGGATGTCCAGTACCAGATGGCTTTCTTCTTTGCCACAATGGCTAAACGGCCAAACTCGTTAAGGTTTTCAAGTACCAGGTGGTTCTCGATGTTGATGGCAAAACTCGTTTGGGCTTTTAAGTACCAGCGACTCTTTTATCTGCCACAACGGCCAGATGGCCAGACTCGTTGGAACTTTGAATTACCAGATAACTTTCTTTATCACCGAAACGGCTAGATGGCCAAACTCGTTGGGACTTTGAATTACCAGATAACTTTCTTTTTCACCGCAACAGCTAGATGACCAAACTTGTTAGGGCTTTCCAGTACCAGATGGCTCTCTTCCCTGCCACAATGGCTAAACGGCCAAACTCGTTAAGGTTTTCAAGTACCAGGTGGTTCTCGATGTTGATGGCAAAATTCGTTTGGGCTTTAAGTAACAGTGACTCTCTTATCTGCCACAATGGCCAGTGGCCAAACTCGTTGGGACTTTGAATTACCAGATAACTTTCTTTTTACCGCAACGGCTAGATGACCAAACTTGTTAGGGCTTTCCAGTACCAGATGGCTCTCTTCCCTGCCACAATGGCTAAACGGCCAAACTCGTTAAAGTTTTCAAGTACCAGGTGGTTCTCGATGTTGGTGGCAAAATTCGTTTGGGCCTTTAAGTAACATGACCCTCTTATCTGCCACAATGGCCAGGTGGCCAAACTCGTGGGGACTTTTAATAACGAGATAATTTTCTTTTTTACCGCAACGGCTAGATGACCAAACTTGTTAGGGCTTTCCAGTACCACATGGTTCTCCTCCCTGCCACAATGGCTAAACGGCCGAACTCGTTAAGGTTTTCAAGTACCAGATGGTTCTCGATGTTGATGGCAAAACTCGTTTGGGCTTTTAAGTACCAGCGACTCTCTTATGTGCCATAAAGGCCAGATGGCCAAACTCATTGGAATCTAGAATTACCAGATAGCTTTCTTTTTCACCGAAACGGCTAGATGGCCAAACTCGTTGGGACTTTGAATTACCAGATAAGTTTCTTTTTCACCGCAACAGCCAGATGACCAAACTTGTTAGGGATGTCCAGTACCAGATGGCTTTCTTCTTTGCCACAATGCTAAACGGCCAAACTCGTTAAGGTTTTCAAGTACCAGATGGTTCTCGATGTTGATGGCAAAACTCGTTTGGGCTTTTAAGTACCAGCGACTCTTTTATCTGCCACAACGGCCAGATGGCCAGACTCGTTGGAACTTTGAATTACCAGATAACTTTCTTTTTCACCGAAACGGCTAGATGGCCAAACTCGTTGGGACTTTGAATTACCAGATAACTTTCTTTTTCACCGCAACAGCCAGATGACCAAACTTGTTAGGGATGTCCAGTACCAGATGGCTTTCTCTTTGCCACAATGGCTAAACGGCCAAACTCGTTAAGGTTTTCAAGTACCAGGTGGTTCTCGATGTTGATGGCAAAATTCGTTTGGGTTTTTAAGTAACAGTGACTCTCTTATCTGCCACAGCGGCAGATGGCCAAACTCGTTGGGACTTTGAATTACCAGATAACTTTCTTCTTCACCGCAACAGCTAGATGACCAAACTTGTTAGGGCATTCCAGTACCAGATGGCTCTCTTCCCTGCTACAATGGCTAAACGGCCAAACTCGTTAAGGTTTTCAAGTACCAGATGGTTCTCGACGTTGATGGCAAAACTCGTTTGGGCTTTTAAGTACCAGCTACTCTTTTATCTGCCACAACGGCCAGATGGCCAGACTCGTTGGAACTTTGAATTACCAGATAACTTTCTTTTTCACCGCAACGGCTAGATGACCAAACTTGTTAGGGATTCCAGTACCAGATGGCTCTCTTTGCCACAATGGCTAAACGGCCAAACTCGTTAAGGTTTTCAAGTACCAGGTGGTTCTCGATGTTGATGGCAAAACTCGTTTGGGCTTTTAAGTACCAGCGACTCTTTTATCTGCCACAACGGCCAGATGGCCAGCCTCGTTGGAACTTTGAATTACCAGATAACTTTCTTTATCACCGAAACGGCTAGATGGCCAAACTCGTTGGGACTTTGAATTACCAGATAACTTTCTTTTTCACCGCAATAGCCAGATGACCAAACTTGTTAGGGCTTTCCAGTACCAGATGGCTCTCTTCCCTGCCACAATGGCTAAACGGCCAAACTCGTTAAGGTTTTCAAGTACCAGGTGGTTCTCGATGTTGATGGCAAAATTCGTTTGGGTTTTTAAGTAACAGTGACTCTCTTATCTGCCACAGCGGTCAGATGGCCAAACTCGTTGGGACTTTGAATTACCAGATAACTTTCTTCTTCACCGCAACAGCTAGATGACCAAACTTGTTAGGGCATTCCAGTACCAGATGGCTCTCTTCCCTGCTACAATGGCTAAACGGCCAAACTCGTTAAAGTTTTCAAGTACCAGGTGGTTCTCGATGTTGGTGGCAAAATTCGTTTGGGCCTTTAAGTAACAGTGACCCTCTTATCTGCCACAATGGCCAGGTGGCCAAACTCGTGGGGACTTTTAATAACGAGATAATTTTCTTTTTTACCGCAACGGCTAGATGACCAAACTTGCTAGGGCTTTCCAGTACCACATGGTTCTCCTCCCTGCCACAATGGCTAAACGGCCGAACTCGTTAAGGTTTTCAAGTACCAGATGGTTCTCGATGTTGATGGCAAAACTCGTTTGGGCTTTTAAGTACCAGCGACTCTCTTATGTGCCATAAAGGCCAGATGGCCAAACTCATTGGAATCTAGAATTACCAGATAGCTTTCTTTTTCACCGAAACGGCTAGATGGCCAAACTCGTTGGGACTTTGAATTACCAGATAAGTTTCTTTTTCACCGCAACAGCCAGATGACCAAACTTGTTAGGGATGTCCAGTACCAGATGGCTTTCTTCTTTGCCACAATGGCTAAACGGCCAAACTCGTTAAGGTTTTCAAGTACCAGATGGTTCTCGAGTTGATGGCAAAACTCGTTTGGGCTTTTAAGTACCAGCTACTCTTTTATCTGCCACAACGGCCAGATGGCCAGACTCGTTGGAACTTTGAATTACCAGATAACTTTCTTTTTCACAAACGGCTAGATGGCCAAACTTGTTAGGGATTCCAGTACCAGATGGCTTTCTTCTTTGCCACAATGGCTAAACGGCCAAACCCGTTAAGGTTTTCAAGTACCAGGTGTTCTCGATGTTGATGGCAAAATCGTTTGGGCTTTTAAGTACCAGCGACTCTTTTATCTGCCACAACGGCCGATGGCAGACCTCGTTGGAACTTTGAATTACCAGATAACTTTTTTTTCACCGAAACGGCTAGATGGCCAAACTCGTTGGGACTTTGAATTACCAGATAACTTTCTTTTTCACCGCAACAGCCAGATGACCAAACTTTTAGGGCTGTCCAGTACCAGATGGCTCTCTTCCCTGCTACAATGGCCAAACGGCCAAACTCGTTAAGATTTTCAAGTACCAGATGGTTCTCGATGTTGATGGCAAAACTCGTTTGGGCTTTTAAGTACCGGCGACTCTTTTATCTGCCACAACGGTCAGATGGCCAGACTCGGTGGAACTTTGAATTACCAGATAACTTTGTTTTTCACCGAAACGGCTAGATAGCCAAACTCGTTGGACACTTTGAATTACCAGTAACTTTCTTCTTCACCGCAATAGCTAGATGACCAAACTTGTTAGGGCGTTCCAGTACCAGATGGCTCTCTTCCCTGCTACAATGGCTAAACGGCCAAACTCGTTAAGGTTTTCAAGTACCAGTGGTTCTCGATGTTGATGGCAAAATCGTTTGGGCTTTTAAGTACCAGCGACTCTTTTATTTGCCACGACGGCCAGATGGCCAGACTCGTTGGAACTTTGAATTACCAGATAACTTTCCTCTTCACCGCAGTACTAGATGACCAAACTTGTTAGGGCGTTCCAGTACCAGATGGCTCTCTTCCCTGCCACAATGGCTAAACGGCCAAACTCGTTAAGGTTTTCAAGTACCAGGTGGTTCTCGATGTTGATGGCAAAATTCGTTTGGGTTTTTAAGTAACAGTGACTCTCTTATCTGCCACAGCGGCAGATGGCCAAACTCGTTGGACTTTGAATAAAACACGTATTATGAATACTAACTGAAAATATCCGTTAATCTCCCATAATATTCCGTAACCCTTTGCACAGCCTGTGTGACAAACTATCTTCAGTCAATTGGCAATAGCATTCCACAGCTAGATACGTGTTGGTCCGTACACGGAGTTGGCAAGCTAGTCAATGGACGTCCGTGCGTCCGACGCTCTTAATTCTTGTAACGCTGGTTTATGAAGTGTGATATAGTTTTCTTCTTCTACTCTACTACGATGTTTTAGCCTGTTTGTAACAGAATTCTAAATAACGAAACAGTTTAGTGTCAGTCTTCGTGTTAACTGAAGACTGTCAAGAAAACCTTCATCAAGAGCACCTACTCGACTGCTTCTATAGGATTCGTAAAATGTACTTACACGCAAATCCATTCCTCAGCATTAAGATCATTTCGATCCTCCCGTTGCCGGCAGTATTCAACTTCGGCCTCCCAGTGGATTCCCTCAAACACTAGATAGATCATAGAACGAGCAAATATCGTCAGATTTACTATATGTAAAAGTAAAAGAAAAAAAGCGTAAGTTTATATTTCGCGATGAATGTTTGAATAAATAAGCAACAGCGTATATAAAATTAGCTGATGAAACAGTCATTTGTAATGTTCATCGAAAAGCATGGTACAATACCTAATACTAACTAATTAATATTGAACAAAACTTCGTAATCAAACTATTTTAGACATGCAGACATAGAGTTTCAACTAATAGAGTCCTAATTATTTGTGTGGTTCAGGCCAGCTTAATAGGGTCAGGACAGTTATTCCACAGTTGCCGAGTTAATTCGCTAGCTGAAGGTAATTGAGGTTACGCAATTAGCTCGGATGAGTTATTGCAGCCGAAGGCACGACTCGCATCGATACTTAGCACTAATAAGTAATTATCAATGAAGCTACGCTATCACTAAATTGGCACTCATCAATCTTTTTTGTTCGAAGCGTCGTGGGTCGATACGTTCTCTCGGTTTCTCTCTACCTGTACGTCGCCTAACAGATGCCCGTACGTGTTTCCGCTCCTCCATTCATGCGAACAAAACTATCGAGAAAATGTAATAGAGCCGATAAAATAATTAATCATTTGAAAAATACACGCGCGAAGAAGCTTCATGTGTGATTACGGTAGATTTGGTAGACGACAAATAGCAAATCCGCATTCGACAAAATGGGAACCTCACGACAGCCATATTCGTTTTCTTTTATTAAACACCCTCTATTATTATATTACTACTTCGTATAGCATCCTCACTAAAAATTTTGACCGCGAAGAGTTCTTGCTGGGCTCATCTGCGGTTTCTTCAACAAACGCGTGAAACTGCAAGATATTTTTTTATTTTCAAGGCCATTTTGCAACGTTCAAATTCGAACCAACGGTGGTCTTATATTCATAGTCGCCGTGGCAGCTAACCTGTAAGAGATGCCTGTTAGGCACCCAGAGCACGTTGAGTCTGTATACTTTCCATCAAAATTGGATTGTTAAGGTAGCCAACGATGTCTCGAAAGAACGAAACAGGCGTTGTTAGCAAGCGAATAGGACCACATGGCAGCACCTGATTTGTTTTCTCATAGGTAGTCTACCGCATCGAACTGAGTAATCAGTATGGCTATGAACTTTTTAATTTTTCAGAAGTGTAATTCTTTAAGCGTATTTAACTAGTCAGGGATTACACTCACATTTATCATAAGCGGGTCCATTATATTTGTTCTTGTGGTGTTTTAGAAATTTTAGCTCGAAATATATGAACTACTTACATGGCTTGATCATGCCATTGACGTCTTCGACCGAGCAGGTGGAAGGCATACAAACACCCATCCTGGCTTGGGTATAATAGAATGTTCCTGAACCCGTGAGCAGGTCGCGCAATGCCTAAAAAATAAAATGGGTAACCGTAAGTGTTGTTTTAGACAGGAATTAATCTGTACATTATCAACTCCTGTTGTCAAAATAGTGTGCCATATTGTTGTATGTCTGAATAACAAATAACACTTCTATGCTTCGGATACAGGACAAAGAAACACCGTTCGATCATGCCGACGACTACAATTCATTTCCCTAAATAACTTTTTAAAAAGCTTAGCTCTAAAATCGAGTTCGGTCGATTGAACACAATCTGTCTCAACAGACGCAATTTCTTCAAATGGCCTCTGAAAAAAAATTATCCTTAACCCTTAATATATGATGGAAGTCAAGTAGTTGAAATAAACCAACATTGTTTCTGAAGAAAAAACCATTTGTTGTATCCCACCTGTTGAAGCAACATCAGAAAAATCTTCTTTTCCTGACAATCTAATGCTATACAATAGCCGTTACGGTAATCTGCAGTCGTATTGACCAATATCGAGGTCTTTTGTATTAATAGTCCTATAGAATAGAAGGGCCACGACACGTAACTTCTTAAAAATCAAGGAAAAATCCTTCTATAATTTTTCTAACAACTAACTCTAGGTTTAGGAAAAAAAATCTTTGCGAAAACACAGTTCAATAACAGAACATGCTAGCCAATTTTTTGAGAAACTTCTTGTCGTTAAGTTACATCAATCGGTGTAATATCATAATAACAGCTAATGATTTTATAAGCGGTGGCACCAAACTTGTCGGTTTTTGCTGAAGTCTGAATTATTGGTAAAAATAGGTTTTTCATTATCTAGTTAGCGTTGCGTTACTTGACAAAAATTAATACGGGACAAAAACGGAAGATCCTTTATCTTGGTGCGTCGACAGCGGAATGTGGGACTGGTTTGAAAAAAATATGTTATATCGTAGTTCAATCTCCAGCTGAGATCCAAAGAGGGTTTTTTCAAGTCGATATTATCTATTTGCAGTTAAACTGAACGGGTGTGAATATTATACGCGTTCATTATAAAGATGCGCTGAAACAGTACAGCACAGTCCTGTAGACAATGTTCGCTATGTAAACCTGTTAATAATAAGATGTTTGCATCTTCAGAAGAACAGTATAAGTACTATAAAGTTTACACGTTTTATAAGAGGTCCGAGAACTTACAACATCAATAGGGTTGAAAAATATTGGAAACCGTTATTGAGAAACAAATTATTTATCCATGGGGTTTCAGTGTAGTTAGTGAATTGGTGGTATCCCCTAATAATCAATCTGTATGTGTACCACCTTTAAAAACTAACTGCATGCACCATTCGAAAGGCAGTACCATGTTTTTTTTTTGTACGTAAATAAAAACGCCTGTTCGTTGTAAAGCTGCACGTGGGAACCACACTTGCAAAAGGTACGCAGATAAACGAGGTGAAGGGTTTTCGTCGAAACGGCAACACTCAGTAATGGTTTGGTGTGGTATGTTTTACTATAGACATATATACATAAATGTTTTAATGTAAACACTATTCGACCTGATATATTACAGGTGATATATGGAAAGTATCAGAAGTCAGTCTCAAAGAGAACATACATATATGGTCATACGTAGTTGGTAAAAATAAACTAAAATAGTACTTTTAAACGACCAAGATAGCATGGTATATAGTATTCATTCATTTAGATATATATATATACAATTAATCAGCTCGTTAGCTAACAACTGTTTGTAGCCCAATTTCACAGGCGATATCCATAGGTACCATTTTTGTTGTACATCGTAAGCCATTAACCCATTTCAAAAAAGCACCACGGCATAAACAGATAGCCGTGCATAAAATATTCAAATGTACATGATTATCTTGGATAGTAATTACTTCTATCTATTAATTTTACTGCTCCGCGAAAACATGAAGCTTCTCGTTGCATAGAACTTAATGGGGTTGTGATTCACTAAAAAACAACGCTTGTGGTGATCGTACAAAAGAATCAAACGCGCTGTAGGTTTACGTAAATGCTTAAAGACCGCCCTGAGCTAAATCTTTATGTAGGGTACACTAATCCGTACGATAAGCGTTATTGTCCAAAATGGTGCCTATTTTCCTGGCAAAATTTGTGACGAGGGCAGCGTATTCGATACAATCTACAGAATATTTGGAAGAACCCAATGCAACACATCATGCAATCTAAACCTAATAAATTATTGCAATTTTATTGTAACTATTCAGTACCTTAACGTAACTGTCTAAACTATTTTACCACGTATCGACAACATAAATCAGCGTATAGGGTATCAGTCTTGATCCATCGAGAAGAACACCTAAATCCGACGACTGATCCGCCAATACATTACATAAACAATCCCCTAGACAGAGCTCTAGATAAAAAAAAAACAAAAAGAACATCCTTAATAACATAACTTCAGATCACACACAATGCTGCATAAACATATGCTACGCAACAGGGCAATTGAAATGGGGTAAAGTACGTAATATTACGTTTTTTAGCCCATTTCAAGACAATCGGGTCAGACCATAGAAACAATGCGAGCAAGTTTAAGGGACAAAAGGTGATTAGATCGCATACATGAACAGACGACCGGGTTGAACGAAGCTTAGCGTCTAATATGGTATTTGGTCGTACGTTTTTCGCTTAAAATTAGCCAACTTATCTAGATAATTTATTGAAATAAAAACTAGCTTTTTTAGCATCTCGCTTCGTGGTCTATAACAGTGGTAGATACCGCGAGACGCTGCAGAAAGAACTGTTAAAAGCTCGAACTGCACTTAGTCATACATATATATATGTATATATATATGTATATATATATATACGTATATATATATATATATATACGCAGGGTGATTAAAGAGTCCATTTCAGTTCATATACACTATGGCAGCTGGAAAAATTAAATCTAAATGACATTTTAGGGCTGTACATTCTTTGTATTTTCATTGTAAATTTTTGTCCAGTATATGCATTACCCAATATTACGATAGATTAGCGAAAATATAGATTGGGGTACAAAAGACCGTACGAAACAAGCAAGCGAATCTAAATAAGATTTCTACTATGTGTTAATAAAAGGTTGTTTTTTTTTTATTTAAAACGGTCATATATCGACTTTGAACAAAATTTTTACTAGAATTTTGGTAAGTGCAGTTACCAGTTCTGATGAGCAGGAAGCGGACTAAGTGGTTGAAACTACTATTAAACTGTTATTATAAGTGTGACCAATAGATACTTTATGTTAGTGCATGACGAAGGCTTTTCCTTGACGGAAGTATTTCTCGGCTATTTTATTCTATTACCGAATTTTCGGAGAAGATTGACATGTTCACGGGAGTGAAGTCTATTGGAACGATACGAGGTTTCGGCTCCGGCAACGGAGGTCGCGACTTCACCATACAATAACTGCCTCGGAAGAACTCCTTTTCGCCAAAATCGTCTAAAACACTAACCTAAATAACAGACGCAGTAAAGATTTAAATGTTCTGACGTGAATGGCGTGTTACATCCGCTGTTAACTTCAGTATATTCCCTCCTTTCCAAAACAGTGGCTGATTCTTAGGATGAAAATACTGAAAAGCTTTTTAAACAATAAGACTAGTTTATAGTCTCCGTTTCATCACACAAGTCGCTAGGCAGAAGCCGAGCCAATGACATGCAATACACGATAAATGTGATTGATATGGATAAAAAAAAAATGCATTTACTATATTTTCACTACGTCGACTTCGCGGAAACAACAGGTCTCTCAAACCGCTAGTATATTATAGCGCTTGAAACGGCTTTTTTTTCTGTAATAATTAGAATTCCGTTCTTCCAACCATCTTACCTTGAGACATTCATAGTAATTTCCAAACTCAGTAAGCGAACCCTCAATGAGGCCAGGGGCCAGCTTTGCGGACGCGTCGATCACTGTAAATTACAAGAAATTAAGTTGTTAACTTAGACACCGCTAATTCATCCTTATCGTGAGAACAGCATTCAGATACAGAATTCGCATCCTCAAATAGCCATCACGGCACCGTCCTTCATCATTCACATGCTGTCATTTGCCGTCATCCCGAGTCGTACGCGAGCGGCGTCAGTCACCCTTTCTCTATTTTTTTCTATAGTAAATACTTATTGATTAATCAATAAGGACCATGCATTTAGATGTCTACTGATCTGAAAACCCAGCGACCATCGCGCTGGGTTTATGCACTGTTGTCGTTTCCTCTATAGCTTACGACACCATATCATTTATTAATTAGGATATCTTCTCAACTTCTGGCAGAAATGCCAGAGCCAGCCTCACATTATCATAGCATTCGCCGTTGATAGTTAATAAATTTACATTTGCCAAAAGAGAAGTTAACAAACAAGTTTTACCAAATCTCACAATAATTAACACAGGTAGCAACAGTATGATAAACAAAGTTAAATAATCATGAAACTGCTTGATTATCTACGATCTTCTACGTGTGCTAACCTACGTATCTAATAAAAACTTAACGCCCTAATCAATCATATCCTGATACGATAAGCATCAACGGTTACGCCATATTACCCTACAAACACTGTTCTATTCGTACTACTACCGCCGTTAGCACAGAGCCGACAACGATCTTAGTTTCGGACTCTCAGTGTCGCAGGAAGCATTAAATATGCTGCGCTCACGATGAATCGCCACCTGTCAGGCGATTCGTTCGAAGGTATTGTTACCAGCTTCGCTTAGCAGTAGCGAAAAACGCGCAAGTTATTGTAGCAATAATAATGGCTCTGACCACAGAGCCGCAGAGAACAACAACAGAAATAACAATAACAGGAGCAAACGACACTGATATTCGCTGCTATCATGTTCTGGGATTACGTTGGATACCTATAGCTAATGGTTTGACTTGGCTTAGGGGTCATTGTGTGAGCTTTGTCATTTGTTCGAGCTCGGATGTTTGTTGGACGGGGCCGAAGGAAAGTTTGACATCTGTTTGGGCAGATAGCCCTCGGTCGTACATGTTTTTAAATAACCTATCAACAGTGTATTCAATTATTTGTTGTTGACTGTTCCTAAATCTACCTTAAGCGTCTCTTTGCAGCGACATTACAGCTGATAAATTAAATAGGTTAGCTATTATATATATAGTCATCCATCTTGAAGTAACAGTAAACGCCTGTGTGTTTCGTACGGTGTCTGCCATGCTGCAATACTTATGTGTGGTCGCATTTGTATTACCTAATTATCGATAATGTTTCAAGGAAGCACGATCTTATTTTAATTTACTTGTCATTAGTACACACTAATTGTTGAAGCACTGTGACATGTCGAGTCGGTAGCTTGCCCCGATTCATGATAGTCCCAAAAACAGCTTATAATTCTTCCGCATTTTCAGTTGTTCAAACCTAACGCCATGATATTTTTCGTATAGAGATCTCTTACCGATGATACGAGGAAACTGCCGATACTAGGCATTTTAAAAGTTCAAGAGATGCGAGCAGCAAGTCAATAACTTGCCATTATCAGCAAGGTATTGATTAGAACGGCAATCGTTCGGGGAACATCTGCGGTAAAAGAAAAAGCTATACAATTTGTCCTGCAGTTCAAATATTTACATGTTACTAAAAACTAAAATTATAATTATTCAAAATGCGTTTATATGGAGTTCCCCACACGCTATATCTACATAAATACGGTCTGACGGAACACTACAAAACCAATCAGATTCATTCTTGTGCTGCATATGAGCGCAATGCTTACCATCCACGTAGTCGCACATTTGGTTGCATGGAAACAGGGAACACTTAGAAATAGAAACATCATTGATAAAAACGACAGTAACAAAATCACAATGACAACTAATTAAATTGATTCATATTGGCGCACCATTGGGTTTCATTCGTCACGAGTGACAATGAGCGCATACACACGTCGCGCATCATAACTACGAAAACCTCTACCGATTCGTGCTATTTGCTGATATTCAGGCCGATTTTCCGTGATGAGTCTCATTGTATCTGGTGATTATTACCCGTGTAATCTTTTCATTCTTTGCCATCCACGTTCAACTACATGCTACCACCTATAAGGCCTATTTCGGTCTTTGTTCCTACGTTCATATATTGTTTATTGCTATAATTCTTTGGCGTGTCACGTGGGACAGGCACACATCCAACCCAATAGGACAGATTGCGAAGAAGGCCGCAAATTCGATAAATGTAACGAATTTCTACATGCGCAGATAGTACTTATTTGCAATAGATCCAGCTACCTATCCAATACTGACGTGTGCCGAAAGCATGTTGAAGCGCACGAAACAAGGTGTGTCAACAGCCAGGAGTATCTCCCGTGTCGTATTTGACCTCGCTAGCAGCGCTAATAAGGAGAGGAGAGCGTTAAGGATTTAATGATTCTAATCGCGTATCGGTCGCTTATTACCCATGCCGTGCCAAGGGTAAAAGCCAACGAATTATAGTGATAACCGGTAGTTGTTATCGGTTCCTTTAGTTAACATAAATAGACTATTTCTTCAGGTGACGTCGTTGATCCGATTATTGTAGTAAACTTCATTACTACGGTCGAAGGCATGAAACAATTACCGAGCTAACAACTCATCTTCGGGGCTGCGTCTCAGGGATGCGACGGAAGGCGCGCAGTCCCATTCCAAATGTTAGTGAAGTACGAACTTCGTCAAGGAAAAAGCATGAACGCGTCATGAACCGCTATTACGAAAAGGAATGGAAGTAACCGCAGAACGCACCAGTATTACCGGGAAAAAAAGCCGATAGAGAAACGGTAGAATTCGATATATATATTTCGAGCCTATAACGTATTGTCCTATTAATGTCAGGCGAAATCGTATCGCCTGTTCGTACGAGTAATCGTAACGTCGGTATTGTTTAATTAGAGGTTGAAAAAATATTTAATAATACGCAGTAAATAAGAAATGGAACAACACATGTATATATGATGCAATTCATCGACTGCTACGTTTTCGTAGCTACACTCACATCGATTGCTAATCTTAGGGCTATGTGGCAATCCATTAGTCTTTCTGCGCCAAAACTTTCATTTTGGCTTTACGTGCAGAGTGGCACGTACTGAAAAGTATGAGATATCCTAATCTACGAAAAAGAACGATGCGCTTTATCTACTGTTTGACGACGTAACACACGCGCGTGCTTGTCGTTGTGAGAACCGTTAGAGCAGGTCGATGGGAAAGATAAGGTCCTGTAATCTGTCATAGTGGTCGTCCACTGCACGTCACCGTAATGTAACTACTTTATGTGCACAATTCATTAGATAAGAATTTTAAAGGGACGTCAATATAGTAAAAGTATAATGAATCAACTTTTACAGGAAAATTGTACGGTACGTTTGAGCATTCGATGACGCTTCATGCCTAATTCCCACATATAAAGTTAAATCGTTTACAATAAAGTAATAAAACAAAAACTATAACCACCCTATTAATAGCATAATAGAAATGGTAGTTGGGGTTAGTGGGGTAATTTTAGCTAATGGCATGCATTATGTAGTTGCTACTATAATTTTGAAGTTCTTAGTTTTTATTAGTATTTGTTACAACAGTTATTAGTCTGCTTCCAAATCATTTGCCTTATATATGATTCTAATTGTCAAATAATCCAGTCAAACAAAATCATCAGGGTGGCTGTGCAGAGCTATCCCAATGTTCAGCCACAACATATAAGTAATAGAAAAAAATAACGCGAATCTGCTGTGAATGGCGGATCCTTATGGACCTATCACACTATGCAGCGGCATACAAACGAAAAGGGCCAAGGTATTGAAATCCAAGAGGCAACTGGCAATAGCCATAATATGTGAAAATTAGAGCTTCGTTTGTTTGTCAAAGTTACAGCTTTCGCCGCGTCACAGCTGATACGACCAAATGCTTACCATTTAATTAGGTCTAAAAACAGGAGACGTTGTCTATTTTACTAGCGGCACGGTCGAATATCATAGCGACAATGTTAACCCAAAGGCTTCGCCTACCGTTCTAGGCGTAGCTCCTATAGAATTAATGCCAGCGCTAAAGTTGTTACAATTTTTCAAGTTAGTTGAATTCATTCCAGTGTGATTTGGATATACTGGGATTATTTAGCTAAAAACAAGACACGGTATTTTTAAGAATATTCAGTTCATCTGTGTGATACTTAGGGCTTTTAATCATAGTCATACGAAGTTACTACCGATTCATACAAATTTGTGATTATTTGTTAATTATGAGTCTATTGGTACGAACGAAATGCCGCTGTATACCAAGCGCGTTAGGCACATTTCGCGCTAGGGCAACGACAAAAAAACTACGTACACCGTTAGCACTAATTATGGAATTAATAATAATAATCGTGCTTGTATTATACGTGTGCCACAACTGCCCTCAGCGAGCCGTAGCTTTCGGATATATCCAAAATTCTAATGGGTCTTCTCGTAAACAATAGGTACCGTTTATAACTTTGTAACTATTTCTGTGACCGTTATAAATCATCAGCGTGGATACGATTACGCGGCTTTATCATAGTGTTCTAGGTGTGCACACGACGCACAGCTTGTTATGTCCACTGCGCAGAAGACACCTCGACGTAGTTCGATGTGACCGAGGCTATTGTTTGTGCGGATCCATTACGTAAGCAATTACTTATTGCTCACGATTGACCGTCTGTAAGTGATTTTAAATGAATTTCTTTATTTTTTTGCGCTTTTCATCACAGGGAGCGTATCAGCAATGGGGAAACTTTGCTCCTTGTCACTCTACCACGGCTTGACGACCCTACGGATCGCTGTCAGTTTTACAGGCGTACATGGCTTTTTCAGCGTGCAATGCGTGTGTATAGAATGAAAAATGAAGATACTTAAGCTAGACTGTTTCTAGTCATCAATGGAATGCATCAACGACGAACAAATTCTTGCTGGCTGGATCCGCTTCGATAGAAGCCACCGTATGTACGTAGATAGGACACGGATCGAAAGGACAAACAAAAAATTCAGCTATACCTCAGTGTGTCGTGCATCGAGTAGCCGGATATATGCATTTCGAGGTAAAATATTACGTCGATAAAACAGTTTTCCCCTTTATATGATGCGATCGTTTTCTTGCTTTGTATGCGTTGGCTTATGGGATACGTGCTTTAAATTTACGTGTACGTCTGATTTATTACAAGAAATATGTGGAAAAATCCCGAAAACTACGCGCGACTCGCACTGCGAAGTTTGGTTGTGGGTGAAGAAAAAGAATATAGCAGGGACGTCTCATTAATAGTAATAATGGATTAACAACGCTAAAAGGTCATTTGGTTTCGGCGACCAAAAGCTGACATTTCAAATAAGTTTAATAGCATTGGAGTGGCTGAGATAGATCGGCATCTTGATAAGCATAAGATACACAGATGTGCTGCTCAACGAAATAAATGTTCGATCGGACTGCTTGATCAGCCAGCGTCCGATATTTCAACATCGGACAAGTGGTCGGTAAAACGGGGAATACGATAGCGAAGTGATTTTATAACCATAATTAGAAAATGGTTGATTTCAATTTAGGTTTGTGGCGAAACATAGAACGGTCAACACTCTTGGTAATATCTCGTCATCTGCGACGGCACAGATGACTTTGAAGGAACTATGCATATTTTAAATAATAAGGCTCATTAACGTAAAAACATCAATTTAAGTAATAGTAATAAAAGTTCAAAAAGGCTTGTAAAGACGTGACGCTTTTAACACGGTTCTTGTGACCCCATATGTAACAAACAAAAATATCTAAAACGTACCGGATCTTCTATTTACACTTGCCATAGTCGTGATTGTGCAAATAGCTTACGGCACCATGAAAGCTATCGTGTTTCATCGTGGCCTATTTTAATTCACCGCTATCGGTCCTAAAACGCCACTGCTCGGCCTTAACACATATATTTTAAAAGGATCCTGACATTTTTCTTGTAGCCTTTGTTGTTTTCTAGCGGTCACCGCTGTTAAGGTCTGCGCCATAGAAAATGTTCTAGGTAAAATTTGCTGGTTTGGTTTAACGCAACAAACCTTTTAGGAATCCCTAGGTAACCTAGAAACTGCAGCCGCCTGTTAAGGTCAGTCGAACATGTCTTTATAATGATGCAGCGGTCAGCTGTATGGTTTACGTTGTAAACCGGGTAGAACATTAATCTCACGCTGAAGCAACGCTTAATGCAAATGTCGGACATAAAACTGGAAATATTCATTTAGATTAAATCGTATCTAAAAGTCATTTACTTTTATCTTTTCGAGGTCTTCCTCGTTATCGCTTCTAGTACATAGATATAATATATCCTTTTTTCTGCATATGTTAACACTAAAATAGCAGCACTTAAACAACGTCCATGTGAAACAGAGTCTCTAGTGCTCTTCCATCATCCATCACATTTGGTTCTCATCAAAGCTTCTATATGTAAACGTTATTCGGTGGAATATCTATGTGTTCGATAAACAACGTCAATTTTATAGATTTTTTTTCTCTCCGTTTTATCGACTTTTTCGTCTTTTTTTTACGAATTAACTTGAAATGGGTCATTGTCGACGTTTTGGCGTGTCATTGTTATTTACAGTCTGCCGAACGCGACCATACATATCTAAACATCTTCACACAATAATCGTCAATAGCAGTCTCACCTCAACCGCTATCACCTTATCATAACTTAGCAGCTTTCAAGCAGTACAAATCTTCTAGCCCGAGGCCAACAGAAATTATTGGAATGACCGGATCGGCGACGATGATGCGAACTTTCTTACAACTTAAAACAGCTTTAGCATTATTTTTCTAGTTCCCGGTTGTTTCGGTGCCATCTGTTCTACCCAGTGGTCTCTATTCCCCAATGCTTTTGTTTAATTCGCCATTTACCGCTAGCCGTCAATTGTTTGCCCTGGGGTTTCCTTCGATTTGCTGGCCATGCTGCAGATGCCGTTGAGACCGCCTAATCTTCCGCTAATCTACTACTGTGTATTAATAGCTGCCACCTGCAGGAGTACATTTACTCCATAAGGACTCCAATATACTCAAACTGCAGTCTATTGTATTAATAGTAATATAGCGGAGTCGCAACTCATGTCATTTCAACAGCGTAGCCGGTGTTGCCTTTCTTTGTTGACCGATTCGTCTATCTCATAGACTACATTGCGGTTAGCTATAAAGAGTATGGATGGAAACCAGCAGCTGTAAATGGTAAGACGATTGTAAGCGCTGATTAATCTCTGTTATCTCAGCTTGATTTGCGGTACGCACAAGCACTGAACTATATGTCTCTTTTTACTGCTTTTTACTTTCTTTCATTTAGATAAATACATAGATAATAGGGGTTTGTAAGAGACTGTAATCAGGCATTGGCGATTTAGCGAATGTTTAAGTTAAGCACCCGTGTATCTTGTTGGTTCGCTGTCACGGCAATCTAATGATCTCCTAATGTCCAAGTTGGCTATTTACATACTATTTCGGTAACTACACAACAGCATCTTGGAAAGATCGTTTATCTCAAGGCTTTCCTTTGTGTTCGTTTTACTGATGTGAACTTTAGCTGGCCGGCTTATGGCTAATTTAATATCCACAGCCATCTGATCTAAGCAATCAATCAAAAAGTTTTTTTAAATGTACGCCAATCTTCCTCTTTGGTTTTTTTTTTCCGCTACCCACACACAAAAGGTAACATAGTCATTAATGTCCTTTATCATTATTGCAGTGATGATGGTATGTGGCGCTATTTGTTCACAATTAAACTGTAGTGGTGTAGGCGGGCATTTGACATTTACGGTTGTGAAAAGTATACGTTGACAACTCAAGGGAAAAGAAGTTTTAAGTGTCCTTCTTTTTGCCAGCTGGTCCGTTTAAAAATAGAAGCTAAGAACTACAGTTATTAAGCATCATGTCCCCGCGTCGGACATAAGCGCCAAGTCGATCACTGGCCCCTAAGATTGTTTTCAGCTCCACTTATCTACAAATTTCTATATGCCTACCAAGCCTCATCAGCATCTACGCATGTCAAATAATGCATCGACACCTCTATTTAACGTTGCGTGACACAGAGTATATTTAAGCTCTCGTACTGGCAGTTTTTCGGTATTGTGTAGGTGTTCAATAGGTGCTCTATCGAAGCCCGGGTACAATGAAACTAGACACAGCAAAATTATTACTCACGTTATCTTGCGCATAAAATTATTCAGAATGCGCGAAGAGTGATTAGTAATAGGCAAGTGGTCACAAAAGCAGTTATACGCAATGCTAATCTCTGCTAACATCTGCGATGAATGAATATTCCTTTTTGCGTTTGCCCCTGCTTCTAGACTCTTAGCCTATATTTGTCCGTTGTCATCTGCTTTTTTTTTCTATCGAAGGATTTCCGCTCAGCTACATCTTGTGGTCACGCGAACGTAAACAAGACAGCTAAGGTCTTTTCTTTTTCCCACATCACGAAAACGTCTGCTTCGTTCGTGAAAATTCGTGTCTCATTCGTTCGATGCAACATATATACATATGATAAACTGGTAAAAATAAATTGGAAAGTATGTGTCCTTAATTTAAACGCTTTATGTTAGGAGACAATACGCTTCTAATCTTTTAGCGAGATCACCATCATCTGCTGTATTTACAATAGTAATTAAAGGCGACCTTAACACAAAAATGGAAGGCTGACTTTATATATATGGCATAACACCGTGCTAAATCCACCCGGGTTTATTAGAGTGAACAACTTTGCATTTATCATGATTTTTCCTGTCTCTCAGATAGATCTCAACTGATTCTGTAAAAGTCACTCATGATTTTGCATTTGTTGGAAAAGTAATAGGTTCATTGTCTCCTGCATGGTGTAAATATATATATATATATATATATATATAGGAGATATGTATGTACTTTCGAATTGGCGGTTGGTCAGCGTTGTTAGCTTTTGGTGTACGTGTCACAATACTGATGAATTTTATTATAGATTTAGGAGCGAAAATGTTTTTACTTTAAAAAAAAAGAAATAAAAATGAGGCCCTGGTAACCGTTACAAGATGTATATATAATTTCCAAATATGTCTGATACGGAATTATACTAGTATGCTGTTCGATGAAGCAATGAGGGATTCATTGAAATACTCTATACATACATAACTACCCGATACTTACAAAGAATTAAGGAGCCAACGATTACTACTATATCTGCCGGTGGTCTCAGCAAAATTGATTATCTATATGAACTCATTAGCTTACTGCACGCGGTAATCACCGCATCGAGCTTTCACAAGGCCAGGTCATAGAGCGTAAAATACTACGCAGAGTAAAAATATGCACAAAGGAGTGCCAAGTTAACGCGCGACACCGACATTCCTGATTAAGGACACTAGGGAAGGGTTCATTCCTTCATTTGACATTGTTGGTCTTGTCCGGCAACGACAAAAAAGCAGGCGTCACGTGTCGCAAAAAAACAGAAGAAAAATAGACTTTGTGCTTATTACTAAGGGCGCGTTCTATAAAGATCATTGCAACTGAAGAGTCGTTTATCCCAGTACAAAATGGCTTTGTCCTTTCGCGGCCATTTATTAGAATTAATTCTGAAAAAATAGGGCTTTTAAAGCTGTGCACGTAGAACTTATCTATACTAGTTGATATAATAATAATTTGATTTTTTTGTTAATCGAAAACGCACATTTTTCTATAGTTTGTTGTGAAAATCACATCCGTAGTGCAACATCAAGAGGACTAAATCAAATTACGTCTATCTTTGGCAAGGTTGCCGGATTCACACAGACACTGAAAACATTGACAGTTGAGTAGAGTTCAGCTTCTCCAATACTAATAGCCAATCATTCACTTCCGCGTTGACAATTCACAAAACTATGTGGAAATTTATACTTAATTATCTAATGGAACAAATTCCGCTATCTTTAGCTAAGAGTCAATGCCCTATTGTGAGGTTAAATTTACTGTTTAGATACCTAGGTCGCTGGGTTCTATCTAAAATGGCTTAAGGATAAAGATCTATAAAACCACAGAGGCGTTTTACTCAGGTCTCCATTGAAAAACATAGGGAGATAGATGTTGTGTATGTTGAATAGCCTCTATCAACATGATTATTCTGTATAATGTCATAATTTCTCGTAGTCCATTAAACATTAAAAAATCATCAAAATCCCATTGTAGCTCTTTTATTCGTCCTTTGTCGCAGTGCAAAACCATGGGGTAGAATGATGCTTTGTGCCTAGCCTAGAAGTAAAGACTTCTGAAAGATATGTGGAGAAAGCAGTCCCTATGTTATTAGGTTATCGCTAACGGCACCCATTGAATAGACATATGCAATATCTTTCAGCGGTAGCAGAGAAACTAGGGTCGAGATTGCAGCAGATGACGTACACTATCTAGACCCTTAAAGGCACAATTTGTGACACAGGTCCGAACAGCTTATAGTTAATCTAAAGTGATTTCCCGATTTTTTTCTGTCGGTTACAAGACCTTGACCATCTTATCACATCAGTGGGCTAATGGCCAGGGTAAAGGGTGTTTATATATTGTCACGGCACTTTGTCTCTTTGTTGAATAGTGAAACTTTTGGAGCAGTCTGCATTGTCTCACACGCAAATGTCTATAAAAAAGGTGGCGATGGCAAAAATATTCACACGAGGAAAAGTTGTATAAGAATGTTGGAATGAAAATTTCTACACATTCTATTATTCGTGGTTGTTAACATCATAGCACTGTGTCTATAGGTGTGTAAATGTGTGTATGTGTCTATGCATTCATTCGTTAGCGTGTTTAGTAACTTACGCGTTTGTTCAATGCTGGGAGCAACTGGCAACAGTTGATGCTGTTTTTGAAATAACTTATCTTTTCTTGTGATATCTATTGCGTTAATTATTTTTGTTTCTATCATCTTTGATAATGCTCTGCTATAAATCTGATATAGATATACTGATAAACGTTCGGTAAACGAAATAATTTAGTATTCTATGTATTATATAAAGGAGTCTCGATTTGTTTATTGGATGTTGCGAAGTATCATATCGCTGGCGATTGAGAAATTATTAAAAATTCTTACTAACCACCTATCGGTCGTATCACTGCAGATGCATAATTCTATAGACCGTTTTTCACATAATACTTATCGTTTTCACTACGTACCGCATTTGGATATTCTCGAAACCCATACGTCTCTAACGATTATTATAGATACAAAAAAATGCAGACATGTATCCATTATAAAGATGACAATGTTCGTAAGCCAAAACTGCCGCTGGTCGTCGCTTCTATCCATAAGTAAAATACGTGCATAAATTACGCATTTTTATGGTTGTACACATCCGCCCGTCACCCGTGAACAAATCGCAGGGACTTGTTTCGGTGTTTCATCTTTGACCTTTTTTTAGGGCTTGAATTAATTAGTAATCACTCTTCCGATTGCTTTATAAGCATAGCCTTGTATCGGTGCGGCCTTTCAGACTTGCCTGGAATCTGTTTCTTAATACCACGTGGCTTTAACAAGACAGCTATTTGGAGCAGACGAAATCGTCCGCTTTGTTGACATCCCGCTAGTTGCATAACAGCAAGCGTAGCCCTATATCTGTTAGCAATAATGGCGTACAAATGAGTCAGTCTCTTATAATGTTACGGTCACCTATTTCAGAGTTGTAAACGCGCGTCTTCTATTACCAAGTTCTTGTTCGCACTAATAAAAAAAAAAAACAAACAAAAAAAAGAGAATCAGGCATGCATTGTCACATGGTTAAAGATTTTAATATTATCAAGGGCTTTTCTCTCGATCGCCTCCCCTAACGCAGAAACTATATTCAAGGCCGAACATTCGATAAGACACAGGCTACTATTTTGAGTTAGCTTGTTCCAGCAGGCACTTCTTCTTACGCTCACATTATGCACCTCAACTTCTTGCAATAAACAAAAACTGCTAACTACGATATATACTTACAAGGTTTCGCAAATGATTGGATTGCCGTACTGCATTCGTATCATATGGCTGTTGTTGTTTTTCCATAACGAGTACTGACTTGTGTGTTTTGGCGTCAATGTATTTATATGAACGGTTCGTTTTTACATACGGAGAAAATCTCCGCCGATGATTTATTAGCTGTGCCCTAGGTATTGATGGGAGAAGTTACCATCGGTTTGCTCTTTATCATGCTAAGCATAGTATTTCGGTAAATGCAAATCCAAATGACAAAGTTGTGCATACATAAAGATGATTTGAAGCGTATTCTTCTATAGACTTAGAGGATAGCAAACTTAAGTCGAACTCAATCGACCAATTACACTAATGCAAAACAGTTGTAGCACCTTTCAATTTTAGATATATCGAGTACGAAAAAAATGTTCATTTTGAGTTTCTATTTTTTGCGAGTATCATATCCGTTTGTCATGTAACGGATTATACCTGACCTGATGCGATACGTATTTGCTCATAGAAGACTACCGCAATCATTAAGAAAGAACAAAGGAAAAAGATGAATAACTTAGCTAAAATAAAAACAAAAATGGTACTTCTGCAAATAATTTACTGTGGGGGAAGGGACACATGAAAATGTCTATTTACGAATGAATTATCCACCCCTCGACCCGAAATTTGATCTAAGTTCATCGTCATCGTAAAGCTATACACGGATGCATATACAGATGGATATACAGCCGTTGCTTTTGGTAATGGTTGATTGATAGTCACCGATATTTTTATAAAGGGGATGGGGCTATAATCGATTACTACACTCGTGAATTCACCGAAAGAATGATGGAATGATTTAAGCAGGTCACGCACGGCAACTTTATGTACGAGTAAGTCGGTTTATGTTAGTAACCGAACAACGTAATATATATATATATATTAAAACAATGTAATACCAACTCAAGGAGTCAGCATGCGTGCATAGTCGTGGATTCACGCGTATAAATGAGCGACTGGAGTAGCGACCTGCCGTGAGTAATAACAATAATAATGATAGAGATTTTTGGAGAAAAAAACATTGGCTGTCTTACTATGTTATTGTATTACTTATATGTTACCTTAGATCCGATAGTAATACTCTTATCTACCCGACAGCACAGGTTTAAATTGGGTAAAATAAATACCTATGGTAAATAAATGCTTATACTCCGGGAAGCAATTATAGTTACTGAAGATAAAAAGGAAACAAAACGGTCCTATAGGAGATCTGTCTTATGTGACTAGTAGTTCCGGATCGTTGCTATGTAAAAATATAATGTACGATAGACACTAAATAGACAAGTCCATATATAAGCAAGGCACCATTTGAAACTTACTTGTTGACAAGTACGCGTCTCTATGAGTGGAATACATAGATAGGCGTGCTTCTTTCGACACATATATTTATCTATTCAAATAAACATATAACAAACAATAATATAAAACTCCCAAGGAGAATCATGTTACTCGTTCAAAATTATTGATTGGACGACAGCATCATGCAACAACCAGAATGGAACCATATCGACATAGTTTTGTGGAAATAGGTACAAAGTGATTCATTCTTATGTTAATCACTTGTGTGCTGGTGCTCTCCATAATGGTAGTATTGATAGGCAAGTCTGCAATGCCTTGAAGACGAATCGTACCGGCGACAATATTGAAAAAGAGAAAGCTTGTTCGAAGCTAGCCCAAGAGCGAACTACATAGCACAAAGCACTTAATTAAAAAAAAAAAAAAAAAAATTCATAATAAGCTTCCCAGGTTGAGTATGATATGATAAAAGAGAAATCAGTTACGAAATTGCCCCTAGTTTTTAACTGACTGATGACTGGAATAAGCATTGTGTTATATGAAATATATAAAGTATTTAAAAAAATATTTTAATTAGTTGAATTTGCTAACGCAAATAAAAATACAAAACAAAAGAATGTAGTAAATGTTCTTTTTCTATGAATATATAGGAAGTATATGTTTCTATTTCTACGAAATAAATAGCTTTTTTTTGTATAGCCATAGAACGTTTCGTCGTAAATCCAAGTCGAAATCTATCTTAAGAAACCATATATATATATATATATATATATATATATATATATATATACCTAAAATAGTCTAACTTGATAGAGCTCTTTAATAGTCGAAACGACGAGGTTCTTTTGCGACAGTCAAAGAGAAAGTTCCAGTTCATAGAAAATTAATCATCTGGGCTTTGGCTGAGCATATTGGAGATGATGTGTCGGGACGATGTTGAAGGCGCAATACAGTTAGACACCTACGAACTGGTGCAAGAGAGGTTTGTAATGATTGGATTAAGCAGTTAATAATTTGATTAATGGGTTTACGGATCTAGGGGGGATACTAGAAACAGCATAAAGAGAACGGTAACCAAGGGTAGAATTTCGTAAGGTGTGGATTGTTACTTGATTTTAAAGCTATAACCAGCCTTCCAAAACTATCACCTATTAAAAAATCAAAGAGGCTAAAAAGGATTTATAGATATGTATCAGAATTTTTATCTACATCAAAATGAAGAGATTTGAATTGAGAGAGGGTAAACGTTAGACGCAGACATTTGGAAACAGGGCGAGTAGTCAACAGGTCCAGGTAAAACAATAGACTCGTTGAACTATACTGAGCGGTTACCTGAGGCAAGACATGTTGTGATAAACAGTGATAGATGACTGGTAGTAATTGAAGAGAACTGCTATTGCTGCGGTAATATCGACCGAGCCTTAGGGAGAGCTAGTCATCGAGCAGCAAGGCGATGGTTAGACAGTGCTAGGATCGACTGTTTTCAACTTCGAATCAGCATTATGTTGCCGTCAACAAAAGCTCTGCCAGAAATCCTAAAACAATTAAGCTTAGAGCGGTGATTTGTCCAGCTCATTTGGAGGGCAACATACAGTGCCTGAGATGTTGACCTCGACAAACCCCGCAGCTAACTAACCGGTACACTAGAAACAGGTATCATCAGAACGGTTAGAAAACAAAATGGAATAATAATAGTACGGGGACGTCACGGTCCAGACAGCCGATTGCTTTCCTTACATCGAAAAACACCGTGATCGCCGCTGAGTGGTCGCTAGCGGCAAAGCACGTATTGATACCGTCGGACGCGGTCCGAAGGGCTGCTTAAGTGTAACAGCGTTCGCAAAAATCAAACTTAGCTAAGGAGAGAACAACAGATACATTCGAAATAAAGTTGAAGTTAAATGCGTTTATATCTTTCAGTGACAAAGGAGGTGCTAGAGGTAGATCGACAAGAAGTTAGGATTATCTCTTTCAATTTTTGTTGAAGGAACTATATTTACTAATTTTTTTTTTTTTTAGAACTAGCAGCTACTGTAACAACAGGTAAAGTAATTGCTAGTTCTAAATATAGCTGATAATGTACAAATAGATGGCAAAGCTCAGAGATGAAACTAGGAGAACTATTGAAAATCATATACTAAACTTAATACATGTGCAGAACAAATAACCTGCTGCTCCTTTATAATCGGCTTTACAACTGCCGCAACAATTCGAGCAGAACTTCAGATCGCTTTACGATATGAAAGGTCAGATAGAAAAAGCTAATAAAAAAGTGAAGGCATCAAAAGTTATATTGGGGTCCAGCAGATTTAAAGCAAGCTACCATTGTTCAGTTATGCGGCACATCTCCTAATCATTTCTATATCCATAGGAACATTTGATATCCTGTTTTGCCTATTTCTCATTGCAGTGAAACTGCTAACGTATAGCTAGCTGGTCGCTGATTCCATTTGTGACAAATTTATCGCAATTGGACGGATGGAGAATAGGCTTCAAGAGATCGTCATGAGTCGGAAAGGTTGTTGTGTAGTTGAATGAGAGTAAGATGCTTCAATATAACGACGAAGCTACTCAACAAGAGGTTGGCAAAGTGAACTGAATTTGTTGTCGAATGATTGCTTTTGATTTTAGAAGAGGACAAGGTGTTCTAACAGATAGTTCCTCATTATTGAGTTTCTTCGCAATGTTTTCAATCGCGTTTGTCTAGCAGACAATGTTAAATATCTTTACTTTGATAATAACTAATGAATAGTGTCAGAGCCAGCCGTTCTGTTGCAGTATGATACTCGATCAGTCAGTGTTTCCTATCTCAATAATTGCTTCAGTGGCCGTCTAGAGAGCTGAAAGTAGGCAAGATTCCTCACTTGAGAATAACTGCTCAAGGATACGTATACGTAGATGAATAAAATGTCCATGATAGATCCAAAAAGTGCCTAGGGCGATTAAGAGACCTCTACGATCAAAAACTTATGAAGCGAAAATCTCTTCCTGAATGTCCTATATATATATATATATATATATATATATATATATATATATATATATATATTATAGCTCTTTGAAACGCAAAAAAAACAGCAAAATTACGAATTGTGAAGAGTTTGGTGGCCTAGGATATCAAACGTTAGATGACTTTTTAAATAATGCGCATAATAAGGATGATCTATGAGGCTAGTTCACTTAAAATGTCTAAAGGAAAAATAACTAAAACCTTTGGTCAATGCTGTCCGTATTTAATTGTCTGTTTTTGAAAAATTTAACGTTGGCCATCTTCCCCCTAATTCTACGTCACGAGAAAGAAGTTCCTTCAAAAATGCCAGTGCAGAGCAACTTTAGCTTCAATTGATTCATGCTTTTATTTCAAAACGTTATTTATTATAGCTCCCATCGGCTCTAGACATGTTATTTTAACTCATTTTACAATTTGGACGCTTTAACTTATTGTTTATCAACTCATTTCTGGGACACTCGGTAGAAGACACAGACAGGCATGTCCTTGGAGTGCCCGTACATACATCTGTAAGTCAACCTATTTAAGATAGCAAGACATCAAATTAATTTTGTTCGAGGCTTATACGACGAATATATCATCTGTTCCGTAAAGAAACTAAATTAAACAATTTACGAGTCTCAGACTGTTCAGATCACAAATAGAATGAAGTCAGTGGGTACACTATAAAGCCAAGGATCTCTAATGCGGCTGACATATTTCATTGGAGATATTTTCACTTAGTTTTGACAAGCGGGCCCGCATTGAACTTTAGCTGAGGGTGTGAAGCATTAAATGAGCCCCAGTTCACCCTAGATAAATAACATACGATAAAAATTCATTCTCGCATTTTGGGAAAGCTTAGAAACGGCTTTGTTTGATTATAAAGGTGACAAAAACAAATTACAAACATTGTAATTATTTTCGAATGATCATAGTTTTCGTATTATAGGACCACATTCACATGGTTAAATGGTAATGCACAGTATTCGTCACGATCAGTTATCATGTCATAAAAAAGTCAACCAAGTTAATTTCATAGTGACGTGATCTATAAAGTCTAGATGGGTCTATAGCCACTGACTCGTAAGCATATTGCCACGCTGGCTAAATTTCAGCGTTGGCAAAGACGATTACCGGAAACTAATACAAGATGTTATCGACATTATTAATAGTAGTCTCCGCTTGCTAGCTTGCTCGTAAACCTTAAACCAACCCATTGTTCACGTTACGTTACGTAACTGGATTAAGTAACTGGAGTAAGTACGTAACTGAACAACGAGCACCCTGTTATCCAACGCAAAAACAATCCATCATATCAACAAGGATAACAATTAGCGCCAATTGTTTTGAATAAGTTAGATAATTTTATGATCCGTTAAGATCATAAAATTATCTAACTTATTGTTTAGCTAGACTAGAAGATGCAGTAGGGTATTATTATTGCTTCAAAGTTGCCATTCTACACATATGTAAGTGGCTGGTACCCGTACATCAATACCTAATATTAAAATTTGAATAAATTTACCTAGAAAATAAGCGACATAACCCTCATCTTTCGTCGATGCTAGTTGCGCCTAAAAATATAACAGTATGCATTTGATACACAGAGAACTAAATTAAAACGTTATTAGTGGGACTCGTGCTTTACCCTTTTTCACCCGATCCTCTAAATACCCTCCGATACACAAATGGCGGTAGCGCTGTACGAAACGTCGAGAACATGTTTTTTAGGCATTCTGTATGCTACGACATTGTTATATTTTTTCTAGAATACGTTTGCTATTCTTTGTTAGTTACATATAGTCGGATAATGGATTCAATATTGCAGCTGAACTATCGCCTGAAAATGTATGTGCCTTGGTTTTTGAACGCATGACCGCCCCGAGGAGCTGGTGAACAAGCAGGGAGATGCGTGAAACACACCCAGATATACGCATAGATGGCCAGGTTAACGTGAAAGACTAAGACAATATTTATAGTTAGTCATTGTTGATGGGGCACGAAAGCATTGCTGTTGTTGTCCATTGAATCTACTTAGCTATTCATCTCTGTAGCACCTACTTTATATTTTCCCGCCCAATTTAAACGTTGCGTGATTGTGCGAGTTATAGCACGGTTACAATCCAGAAGTTATAGTTTTTACAGTTACTTAGTTAGTTAATTAGCTACAATTTTCACTACATATTTGCGGCCATGAACTTGAACGGTTATTCGATCAAAGTACTTACATATTGAGGATTTATAAGTGAAACAATAGCTTGAATTATACGATATCGACAAATCGTGGCCGATATACTAACTACGACGATTCATGTAAGACATTTCGTAAATTGAATAAGAGAAAGCACTCAGCTTGACCATCGACCAAACGACCCAGCTGCTTCGAAGAATGCAATAGCGTGTCCCGCAACGTTGCGTAATAGAGATTGATTTCGATAAGGAAAATGTATCTGACAATACCTATCAGCTGGCTTATCATAAATCAGATATTAGCGAAACAGCAGCTTAGGTAACCAATCACAACAATATATGCTCTAATGACGGTCCTGACATCGAGATTTCAGGAAGAGAAAATGGTGAAGGGAACGATGGACAAGATCTATGATAAACTCGTATATCGTGCCATTCGTCTCAACAATGCGATACGATTCAAATGAAGAAACTATAGACGTAACGTAGTTCGAGATAGCAGATTGCCTAGAAACAAGATTTATTAGGTTTGTTTATGTGTGACACGTGACTAAAAATGCTTTAGATAAAATACGATATTCACTTTCTGGTGTGTTCGATAAAGTAACGCAAAGAATTCGTTCAAATGACTAGTTAATCCAAAGAGACGTTGACAACGATTCATTGTGGAAAACGAATGTTCTGGTCAGAGAAGATAACGGTAGATCATCTTAAGTCAGATCTTCATTGACACAGCGAATTACGGGTTCAGTTGTAATTTTCGCTATGAAATGAGTGCAAAGAGATAAGGTGCTTGATGTTCTTTTAAAGTATCCGCAGAGCAGCGATGTTGCTATTTCAAAGGGCACCTGATGGGAACTATCGAACGAGCTAGAACGAGAATTATCCAAAATTTGACCAGGTCCGACGCGCGTGTTGACGAGTTCCCGTTGTTTACCAGTCGATTAACATTAAAAGCTAGCCAGACATTTGTCCGAGCGAAAATGAAAACATTTTGAGATTCAGCTGATTTAGTTTATCTTGTAGATCGAATTTGATCAGTCTATGATATGATGGACAATCCGCCTACTTGTCTGTCTCGCCGGATTTTAGACCAGAGGAAATCTTGTTGTTATGCAGCTTCACACGACAGCGACTTCGGGGAGTATCGCAGGTCTGAACCTACCGTACAGTAGAGCTATTACGAATACAGCTACTTATTCCCTCAGCGTAGTTGCTTTGAAGGGCGAAATTCGGAATATAAAATATCCTCGATTTCATAGAAGTCACGTAAGAGCGAGCCTTAAATTAAAACTGCGCGAGCTGCGTTGTTCAATGGTAGGGAGTAGAATTAGATACTATCAATCTAAGTTTATTTTTAGTTTAGTCAATCTGTACGTTAAGTTATGTTAAGTTTCTGATTAGTCGAACCGAGAAAAAACGGTCTTTCGTATACACGCTTATCACTACTAAAAACCCCAGTTTAGAGATATTTGCTCAGTTTGTAATATTTGAGTCGGAAGGCCAGCTCAGTTACAATAATGATTACTGCAGGACCCAACAAGCTGATGTCCAGTGCAATCAAACAGAAACGGACTCTAAAAGAAGCATATGGTCGAAAAATATAGACCGACCAAACGTATTCTACGTAATTTCGACCGTATTAGGCTACATCATATGTGGGCAAACGGTCAGTCATGAAACAACATAGTTCATTTGCTAGTAGGTCTTCTAAAGTAGCAAAGGACAACCGTGGAACAGGTCCACTAGAACTGCGTTATTCTGCTCAACTGGAAATAAAGGCTACAGTGAAGAAAATTAAATGTATAAAGTGTCCTTAGGAAACAGACAAGAATGCACGACAAACATTTATCACTAGAGAGACCCATAACAAAACGTCAACTATTTCAGTGTGCTGACGCCAGTCAGTCCTCAGAAAGGCCCTGCTGCAGGTAGTGCATGCGTTATGACCTGCGGTCACGAAATGATATCATTTAACTTCTTATAGACTGCATAATTATCCTTTTTTTGTTACTGGCAATAGCAAATGTATTGACGTTAAGGTCTTGCTTTTTTTTGAAATTAATAGTTCCTAATAAAGCCAGGCTATTTGTGAAACAAAAAGCTATTCGCGCTCATGTATTGTCCACTAAAGGTGCTTACCCAAATAAATATAATATAGAAGTCGTATATATTTCTTCATAGCTCATTTTGTAGAAGTTGCGAGCGACTTAACGATATTAGAAGGTGTTACCTTCTTGGCCCAACGGTATTTAGCGCTAGAGACTCTCTTCCTTAAGTGACACTGTATAAACCGGTATTGTTTTAAGCTTTGATTTCTATAATCGCTTGCTTGAAATTCCATATCTATAACAAATTTGGTATAGAAATTAGCTGTTCGCTAAAAAAAATAGCTGAACGTTCTATTTATCGCACGGTCATCCTTATAAAGTAAATCTTCATCTCCATTTAATTCCTACAAGCAACATATAGGCCTATTTGATTTACTAGCGTAGGCGCTTGCAAGCAATAACTCTAATACGGCCAAACAGGATAATTCAATATTCAAAATAGGAGCTTTCCAATGTAACCTGAACATCGGAGTTGAGCTTGCTTTTATTTATTTTTAATTTTCTGTTAATATTTAAAAAAGCTGTATAGAATTCTTACTCCCAATCTCACTCTATAAATACGTCTATAGAATAAGTGTTGTCTAAATACATGAATTTGTGACCTGTGATCACTTACTTCGAAACACCTCGCGGTCCAGATTCCTCATCTTTGCGATGATCTTAAGGAATGAACCCATACAGCCTGCTGAAAGCTCCGCATTATTCGACGCCTCAAGCACGTGAGGTAAGGCTCGCTTCAACAATGAATTGACGACACTTTTGAAGCCCTCTTCAAGAGCTAAGTACTTTTTCTCAATGCTATGCTGGCTCCCATCTAAGGGTATGGCCGTATTTTCATCCTGGGCATCTTCGCTGACATCATTTTCGTATGTATGCTTTTCCGCAGCTAAAACCTGTTCGAAACCCCAGAGGCACGCGCTGCCTAACGACACCAACACAAGCCAGATGATTCGATCACGTACTTTCATTGCGCGAACGGGTGGAATCTGACCGACGCAGGTACAGTGTCGCTAAATAGAGACTGTTTCCACCGACTAATTAGGTCGTATCGGAGGTATTCAACTGGTGTACGCCAAAATCCAAGTGCAGTTAATAGTATTCACTCAAATTGCTGTAGATCCACTTGAAGTAAGTTGGCGTTAAAACGGCGAGTACCCGATCTTAGAGCTACGTAACTGATTAACCACTGTCACAAAAAGCGAATAGTATACATATTATAATGAATAGACATCACTATGCCTTCATATTAACATGACCGATTGCGTTCCGCCTGCTCCAATGATCTTGTTTTCTCGTGCTGGATTCCGCATGTGCTTCGCCGGAAATCTTCGAGTAATTGACAGGCGTGCTTCTACTATCACCATGTAGCAACAGGCTATTCAACGCAGCTTACCGCAACACTACTGCGCGCACAACGGCTAAACATATAGTAGAATATGTGTAGCAGTAATATAATGGTGACGTGCAGGAAAATTTTCTATCAGGCTCCAATTGTAGCTTACGTAGTGCATTCTCTTCTCCCGCGGAGATGGGGCACCCTTACGGGCAAGGGGGATCCGCGTGTGAGGGGAGGGAAGCCCAAGAAGAAGGAATAGCTGTTAAGAAAAGATGCTTAATTCTCGCACGAGAAGCAACGGCAGCACGCCGTTCCGCCGAAAGAGACAAACAGAACCGAGCGACAGTAGAGCTGCGCGGAACTGGACACGCGTAATTGAACGGTCTGCGGTCGGAGCACATGCGGATGTTGTTAACCGCCGCGCACTCCTGCTTTGCATGTAAGTGAACAGCCTTGTGGGGCGCTTTGGGGGCAGAAAGCATGGGACGCGGGGTAGCAGCGTAAGACAAGAAGCAACGGATATCAGATGAGCGTTCGACATTTATCAAAACAGCGGGTCCCGCATGATACGGTAATATGCGACTGGACTTCATTGACCAGAAAAATGTTCATCTTTATTCAGGTTAGGGATCAAAGGTGAAAATAATGAAGTTGAATAAGTTCGCAGATGTGGCGGTCTATCAACGTCGGCGCCGGTTTACCAGGTTGTCGAAATATGTTGAAGTATGGAATAGACTGTCCTTACTCGAAACCACGAACACATATATGTTGGTTTCGTTTGAAGAAATCAATAATATACCTAATTTAAAAAATATTTGGTATAAATCGCTGTATTGGTAATTACCGGAAATTATATCGTGCTAATAAAAAAAATAGATAATCATGAATATGTCTATTCGCCCAGTGGGTGTTTGTTTTTCTAAAAGCTAGTTTTCAGAAACGCTTATAGTTTGTTGACGTTGATAGTTTCAAAATGAAACCGTGCAGATTACTCGGGATCATTTCGATCATTCAGAGCTATCATACGTACGCAGTTCTTATTTCAGTTTTTACTAGATCATTCTGTTCTTGGATACTTATTGAAGGAGTTTCAGGCGGTCACGAATAATAACCCGTCGTTCCTTTGCGGTCTCTTAACCAATTTAACACTGTGTTGTTGTTTCTTAGTAGCGCGACGACGATAGGCGGGTATATGTGAACGCGCTGATGATGACGACTGATTTTGTTATTTTATATTGTTTTCGTATGACATTAGCGTGAAATATCAGTTCGACCCTAAGTAATGCCGTAAATTACTATGTCTCATAAATACTTAAATAACAAAGACGGCAGCTTGGAATCGTAATAGGCTATATGGTTACAACACAGGAGGTCGGCACATCGACATCGAATTAATAATTATTATTATTTTCATTGACGCAGTAATTAGAAAACATGTATCTAACTTTGTATGCGTATTGCGGAGGTTGGCCACCTCGCAACGTTCCAATATTTGTCTGTGAAATGTAACGAAGTTAAATGTTTACTTTGATTCGTAAAAACAGGCATTATATTTAAAACCACATGGGGTTATTATTTAGTTTTTTTTTTTAACCCATCATCACAATAAAATTATTGTTTTCTAAAAAGTAAATTGGTATTTCACTTTTATAGTGGATATTACGGTACAATTAAATGTATCATAACTAACCACATATCCATAATAGAATAATTTTGGCAACTCACTTCTGCCCAGTGCTGCTAGCGGCGTGTCTCCATATATGACAAGAAAAAAGTAAAATCTCTGTTTGAATGTGTCGTATGTATGAAAACAAAATGGCGCTAACCAAGTTAACGAAACATAGATCACTATACTGTAGTCTTTGAATCATAGAAAATAACCTGGCAGAAATTACTCCGTTTCAGGTTACATAGGGAGCATCTTGTCATGACTTGAGCTTTGACTTTGTTATACGATATTGCACAGATGAATGGATGGATGGATGGATGAATGGATGGATGGATGGATGGACAGTGCAAGCGGTACATGCTTTCCGTGATAGCTGTGCTCATGTAATGTCTTCAATACCATTGAACGTCGTAGGGTTCCATAAACTAATATATCTAAGTGATAAGGATCAAAAATGCTAATATGAAATAATGGCATTATGAGAGCGCTTGTTACACGCACTTGGTGCTGTAGTAAACAACTTACTTGCAGGTCAGCCTTACGTGCAGTTTTACAGATGGCTGTATATTTTCTTCTTTTAGGTATCTATGTAATTCTAATACGTCGGGAACAGAATCTGTCGTGTGTAAAGGATATGCAGTTATCTTTTTTAAAAAGCCGCCTGGTCACTCATCAGTTTAGAGATTTTCCTAAATCTATTTTCCAAATAACGTGGTAAAACTCGATATACCAATTGAAAACAATAAAAACAGAAAGCCCATTTTTTCCGTGGATGTTTAGCCCATCGGATAGTTTTCATATGGTGCAATTTTATAGATGCAAACGCGCGATAGGTAATATGCTGCAAATACAACAAATAGTTGATTATGACTGGACCTACTAACTGGAACCTTTCACAGGGTGCTTATATTTCTGCAGTTCGTTGCAATAGTTACTTAGAAGCCCAGTTTCTTTCCTATATAGGTTATTGTATATAATAACCCCTTCTTTCACGAATGTTAATGCCTCTCGCGTTCTTACTACTCGATCTTCATTAAACTGTTATCAATGATAGATGAAGATCTATCGAGATAAATAATCTGCTGTTCTGATTTTGCAAGAATAAACCCTTTTCGAACGGCGCGAGAAATACTTTATGCTCCTCAGTACCTAGTCCATTTATGATTCTAAGATCACCTTTTAAATACACCCTAAAATTTCTTGAAATTATTTTATATGCAAACATTTAACCATTTATCCGTCGTTTCCGGTATAACAGGATTGTTTTTCCATATGGAAATCTTTGTTTTTCCCCTATTATGTAGTAGAGCACCACATTCAGAAGTGCCACACATAATTTTTTCATTAGACGGCCACCAGTTCCATAGAACGATGCTTTGTATAGAATATTTGATATCCGCTAATATCATTGATATCTGTTCATTTTGAGCTCTATATTCGTATATATATATATATATATATATATATATATATATATATATATATATATAGGGTAGCGCGCCTGAATGGATCTTAATATTTCATCTAAACAGAAACAGAAATTTTAACGAATATTCTTTACTGTATACTAGAAGTGTCATTTCTGACGGTCACGACGGCTCAATGTAACCACCATTCACTGGCATTGTAATGAATTTTTGAACCCTTGAAATCTTTATCCTACCAATAATCGACCGACCTGCCTGATAGAAATCGTTTCTTCAATAGTCGCATAAAAACTAGCAATAACGTTGGCCGCCGATTGTGAATAAAAAAGGATGGTCCCGCTGACTCTGTTTCTAGCAAAGAGAAATTGCATAATAGCTAATATTCGCCTGAGTTTTGAAAAAACGTGCTGTTGTTGGCTATCACGAGTTTACTGTTTTCTTTTAGAGAGGATCGTTTTTCGTTTGGTACCACGAGTAGCGTGTGAACGCATATTACGACAAGCAACCCGCCAAGATCTTTCTCAATTTGAATGCATCATTCTGTAACTTGTACATAGACATCCGTGCAAAAACGATCGGAAGAAGTACGCCTACCTGAGAAGCTGCGCTTACTCAAAATAACATTACCTGCAAGATGCCATAATATAAATAATATATTATTGTGTATATAATGATAATACAAAGTGAGCACGATCAAGACGACAACTTTGATTCAAGAAACGGTAAATTTCACATGAAAAATTCTATCCAAGCATAAGTCTATTGTACTTCTAGCTATTATCGTTGTTATTTCCCGCTTATTGTCAATTTAAGATAGATATTCTGTCTTTTACGTCCTGCTTGTGGTCAACGTAGAAAAACGTAGCGAGCGTAAAAGTTTACAGACCTGAGTATCAGTAGCTAGCTTGGTGATTCCAATGGAAAAGCAAGCCTAAAACACTGTAGTTAAACGCTGCGTGTATGTTTTACCGGCTTTCAGCTTTTTCATCTTTGTGTCTTCCCGTTCATTTCGTTTAAACATTTCCGTCTAATCGGAAATACCTGCCGGGACACCTTGGTCATGGAACAGAAGCTAAAGTCGCGTTAAGTAGTCGTATGTTGATGAAGAGCTTGAAAATAGGACTCGGAGTAAATGAAGCGGAACACGCTCAAGTAGTCTAAACGTTGCGTGGATAATAGTCTAAGCAATTTGCAGTGAATGACAAACCTAACACGATGGAAAATAGCATAAAAAACATCGTTAAATATCGACCTCAGAGTGGAAAACCGGTTGAAAGGTTAGGGAAGACTGGAAAAAGAGCAGGACAAAATGTATAAAAAAGATACACTTAGAAAGATAAAATATGATTTAGTCGATTGAATGAAAACTCTCAAATTACGTCAAAAGGTCAGAAATATTGAAACGCAATCCGTGACCTCGTACAATTTACTGGACATCTTTATTTAGTCACACCTGCCATATAATACATACGGTATGGCTGCAGCAAAAGCGTAATTGACCAAAAGCCATTACGGTCTTTGGAAGTTTGATGGTGGCCCGTACTCGTTGAACATTTCGTCGAGGTGAACAGCGCAACAATAAAAAGACTAGCAGTGCAGTAGGACAGATCATAAAATAAACGTTTATGGTCCTGCAAAGATATTCGGTGGTTTCACTGTTGTACACAATCTATGTGGACAGCTACTGCCATGCCTATGGCGCTGATGTCGATGAATGAAGTGCATGCATGTAATCAATATTTATATGGGTGTTATGAAAACGGAATGCGTCCTAGCGCTGAAGTAATGCCCGCATCGCCGAACAAGAGATCGAAACCCATCCTGAATGAAAAAATAAAATATTTCAGGACTATCGCTTAGAAGCACGTAAAAGTTTGTCCACAAAGCTCAGCCATTGGCTAGTGGAAAAACTTTGAGAGACAACATGTGCCATGTGTAAGAAATCCAACAGACCTGACCCTCTAGCGACAGTAGATGATTTTGTCTCCCGCGGTTTTTCGGGGTTGCCAGAATTGGATTTTGTCGGAATGGGAATTTTCCTATACTGACATGTGCAAATCTTTCTGACACTTTTGTTTCGCAGATTTTATGATGATGGTAAAGAAATCATTTTATAGGTTACAATTTTTCTGGACTACGAAGGGGTCAGATAGCAACTAATTCTCGTCCATATTCTTAAAACGGAACGTGTCGTTTCCGACATGTTGAGTCTGCGTTTGCCGTTTTGTAATACTAACAGCAGCAAACATCCTTACCTTTGAAACGAATAGATCGCTGTAGCTTGGATGATGTACACTAATGTTGGTGGAATTTATGTGATAGAACCTTATTAGATATAAGGTATAATATCGCATCGTACTTTATGTCCTGCGCGCAACCCTACGTTGCCTAAAGCAGGCGGTGACGTTTTTGTGCTAGCATTCGTTTTTCAATTGTTGGTTAAGCGTAATGCAATTAATTGGCTGTTAGGTTGTTTGCGATACGGTTGTGTCCGATTCAAGTAAATGATTTTTGAATCCGACATTCGATTTTACTGGCTTCGTTTAGAATTGCTTTAGAGGGTTGGTGTCTGTCAGCATGCAAAGACGTGTATCTAGGACCAGTCTTAAAAGTCACGTAGTAGGCAAGAGGTCTTGGTGGGCTATACGAATCTCTTTGAGTGCGTTGTCATGGTATTTATGAACGTGCGGCCATCGCTGGATCAAATTTTACCGTTGCGAAATGATTACTATGACATGTTGTTATTATGGCACTCATAAGTCGGTTAGAAGAATCTAGGTAAGTCCAAAGAAACCTAGACTGGACAGCCAAGGGCCGATGGAACGGGACACGGTATATGGCGCTACACATCAGAGGTGATATCTCGCTCGTGTTTCCCGAGTTTCGGCCGGAGATTGAAGTAGCTCCGGTTATGCCATGGGCCCCTTCCCGTATGACGTTACGATTCAGATCCGCATATTAGATTAATTATACAGGTAGAAGGCTGAGAGTCAGCCATGAGTTAGAACCTTTTATTTACGTACTCGGTTTAGTATGCAAACAGGTTACCGCTGCACTATCACGGGGACGGATGTACCCGGTTATACATTCGACACAGCTGCACATACATCAATTATCTTCGCCCCAAATCAGGTTGGGTTTAAGCGAATCATATCACTGCCTGCCTTCTCGAGTAGCAACATCGGATTCGATCTGAAAAGAAGTGCGCCATTTCTTCCTAATGTTACCCGAAAATCCTTTTTACCGATTTTAATTGATCACGACAAATTGGTTTTTGCTAAGTTTAAGAGTAGCCTGCTCTCCGATAAGAGAATAGCAGGTTATATATGCCGTTGAAATCGGTATCGGCTGTTTTTGCCTCGATATTCTCCCAACAACCTAACTTTATATATATACATAGATGACAACAACTGAATCATGGAACCGCTGTTCATGAGACGCCTGAGAGTGTACGATAAGCATATAGTGCCTTTCCTGGAAGTACCGAAACAGCCATCAAACGGGAGGATGAACACCTGCGATAGTCACTGAGCACCCGGTAACGACGCGAAGGTCTTTTGTGAAACTCGTCATGTAAATGGAGGCAAGTATGGTGTCAATGAAAAACAACGCAATAAAAATATTGTAAAAAATCACGAAACGCTTCTGCACTGGGAGTGTAATTATATTCAACGGTCTGGTTCCCAATCGTTATGGCTCCAGCGGCAGTCTGATCCCCGACCGGCCCATGTCATCGTCACACTTTCACAACAAATCCACAAACTTGAATAATCCAGTGTTTCAGTACCATAATCCAAATGGAAAACAGCAATGTAAAAGATCTTATCAGCGATATACAGGAGTCCAGTCACTGCTGAGGAGTAGACAACTTTGCGCAAAGTACGACGGCAGCGTACCAGACTCGTACGGCAAACACCTGGAAGCAAGGAATGGATATTTCAATGAACTAAAAAAGGGGACACGATCCTGTATATGAAATCTTTTTAATGATCCTTGCAATTTCTGGATTAATGTGCACGTATTTTCTAGCACATGGGCGTTTCACAACGCCCACCGACGGTGGAGTAATGTGTACAAACGCCGAATCAACTTAATGTTTCTTTCTTATGTACTAGAATACATTTCTCTTATTCAAGAGATTGGTTTTGTTCGTATCATCTACTGGATTTCTTCATCTTATCAAAACGACCTCTTAACCTATGGCAAGTGTCGATTTGGTACCCAGATCCAACGGTTAGTAGACAGTAAGTGAAAGTCAATAAGATACACTGATAACATACAGGGAGGTAACAACAATGCAATGTTATTATTTTTAATTTTTGCAACACAGAATTTAACCGGTTACTTTTAAGAAAACAAGGCAGGGATGCTTGAGTACTTCTAAAAATATCTCTTAGAGTGTTTTTATCGTTACAAGTAAGATGTTTTCCGTAATATAATGAATAAGTACCGTGTGGTGACTTTACCATCCAGCAAACTTATTTCGGGACCATTACGATTAAGTTAGATTTTAGGTTAGATATAGGTTAAGAAGGCTAGTTCGAAAAAAATCTATGAGTTAAAATGCAGATCTCAAATTTGAGAGCCTTACAAAGTACGCATCCGTTGGAAATCAGAACTCTTATTTATAGAGAATAAAAAGGAACCAGTGATTACAAAAAAAAGATTAACAAAGATCGAGTTTGTATCAATTCACGCTTACAAACATCTATTTACTTTTTATGCTTCCAGCATTTTTAGGTTTGCCGTAGATAATTCTTGAGCAGGTCTTTTTTGAGATTTGTTTGCTATAGCATTTAATGCAGATCAGCCGTGCACGAACTAGTGATTGTTCAAATAGAGGGGTGTTTAGAATTAATTGGAAAACCTCAGTGAAATCGAAGCATTTGGCTTCTACAAAAAACTCGTTGTAATATTTTACAAGCTTGCATATCTAACTTAATTAACGAAGTTTTCGGAAGTTGCAACCATGACACGTGCGTGATCATTAAAAGTTACGGGATCCACTGTAGAAATGAAGTCAGTTTCATAAGATGCAAGTAAAACACGATTACTTTTGTCTTTCTCACGGATTTCGATCCGAAGAGCTTTTAAATAATGGCTGACTTTAAAAGTCTGCCTTACAATTATCATAAACGAGTATTGGATCCGCAGCTGCCGAGAAGTTTTAATATATCATGCTAAAAATAGCATTCCTTCCATGCTAGCAAAATTATGCTGGTCCTTTCTAGTTTCGTGTGTCCAAGTGAAGATTCATTCATGAATCAGACCAATAAGCTAGCGGTGCGCTTAACGAGGTGCAATTTCTTGGTTATCCCCTCTTTAACTTTGAGTATTGTCGTCTTAGGGTAAATCGATCTATGTAGCGTATGTTCTAATGGATCGAAACCTTACATTATATTTTGCTGCCTAATTGTTTCGAGGTCCTATGTGGTCGCTGTATTAAAACGCGTAACAGATTATAGCGGGGGCATGTTGGCATGCAAAGTCAACAATGCCCCGTTGATAACTTGATTGTTGCAATACAAAGGCTTCATATGGTAACCTAAATCGTTAAGGTACCTTGCTGCTGAATATTAGTCCTACAACCTACCAATTTTCTAACTAAGAGCGAGAATAACTAGAGGTACTTCGCTACTTTGGTAATCATCTTAGGTAACGATATTCTCTTTGGATTCTGTAAAAATACCGCCTTTGGCAGCTTTGCTCAAAGCGTATATTTATTAGCATCCAATAGCATAACCGCAAATTCTTTTAAGCATATTCTGTTTAAGCTGCTATTAGATAGACAAGTGAAATTAGTTCTGAAAGTAATAATAATAATAAGAGCTGGAAGTTGAGTAACCTTCTCTAGAATCGCGTCTCTTTAGAGAAATACTAGCTTGTTGAGCTTTTATCTTCACTATCCTTTCAGTAGACAAAGTAAAAAACAAATAACTGAGAGCAACAATGAAAACATTTTTGAGAGAAACAATGAAACGAACGGACAAAGCGATGGAGCAACAGGCTTTCCATGCAGAATATGATGGGACGTAAATGCTTGAAGCTAGATATATCCCTGGAATTGAAGGAGTATCATTTTCAAGCTAATCTGGCTCAAAATATATAATAGTATTCCTATGAATAATGAGTGATAAGTGCTGCAGTTTGTGTTAAGACGCAAAAATTGAGCAAAATCAACAATGCCGAACGACAGCTCCCTAACTTAATGCGTTCATATGCTATGAGCAACATGAACTTAAAACTCTCTAAAAGTTCAGATCAACGAAAACTTTTGACTTATGGAGGTTGCGCTTCCGTAGAACTAAATAGCTTTTTGTACTATTATACTGGTAGTATATACGTAATATAATTCAAGAGTATAGACATCAGACATTTACATTATATCTCATTTTCAAAGATTGTCCTTAAAAAACTGCGTTCTTAAAAAATCATACCGTATAAATGGCAGATGGCGGAAAACCTGATAAAATTTAGGTTGTACTATCCACTGTTATCTATGACAACGTTACCAACATTCACCTTTATATACTAATTCCTACGTTCTTCGTGACCTAACAATACTTGTAACTTTGGGAGTAGACGAGGAAATGAGACTGAAATAGCAAATTTAACACCTACGGTTATATGAAAGGCGCACATTATATGAGGCTTTATGTGACTACCCAACATATCGTCGCATCTTGGCTGTTTAGGATTAGCTATGCTATATCACCTATGAATATATGCTAAGACTGACCCCATTTAGTTTGTCATCAAGAGTCAGTATTCAGCACAGTTTATGGCAGAAGAATAGAAGGCACTGCATTGCTGTTTCCTTATTTACAAGATCAACAGCTCTGCGTAGATTGTAAATGCAGTACTTTTCTATTAGCGCCCTGTAAAAGTAAATCAAGACAAGCGTTTAATGGGGATGGCAGGCATAAACTACTTTATTCCACAACTTTTGTCACCGGAACGGTGTGACTATGCTAAGGCCGGACATGGAAATTTCAAAAAGACGTAATACCTGTAGGACAAACTCAACTTGGGTAGTGTCACTTGGATAATTAACTCGAATGTCGTCACTATGTTTAGATACCAACGGAACTACCTATATATGCCGCAGTAATACGAACGGCGGACTTCTCATGACATTATCCTGGTGCATCAAGGCGAGCTGATCTGTATTACTGGCAATTATCAAACAAAGCTCTTTCCAATTTTGCGTTTTGGCTTGGTATAGTTTGGTTGACGTTTCGGTACTCGGCTAAACTTTTTATATTGTACTGCCGGCAATAATCATCTCGATTTAGCTGAAGCGCACCTTGACCTTGTTCAAGATAGGACTTGTCCTCGGGGTATTAGTAATCTAGAGGTAAATTAAAGTTATCATTATTATTAAACGGAAAAAAGTTACCGTATGTAGCCATAAACGGATTCTGCGCTGAATATGCCAAAGAACCTTGAATTAGTCAAAGATATTATTTTTTAAAATTTAAATAGCAACATTTATTTAACTAGAAATGAGAAGTGTGATGTGCTTTTTTTGTTTATCAGTTTATTTATTTAATCAATTTATGTTCTGCCACATAAATTTTGACCGTAAATTTCATCGTTTTCGAAAACTCTTTTATAATTGCCTACTGTCTTTATACAGAGTTACTTCAAAAATTTTAGTTACTTTTTGACTAGACTTTGCCTGATTAACCAAGCAAAAATTCAGGCCTGCCAAATATCACCTTCTTGTTTTGAAATTAGAACCAGGATTTGATCTCAAGAAACGTGTATGTTATTAGCTGCGAACAATTGCCTCTCACTGCAGTGGCTCACAGCTGCTTTTCAGGGCGTTCAGATTTCCCCGTGTCTTCGTAACTGTCCTGCGATAACATGTTTACCAGCAATACTTAGGGACATCTATTGAGGTTCAAAAGCTGGCATAGGCACGAGTTTCGTGGTGGTGCCGGATGAAACTATCAACCATCTGAAACCTAAGCCGTGTACTTAACGGAGGGCAGTAGAAGCCGACATATAATTCGAAAATTTCGGATGTCTATACTGCTAAGAGGGCAGTTCATAATGAACCCTTATTATCAAATAATAACTAATAAAAAAAATCATAATAATTAACAACAGCTCATAATGCGGTTAGTAGCACCTGGAGACAAGAGACTCGCGCATCAGGACAGTTGCGATTGCATCTGCTAGAACATCTGCTCGAGGATATAACTAACGTTATTAGTTCCGGTACTTGATAAAATCTTCAAATGACCATCATTAGTATTTATGTCAACATGCAGAACATAAATCGTCGTATAGCCTTACCCTATTTGTACAGGGTGTTTAAAACGTGACACAATTTCGTAGGAGATTAACTAAAATCGGAAGGCTTTTTTTTTCGAAATAGATGACATTAAATAAACGGCGCCTTCTATGGCCACCATACGTAAAAATTAATTAACTAGCAAAACTCTATAAGCCGTCTACTCCACAGAATCTATTCTATTTGGTTGCAATTAAATAGTGCGAATTAAACATTTACTTAATAGTATACTATATACAGTATAGCATTCTAAGTGTTGTAATAAATCTCAGGATATGACAGCTTCACTGAAAAACTTATACTTTATCTTGAACATCTACCCACGGAACACCCTTTCGTAACTAATTTCATACCAGTCATAGACAGTCAGGTTAGTGCCTCATTTTCAGATTAGTAATAAGTGATAAAACAAATATAAGAATCAAAAAACGTTACGACCGCGTGTAAAGTATTCAATTTGCCGACGTGTGCCTCTGACGATGCCCTGAGCTGTCAGTCAGATCAGTTCAAGGACCAAATAAGAGGACATAATAGCTTCGGCGACACCTAACAATAGCATGAGTCGATTATCATTATTTTAGTAATTACCTAAAAAATATAATCGCATATCCATCAGGATAATCTATTATCCAGTTAATAACCCATTACGGGTTGTTGGGGGCTCGTTTCAATGTCGCTGTACGTTATCCGCATAAGAGTCATTTTTAGGCACGGCCTTTAAGACGCCGTCGATGCGGTACATGTTATTTAGTATTTATTAATTATGAATATTAAATAAAGTGGGAGTCTTATACATGACATTAAGTTAACCCAGTTCAAAGGCTTGGTTTAGTATGAAATATCACGCTAATGAGATTTTGCCGAAGTCAAAAGCGAGTTATGATCATACAAAACATTGTTGTCGTAACGAAAACTCGCGATACCTTGATTGTCTACCATTTTGATGGGCCTGGTTGAAAACTGCCTGTCTCCAGAAAAGTTCTAACACGAAAACCCATAAGGAGAGTGACTGGTACCCAGGCATAATTAGAGCTACAGGAACGAATGCTTTTTCATGCAAACAGAATTGTAAATATTAAAACACGTAGAGAATACCAATTGGCGGTCACTATTTCGACGTGGACCCCGGTGCTCCACCATCTATTATCTATGCAAAACTATGTTAAGGAATTGTTATAGGCAATTACGTATTAGAAAATATACTGCTAATATATAGAAAACATAGCTGAAAAATGTATCGAAATGATAGAAAATTAGAAATGTTAATTTTTATTAGCACCGTTTTTCTTAGCTAAACAATACGTAGGAAACGATCATTCATTCCATTTCTCTACCTACGCCAGTTTTATTTACCAGAATATTGTAGCTGAAAGGAGAAATAAGGGTACTGTTGTATTTGTCACCGCCATATCATGTATCGTTGATGGACAGGGCTGTGTTAATTGATTTAATATGAAATAATTTACGCTATCTTTTACATGTATTTCGTGTATCGTTCTCTAAAGGTGTGTTGCATATGTGTAGACACTTTCGTAGCGATTTTGGTATGAATTAATTAGAAAAAAAAATTGTTAAGAAGACGTTAGATAAGGAAGAATAACTTAGAATTAGAAAACTATCGACTCTTTCGCTCAGTCTAATTACCTTCCAGTCTTATGGCATTTTACTCGTACGGCCACATCATCAAGCAAAAAGCAAAAAAGTATATCATTCTCAACTACATTTTTAGTTACACATTCACAGTTCGGAATTACCATATTTTTAAGAGGTTCTTACGCATTTGACCCGCGAAGTTTCCCAAAGTAGATTTCATTGATACAGAGATAGTTTTACTGATTAGTAAACAAAGCACAACGAGAGGCTGGCCCTATCTACGCTACTTATAGGCATACTAACTACTTTTCAAGGCATTTCGCTGCTTGAGGTACACAACGAAGCTGCGTGCCTACGAGGCCTACGAGCGGGCGTACCTTGCAACTTCGCTAGCAGCATTCAAGGAACTATAGCAGGGAAGTACGAGGAACGTTTAGTGCATATTGTTGTGGCCGTAGCAATATCAAACCAAATATACCTCGAGATATCTGATTAGACCTCGAACGGCATGTGGGACACGAAGAGATTTTCGTATCTACGCATTACTGTTAACGTTTAGAGCTAAGCTGTGTGTTGGAAACAGGAGCCTGTGGCTTCAACCGACTTTGCACATACAAAAACGCGAACGCGGTTCTCACCTTTGCTTGCATCTTCTTTCAGGGGTTAACTAGAAACAAGTCTGAGAAAACTATATGACTATACATAAAACACATTATGTCGCCCTAACTAACAGACAAATGTCGGTTCTATTTGTGTTGTCGAGTGCCGCAAGTGATGTTGTTTATCGTATTATGTCCGCTGATGTTTACTCCATTTGTAATTGTAGGGAATTTGAATCGCAAATAACGCCCACATTTGGCGAATTGCCTTCGAAGTCTTTGTGTTAAATTAAGCTAGCGACCAATTGTTCAGGCCATGCAAACTTTTACATTTCTAATTTGTCCTGATGAAGCTCTTTGTTGTAAATAAACCCAAAAGCCTGGCTGGAGTTAGTTTAGTGCAAAGCACTGAACAAAATACTTTGCTCTATTGGGATCAACGACACGATTCAAAACATTACGCAGTTCCAGATATGAATTTCGGGAAGTTTACGCATTGTCAGCTTGACACTTTTCTATTGGTCTGAGTCTGAACACCGGTAAGAACGCTTTACTACTAAAAACGGATTGGAAGTTCAGTTACGTCTTATACCGCTTACCTAATTAACTAGTAACTTAAATACTCAATTGTTGTTTTTACAAGTGAACTGTTACAAGCTGACGAATGGCGTCTCAGAGGTGGTTGGACCTTTTTTCTTCCTGGACCGTGCATTTTTGTCTATGTTAGCCTTTTTGAACCCGCTTTAGATTTTACTTGCTCATATTCTTTCCGACTGCCAGATGGCTCTAAAATCAGCTTCGACGATCATAAAGAAGGTCGTTGTCCGACTTTAACCGAAGCCACTTAAATAACTGAAGTGTCTTCTCTTCAGGAATATCAAGGCTTTGCTGGCCCAATGTGCCGGAGAACTTCTGTTCGCATTTAGCGGCATGTTGCTTACGGATCAGTGGTTCATCAGTGGATTATTGTGGAACGCGTCAGTGTTACTAATTAAAAATAATAACAATAACTCAATACGTTATTGCATTTACAATGTATCTCTTTCTACATAATAACAACTTATTTTTTAATCGCGAATTATACGAGCCTAAAAAAAAAAATAGAGAATGCTCTCACCGATTGCTTTACCACTCATACAAACCTGAGCGTTAGGCATGGATCAGTGACACAACTAACATGTTATTGTATTGCAGCGGATTTGTAGACCAATTACAAATTCGAGACTGTTATTAATATTGGGCTATGCATACTATATCAATGTCGTGACATCGTTTGCTTAAACTCAAAAGAAACGAATGCTGAAAAAATAGCGCTCACCGAGACTAGCGCACCACAATTTATTCTACCAGATTACGTCGTTTATTTTCAACCGCTGCCGCACGAGCCTTCCGTCTGGACACAAAGTTAGTTGACCTTTTTCACTTAGATGTATCAGGTTCTGTACATCTAGTCTCACGCAACCTAACTCATGTATCAGGTTCTGTACATCTAGTCTCACGCAACCTAACTCTGGTAAAAAAGTGACATTGCGATTTACACGTCATGCTGCGTGATCATCTAATCAGTGGACATAGCTCAATAAAGTGTGGCACGGTTTTGTATCCTTTGACTTTTTATAGACCACTATACTTCTGGGATTTCTTATAGCTAATCGTTGATCAATACAAACTTGTTGGCTCCATCGAAACTCCACTTTGTATATTTAACGGCAAAGCCATTTACTGTGAACGCCATGTATTCTGATAAAAGAAAAACTGCAGGTTAGGTTAGGGAAAAAAAATTCAGAGGTGCAGAGCGTACATACTATAGTTGAGTCCGGTATTTTGTCTAATGCTATTCACATCGCAGTTTAGATCCGAAGCATGAGCTGCTCTGAATATATCTATTTATGCGTTTGAATTCTGTTCGTCAAGTACATCGTGACCTCTGTGCATTACGAACGAAAGATGATAATTCAACGCTCAAATGGCTTCCCTTTCTCTTGAATAATACTCCTTCTTCTTCTCAACTTCTACCTCTAAAGCATCAGTTATGTAGGTACATCCCGCCGGGTACTCGTGAGCCAAACGTCCTATAAAATTTGATGAAGGCTTCATCTGCAATGTATTGAGATTTCCCATCAATTCGCATGATTCTCATGGCCCAACGCCATTAGCCGCCATTTCTTACTAAAAATAGGACTGACGAACGCCTGAGAGAAGGCCACCACCTCAGTGCTATTTCGCAATAAAGCCAACCTTTGCATACCTGGTGAATCTCCAAATATTATCAGACATACACGACTTGGTTTGTACCTTGTATATGGTGTTGTTTCCCTCGATGTTTTGGCCTGCTCTTAGCTCTTCTTACATAGTACATACTTTTTCGTTGTAACTAATAACGATGGGTGCGTTTCCGGCAATCGTTGAACTGTCCATACCCCCCCCTGGTGGCGTGATCCTTGCGCGCTATAGAGACTTAACTCCCTTTTTCCTTCGTTTCATTATACACGCTACCCGCTTTTCTCAGTGCAGAAGACTGCGTGCTTCCGTTTGTACGCATCTATCGCCAGATATCTATATCACTTTCACCTTTCTAGCACGTGTTGAATACACGCAATCAACGAACCCTCCGCCTGATGTCGCTGGAACCACGGCGAATCGTATTCGTACTATTGTTACCTACATCGTCACCGTTGTTGTTGCTCATGGCTCCACTCGTCAATACCGACTACTCTATAAAAGCCGATTGTACTTCCCGGTAAGCTGGACTCGAGAATGTGGAGGGGTATACCGATTCGATCAACGGCCAGATGACGGTAGTCGAACAGTCAGCCAGTAATTTTTGCTTGTTTCTCCCTGATGCAATTTTGCCCTTAGCGTGGCTGCCTGTCTTGTGACGGCGGCGATGCACTCGTAGCCACAACAGCAGCAGTTTCTGTGTCGACATTCAATCTTCCTTGCAGTCCTTATCCTCTGTTATGTTCATATTCCCCTATGTGACATAAACAGAGAAGGAGTCCATAAAAGACGAAAAAAAGGAATAAAAGAAGGGAACGAAAATGAGAGAGAAGAAATTCTTCGGATAGAAACGTCAGAAGGCTTAAAACGAGTCCACAAAACAGGATACGTAATAGTTTTCCCGGGCCGATGCGTACACCTACAGCTTACTAGCCGCTTCCGCTTGGACTCTTCCTTTCTTGTAACCTGTGCCGAGTGCTCGTTGGCTGACCGGGCAAAACAGCCCGTAGAAAATACGCTGTAGACTTCAGCAATGCAGGAGTAGGAAGTCAAAACAGTCTGGCTGACCGGCGGTTTAACGCAAGATCGTGCGGAGAATGACTGCACCGCATACATTGAATAGGCATGTAGGAACCCTGTGCGTGATACCCAACGCGATAACGGCAGGCACGGCGCGACTTCCGCTGTTGAAAGCAATAGGAAATATTCGAGGGTCAGTCGGTCGCGAGTACAGTGTACAAGGCATGGTCATAGAATGATTTCCCTTGAGAGAAGGCAACAATACTTTTGAAGATCAAGGCGACGATAGTAGTAATAGATGTTATAACAACCATCTATGCACATAATAACGAAACTGTTAATAATTTACCTTGGGGCTTGAGTAGTACGACGATTATAGCTATTGGAACAATAAACAGGTTCTCTAGCTATATAGACAGGCACTGGTCCCGAAATAACGCAAAGTTCAAACCAAAAATCACGTGAATTTTGACCGTATCCTGCAGTGTTTTTTTTTTATTTTATTACAGTTGCCTCGCTATGAATAAAATTGACAATAAAAGTCAGAAGCTATTAAAAAAAAGATTGGTCGGTGATAGTCTCCATAATGATTCTCAATAACGTTTGAATCATTATGTTACCTATAGCTTGTTGAGTCCGCAATGCAGCCTTTGATGTTAGGTAGTGAAAGCAACCATAAACAAACATTTTCCCTTTTTCTCTGTGGTCTTTTTAGTTTTCCGCCTTTTTTTTTTCTAAATGGAACAGGTTTCGTTTCAGTGCGAGCAAGAACCGCCAACGGTTATCGACAGTCTAGACTTCCAATAAATAGCGTAAGCGTGGGAGTCGGCCGGAGGCCATGGGGGAGCCCTCACTCTTCCTGCGATATTCCAAATCTCCTCAGGATCTCAGAAAAAAATAAGGCTCTCATCTGTCCTGTTCTTTGCTTCGCTGCTTTATCTCCAACTTCACGAGCTTACGGATGAGCAGAGGATAGAACTCAATAGAGGCGGTAGCCACATGCGGTAGTAGCGTTCGCTGCTAGCTTCGTTCAAAGCAGCGTCGAAGCCCAGCGCAAGGTACAGAAAAGGGGTTGCGAAAGAGAGCAGTTACGAAGGCACAGATAAGAAACGAAATAATGAAGAGAAGCACAAAAAAAGTAATAACACGGAGACAAAGATGTGTGAGGAAGAAAAAAAACCAGGACCGTTGTTGGGGTTCCACATCGCGTACCCATTACCAGCCATTATCTCGAACGTAAGCACTGCAAATGCGTTGCGGAAGAACGAATCGCTGTAGCCGTCGCCGCTGGTAACGAAGAAACTCGATACTAAGAGGATGAAAAGGGCGAGAACGAAGGAGCGAAGCTCTGCCAGAATCAACTTAGAGACCAAACGAAAATTGGCGGCTGTGGAACCGCCGATGCACGGATAAGGGAACCAGACAGCCGGAAACAGAAAGCGAAACAGCTTCTGCAAGGCAGAACGAACGCAGGCACAAAAGTTGGCTCGCCTGGTTGGCTGCTTGTTAAATTGGGTTGGGGGACCAGAGGCTATGTGGGGGGCGTAGTGGAGTGAACGACTACAGAGAGATCCTAGATCCAACAGAAACGAAAGGCAACACTTGGTCGGAAAATGCCACAGGAGAAGCTCGCACATGGAGGTCGAGTCCGGAAGTAGCATAACGTCTATTTAACTTCTAAGCTCAGTGCTAGCCAACTGCAGGGAACTGCTTCTATTCCGCTTCGTATCATCTTCGAAGCCACTTACACATTGCCCCCGCATTCACCCTAAGAAGGTCCTGAGAAAGTGGTAGCGTATTATATTCTAAATTCCTATGCTCTTTTGGAGAGAACTGCGCATCCCGGTGTCAGTAGGTAAACAAACAATGTTCATTGTAAATTGCACAGTTTTGTACCCCATCAAATCCTGCATCTTTCGATGTGAAACCATAAACATATGGAGACTTAATTGAATTTGGCCCGATGAAGCGTCTAAGTTGTTCAAGTGGTGCTTTACCAAAAAAATTTCAACTGATTACTGTTTTGTGACTTTTTATGTTAGGTTCCTATGACACGGATTGCGAAAACGTCCACTTATATGGGGTCAAAATACATTTAGCGAAACTCAGTCAGCCCATACAGACTGAGACGCGGAGAATATGATTCTATAAATATATTTCAAAGTACTATTCATGGATTACGCTTTTCGTTTGCTAATTTTGAGTTCTAACTGTTGTATCCTATAATAAGTATATTCAGATTCTCAAAGGTCATATAAAGTTTCATACAAATTAAACGCGCAGCACATGTCCAATTTTCTCTTGAATTATAGTAGCGCTGTGCCAAGTTACACAGATGTACAATTTCCATAGCTAATGCTGTGGTTAAACGATGTTAACATTTCAGTCCCTCCAGGCTCGGCCTTAAGCTAGCCATCTTGAGGAACGTTTGCGGTCTTCCGCAACAAACAATAGAGATCGCTCATTATGCATGTGTCGCTGCAAGACAGGACGTTTTCGTAGACCCAGCGCATCTTAGAGTTCGAGAGCTGTTACAATGACTGACAGCAGATTCCACTAATTTTAAAAAGAGACGTCAAACTAATCTTTTCTGGTTTCTGTCGCAGAGATTCCATGAAAACAGCCTTATAAAAAGGCTCATTTCGACTGCGTTTGGACCGTTCTATATCCGAAGAAATTGAAGGGTGAATACGAAGCGGTGGGTGGCTTCTTCCATTCTTACATTGACCTTTTTTTATAATCAATACAATGAAACAATTATTCGACAAGCGGGGGTCCTGCTTTAGGCAGGACAATAACGAATGCACGAACTCCCAATTCAAGCCCAGTCATGCTCAACTTAAACATATCTTCTATATAGACGTGTGTGTAAAATAAAAAAAGAGTTCTTTAATTCTTCATATGTTATGCCGTTATCATATGCGGACGTATGATAACGCTAAAAATGAAAAAATACTTCATATTCGAAATTGATTCTGGCATATGGCAAGTACATATCTATGCGAACTGCCACACGTTTTAGAACATATTCTAATCATAGATCGTGCAGTGCACACTGCAGCAGACCCAAAACAAACACTGTGTTTTAATTGTCAAAAATTGTTGCATTTTTCGCGTTCCCATGTGACTTAATACGGGTCGAGCATTCTACATTTAGTCAATCGTATTGTTCATCATAGACATGTTTTTCTCCATCATTATCCCTTGGCGGTATCTGTGACGTGACGAGGGAACGTCACAGATACCGCCAAGGGATAATACCAGATACTATATTATCATTCAGTATTATTGATAATATAGTATCTGGTACTCCAATGCCGATATAGACATGTGACTTGATATATGTATGATCTCAGATGTTCCTATGGCTTTTATTACTAGGGACTGATGGAAAATATCAATCTTTATCGTGAACGGTTACCGTCAGCGATTAGTGACAGAACGTCACGAATAAATTTCCACTGAAGATTGTTTCCTATGTTGATGTGGATATTCCGTTTTATGTGTAAACTCATGGAGTTTATATCTACGATACTCCCATTGCTACTTGGTGTGCTGAGACTTTATCTGATATTCGCCTTGAGTTTTTCGCATTTGCGATGATTTCACGCCGTGGTTGGCGCCTGCGAATGACAGCCGATTCCCTGTGGGTGCCCTGAAATTTCCCGAAGGCAAAATGCTCTGCGGCAGTCTGGAACAGAGCTGGCAGGGGGTCTATGATCGGCGACTTCGCCTTCCAGGACTTTTTATAGCATATATGTTTTTGCCAAAAGAGAAACCAGCTTCTATGATGGAAAACCCCTTATCGTCGTGTGCTACCGTGCTACCCCGTCGGCTACCACAGGCTTATTGGTCTTTCGAAAAGGTCAGACATAAATGTTAGCGACGCAATGGCATATGTTACCCGGTAAAAACTGAGTAGATCTAAGAAGGAAATTTGTTTGCAAGGGTATTACCCTTGGTTTAGAGCACGCCTCTGGTTTATAAAGCATATGTAAAGCGTTAATTCGATCTTTTGTAGTGTGGAGTAGCATTAAAATACAGATTTTTTTTATGTTCCTTTAATGATACCTCAGAGCAGTCAAAAATACGAGCTATCCATGAAATTTGCTTTTAAAGTTAACCAAGGCTAGTCAACAAATATAAGACAACAAGATCAAGATGCAATTGTTGTTTTTTTTTTTACGTTCCGTTCAATCATAAAACAAGAAGGTTCTGTTCTGCCGAAATGACTAACGGGCTAGACAGTATTATAGATGGTCCTTGGACCAGCTTAATTGGTTTCCAAACAAACTAAGCGGGTTCAATGTGGATGTGAGTCATGCCCATGCAACAAAAGTTAGACAAGCGCTCTAAATTAATGTTCTATATGGTTTATTTAGAACAAAGCCAGAAAAGGGCGACCTACGCTTTCATCATGAAAATAGAAATACATAAATATTAGTATCAATTAAATTTTCTATTCAAGCAATCGATTTCGTATGATCAACTGACCGTTACTTTCCGAAAATGGGCAGACTTTTGTAACGAAATTGATTACTTCTTATATTTCGAGCACTTTGCTGGGTCCGATCAAAAGCTTTCATGGGGTTTCAGATTTACAGCTTGTTGGCTATATGCCTATTTGGCGCCACCTAGTAGGCCCCGAAAAAGGCCCATTTAGTGCCTATTAAATTTTGACAGTGTTCAGCAGAATGAAAAGAGCCATGTTTCACCCCCTGGCCCAACAACATGGTTTTTCCTCCATTCATCCTTCATTAATAACTACCTCCATAAGAAGAAAATGAAGACTTTTTCACGTTTTCACCGATGCCGTTACTGCTCTTACGGAGGAAGCTGTATCTAGTGCCTTCGGTTTCTCTAGTAGATCGTAAGCCAAGTGAAACAGCAGCCTGAGCGAAACTATTTAATGGTATCAGTCTAGATCTGTGCTTTCTTTCTGAATACACACTGGTATAGTGGTTGAAAATACGCATGTAATGGCCAATAGAAATGTCGAGCTATGAAATGAAACGCAGTTTTACTTCGTCTTTGGACAAATGCATTTGAAGTACTCGAGAAATGGCAATCAATTACTGATTTATGCCTTCTCAATGGGTTTTCGTTTTATGCACACCATTCGATAAATTCCTTTTAATATATCCGTATAACGTGAGTAGTATCAGTATTTAAATAGTAAACTGCAGTTGGAAACGAAATGACGACTCTTATTGCTCATCTACCATGTCCATTAGCGTTTGGAGAAGAATTTTTTCCCATTAAAACACGTTAAAGTAGCCGATATTAAAGCACTGAGCGTTTTTGAAAGCACTTCGTACATAGCTGTCACCAGCGTTTGACAGCGACTGCCGTTCTGCTTGATGCGTACTTTCTTAACGTTTGCATACCTTCGAAGACTGACCACTAGAACTAATGTGCCGCTGTATTCAGACAAAATATATACTAAAGCTGTTATTATCTCACAGTAGTCACTGAAACCAAAAAATGGGTATTCAACAAATAAGTCCGCGTCAGTATGCTATCGCTCGCTGACCTTTACCGACCGAATCAAATTCTAGTTAGCCAACATTGAGAACCTCCTCTAGCTACATTCATCTATGTTACAATGCCTATCAGATTCAACGACTCTTATGGCTTCTTTGTTGCCTTATTACCGTTAAGGCATCTCTTAGTGTCCCAGCTTCATCTGTTACTAGAACTGGTGCTGTCGTCGCACGTCTGTTCACCCTATTCCTTCCTTCCTGCAAATTAAAAGTAAGAGTTTAAGGCCTCGAAGTTAAAAATGTTCAACCGAGTAAAAAGTGTATTAATCAGCAGGCTGTTTTTTACCGCGCGCTATCCTTTGCCCATTACTTACCTTTATAACCATAACGCTGTTCGTTGTATAGTAGTAACTGAATATATATTGTTTACTCATTGTTATATAATTCCCGCGTCATCGTGTACTTGTGTCTTTGTCAAAACCAGCATTTTTGTAATCGCGACCTTCCTTGGTAACTTTAAAAGTCTTCTATTTTAATTGGTTAATGAAAACTGGAAGCACAGCGGGAGTATTGCAGGAAGTTAAAGTTTAATTAGCACTTGAGGATTACTTAGGCTGCTCAGGGCCGAGAGGCTTCAAGGCGATAGGGCGCCGCCAGTACGCTCACTGACCGTACGTAGCCTCGACCGAACGGTGCTCCAGCGACGAGGTGTGGCGAGCTTAAAAAGAAAGAGGGACCAAGGAGGCAAAACCCAATCTAGCCCCACTGAGCGGAACTGAAGCGTCGGGCTTTCCTAGGAACTCCGTCATCGACGTGAGGTCGGTATCAGTCCACAGCTGGCAGAACAAGTTAACAGCTAATCCAAAAATAGAGCAGCATGACCGCCCCGTGGAGCTCACATGGTACAGTTCGCCCTGCATATTGTTCTCATCCGGGACATATGTGATCGAGGTAAAGAAGAGAAGGACTTAGATACCCAAAAATAGTGTGCTCTGTGGAAGAATGGGCGAGACCAAATGAAAACAGGCCTAAGGGGCATACAAGGGGCTAAAAATATAGAAGCATAAGATCATGGTGAAAAGTGAGAAACGATCGGGCAGTAAGTGCGCAGCGGACGACTGGGGCAGCTGCCGGAGGAAGACTAAGCAGTACTAATTTCAGTGCGGAATAATGGTGGTATTGTGTTGCGTAGCGGAGAATAAGTGTACCATCTAGCCGGCACCAACGAGAAAAAGATATTAGTTTATTTTCAAGCAAAGTAGTATCAGGAATGTGTGGGGCCAGTATATGAACTAGCGGAGAAAGGAGCGCTCCGGTAGGGGCAGCTGCAGTTCTACAGATTAGGCACAGATCAAAGCGAGTCGAGCTGTTCAAGGAGTCTGCTGTAGTATGCTTACAGCTCTTAGGGGAATATACTGCTTCGAATGCTCGCTGAGTGCAAAGTTTGATTGGAACGTGTAAAGAAATGAAGTGAGATAAACAGAATGCAGAGAAAACGAGAGAGAGAGAGAGACAGAAAGGGCATAATAAACTAAGCACTCTACTATCATTTGCTGAGCGAGTGAGGCCGCCAATATTGCTGCTGAAGTAACCGCAGGAGTTAAAAATTAATATTAACGGCATTCATGCTCCTTTTTAGAAAGAACTTTTTGAGCTAATTGATGTTATTTAACACGTCAGTAGCAAAATCAACCAGAAGCCAGAATGGATAAAGGCAAACGAAGCGATTAGCTGCGCAATACTAGGCATACAGTGTCTTTATAATACAACAAAAGGGATTTGCTTAAGTGTTTTCAACACACAAAGCGTAATATCGATGTACTGGTCGAGTAATTTACTATTAAGCATTGATAGGGTCTAAAGTACATTCAGTTTTGCTTAATACGACTGTTATGCGGAAACGTCTCGTAGAATTCGAAAAATATGTTAACAGGAATAAAGAAAACTTATAAAACACGATCACAGTAGTAACTCGTTTGCCCCCTTTTACAGACAGATGGCAGATGATCAAACCATCGAGCAGCATATGAGTTTGACCACGTCAAATCCTAGTTTAAATCGCCACTTAAAAATATCAGAACTTTTGTAAATTTAATAGTAACAATAAAGCCCTACATGTTCCTGTTATGGTTTACGGCATAGCAATTGTATTTCATTGGAATTGCACGTAGCTAATAACATTTTCCACGTAGCTTTTTAGCATTAACAAAAAACGAAATGCGGTTCATGTCGAACGTATTTTTTTGTTAAGAGGAGGGAAAATAGACCTCAAACTTGAAAGCTCAGCGTGAGGTAAATCTTTGTACGCTGCACCACGACTTCATGAAGGAGAAACAGCAATTTCTAGTATAGGAGTGAAAAAGGGTGGGTAGTCAATACTTTTACAGAATAATTTCGAATCAGCTAAAATGGCACAACAAAAACGCGGGACAAAACAACCGTGACCAGCGAATTTAAATAGGTGTTAACTAACTAAGTGCTCAACGTTTCGAAAAAATTTTTTTAAACCTACTTTGTATACATTTAAAACTAACTATCGTTATTATCCGAACAACTTTTCCTGAACAAAATTTATTTTTCTTACTTGGTACACGAAGAAATTTCGCCTTTATTTTCATCCTAATAGCATACGAATAATAACTGGATCAATTATAATGTAGAACGGCCATAAATTTCAACAACTTAAGGGATTCACTAGTGGATACTGCTAGAATCACAGATATAACTGTGAATACGTGTATTCTTGGTGTCTATGGCTCGATAAAGATAACAACACAAAACAGTCAACAGAAAAAAGTGTACATATATCACCTATAAATCACGAAAAGCCATACAACCAATCGTCACTCGAGCACCATAACTGAGACATTCATCCGACGACGTTGTCTGTCTACTGACCACAACGTCTCTCATTGAAGAGACCCAGCGTCATGAACTAGTAGATCATCAATACGAAGGTTGATAAATGGCCACTAATAATACGTGTGCCTAGATGGATTGAATGTCGATAGCGACTGTGACAATGTCATTCTTTCTGTCTGAGAACCGCCTGTAATATGTTGAAATGGTAGTCAGCTCTGAAGGAAGGTAAAAGACAGGTTTGAATACTGCGAGATACTAATAAGGCTCGTCAAGCCTAATGCATTAATTGGTAAACAAAGGCAACCTGTATTCTTAATGTCATTATGTGCCACGTAAGACGACAAACACAAAACTAGGCTCACGGTTAGTTAAGATTTCAATTCACTGTTGGTGAAAGATATTGTTACAGTTGTTAGATAAAGATGAACTTATCAAATAAACATCTGTTTCAGCTATAGATTTTATGTTTCTTAACGAGACCCATGTATAGATATTATTTTTGTTAGGTAGTTGGTGTTATTTTAGTAGAAGTCAGTCGTCCTATTTCTATGTTCTAATCACAGTGAAGCTCATAGGTTTTTTTTTGTTTTAATATATTGTTTCTCAGTCAACCCTAGATTATTAAAGGGCCCAAATCACGTTGTTCATAGTTAAGGTTAAAAAGGTCCAGCATCACGAGTTCATTTCGGCATACGATTGTATAGTTAGAATATGATCAACTCGTACAACTGCGACTGTTTCCCTAATAATAGGGGTAGCTGAGCAGTTTCACGCTATTTACGGGCTCCTTATTTCTGTGCCAGGACTTGTCGCTAAAAGGATTTAGTCATTAGGATCGGTGTTCCAACGACCATATCCACTGGCTCAACAACAGACTCTTCCATAGACTGTAGCAGTAGTTCTATCTAATGTACAAATCCTAAATGTTCATTGCTTTTACTGGCTTGGTCACTATAACCCACCTTCTACGGAACGCCTGTACGGAGCTTTGCGTGATTATACTTAACGGCCAAACATACTGCAGTCATGTGTTATCAACGGGTTACTATTTTGCATCTCTGCTACACTGTAGCGGAGAGTAGGACATAACGAGGATGGATTTGCAACAATCAAACTGCATGCTCTAGCAATCATCCATCTGATTTACATTCTACTCCTCTGCTGAAGATGCTAGTCGGGTACTAGTTAGTAATTGGCGGATCCACTAGAGTGACTATGAGTTCATTCACAGTTATTACCTTACATAGTGAAGCTTTATAAAAATCTCGACAGTGATTCCGCATGCAGCATTTTTAAGCGAAGTCACTACAGTAGAGCTTCCTAAAAATCATCGAAAGGTCTAGAACATTAAAGTGTCGAGTAAGCGAGAAACGCTGTATGCTTGAAAAGAGTCAAGTGAAGACGAGGGCGATGAGACACGGGAGCTAGCTAATGATTCGGATTTGAAGTTGCCTCAAGACACGCGACCCCATGCATCTCGAACCAGCGATGCACGTTTCACACCGAAGTTCACTGTCTCCGCTTCGCTAGACAGGATAACAGCTGGCTAATGAAATTTCAATGAGTAGCAATGACGACAAGTTGGCGACGCGGGAAATTTCGCAGCTGAAAATCAACAGATAAGTATAATGAGCCAAAAGCGACCAAAGCACAACCCTTCATTGTCTTTTTATTCAATCGAACGACGAAGTAAATTGTAAATTCAACGACAGCGCTAGCGGTAACTAGAAAAATAGCAGAACATAGGCGTCAATCATTTTACAAGGCCTTATTTGTATCCGATATGACGAAACCTGATATACGCTCTTAGACCACAGCTTCCGCGGTATTCTACTGGCATCGTTAGATCTAACTACGAAATGACCATTCTAAACAATCAAGGTGAATAATAGAGGTAAATGGGTTTGTTTTTTTTCTGAGAACACATCAACACACAGGTCCACGACGGTGTTAGCGGCTGCTAGTCTGGTGCTGGGCAGTAATGAATTTCAAATTTTCCGCGCCTAATCTCTCTGTTTCGAGATTTGCGTCTGATATCGCCGTAAGCATAAAGTCAGACGACTGGCCTCCAGTTCGAAATCAAGCTCTGGTTCGAGCCTAGACTACAACGTGTACCTCAGAGTAGACCCATCAAGCTAGCACTCCCGTGCCTAACCCATAGGGCTTTTCATAGAGAACGCGGCTAGTCAACACGGAATCGTGTTTATTGAAAGCTTAAACTTACTTACGATTAACGGGCGAGAAACGGCCATTGCATTGCGATTGGTACCTTATTTAACCAGCAGATCATTGTAATGCTTAATCGAAAAATTATTTTTTTTTTAAATTTAAATGTATTTATTTATTTATTATTGAATTATTATTAAATGTATTTATATTAATTAAATTTAATTTTAAAAAATTCAACAGAAATAATGAATCTATAGTTCTGAATATTCGATCAATATAGATGTCTAACCAGTAATGGTTATAAGCAATTATTGGATTCAAGACAAAGAGTCCAATATATTATAATCAAGTATCTATCACAATGGCAATTTTCGTTCTTGAAGATTTAACTCACACTAGATATATTGCAATAATATGTTGAATACAGTTAATAAGAACCGATATAATAATAGTCATCGGCGTCATAAAAACTATTACTAATACTGTTGTAGATTAGAGCAAATTACCTATGTGCAAAACCCAATAACATCCCGGTGATAGCGTAATGATCGCATGCTTGCATCCACTAAATTTCACGATATGCAAGGTAGTCTGGGTTGGAAACCGGGAATTTTGCGACGCAAACCAATCGTAAACTCCAAAACATTTACAAGAAGTTAATATTAAGAAGTTGTGTTCGTATAACTTGTGAAAATGTCGAGTACTGGGGTACCACAATATCTAGCAGATCGTTACTGTAGCTAATTTTGTATATTTATTAAACTATTACAAGGGATGATGCAACACTCTGTTACTGATCAACATGACAGCTAATCCTGGTACGGTTGGATCTGAGGGTAACGTTATTCTGCGTTCGATGTGCTACTGTCCATGCCACGCTGTGTATGGTTGTACTGGAATAGAAACAAACTACCGTTTCTATATACTTGCCGCACGGGCTTAGCTATAATCTTCTCAGACGTTCTCAGTTCAAGGCCATAATTGATATATCGTAGATGCAAGTGACCCTTATCCACTATTAGTGAACAGCGAAGCTAGCCGGATAGCCGTCATCCTCTAGGTACAAAATTTCTTTCCCATCTTACTGTAAGTCTACGCGTACATGTACTTGATGCTTAACCCAACCAGTGCTCACTGACCGAAAATGCCGCTTCATCCCTGAAGGTGCCAACCGGTTAGCCGAACAATTGGAAAATATGTGTATTGATGTGCAATGACGGCTTTGACTTACGGCACTCTGACCATGCTATTGCTACCGCTGATCGATCAACCAGAGGACCGTCGTTGGGAAGGAACGGACGGGAGAGTGACTTGCGAACATAGAGCAATACTCTCCAATAGAAAGCTGCCTTTCGTACGAATAACTGGCGGATCCGACAGAAGCTTCAATCAGTCGTTGCAGAAGGACCGTTGCCTAGCAGTGTGTGATACGAGGCAAGTGTGCGTCTGGGCGTGTAAGCGTATCGGGGTTGCGAGGGGCACTGGAGGTGGGGCAGGGAAAAGGGCGAACCAAGCGAAGCAGCAACGGACCGGAAAGAACTCTCCTCTGAGTCAAAAAGCTGGTAACAGGCAGCTTGAGCCAGCTAGAAGATGAAATGGGGGCCTTGAAGTAAAAGGGGAGCGGGTGGTTGATGCCGCCTGGTAGCTGGTTGGCTAGCCAAGATTTATGATCTCCGTCGACACTACTGCCACTGCCATCGATCGTTGCAACCGCTGATACTACCCAGTTACTTTTTCCTTCTCAGATTTTTTCGGATAAGCGTCCCTTGGCCGCTGTTTTTTTTGCCGACCATAGTGCGTCTCCCATCTAATCGAGCCTTGTCCCTGTCTACAGTCTGTAATTCTTTTTTTCGCAACTGGTGGTTCGAAGTTGATTCCGTCACAGCTCGTTTACCGTTGGAAACGCCGCTAGCGTTGTGGCGGCTCGTTGCAGTCGTTCGTTTCGCTAACGCCACTAGGATTGACGATCTCAAACTAACATCAAGTCGCAGTGACGAGGCGCTGAAGGAACGAAAAGAAAAGAGACGTAAACTGGAAATTCAAAAACACTACCACCGTTTGCGGCCTACCACAGCTATTGTTTCTGCTGATATACCTAAGAGGGTCTGTGCAGGAAGATCTGGGCTATGGGGTTTCTTGGAAGAATAGTGGGCAACACAGCAGCGAAAACAGGCTATTTTATTTCGACGAACGCATAGATTACGATTTGGCCTCTTTATAACCTGACTGGCAGCTTCAGTGTATACATAAGAATAATGCGGGATTGCATAGTCGCGTAGCGTGATACGTTGTAAATAAGATTTTCTTTTGGATGAAAATTACCTCTGAATTTGAGTAGCATTTAGCAATATTGCCTTTGAATTAAAGCAGATAATTAGCCCTTATCCATATGAGCTAAATGAATACCGGAGTTCTATTTCGAAATAAACGCCTATTTCTTATAGGACATAAGCAAATCTGCCAAAGAGCGCAAATCTAGATCTATGAATAAACGAGCAAACACATTTAGGGAAACACGAATAGGAACAAGGAACTGAACAATCTAGAGGTTAGCACGAGGAGGGACCTAGCACTAAAATACACGTTCAAACACCACACTCGTAATTTTATTCCCAGCTGAAACCAAATTTCTCATAAGAAAATTTTCGAAACACTAATACAGTGTCGCTCTTTTTCTCTATCCGATAGTTTTACATTGCCGAAATGTATCTCGCGTGCTGAGCGTGATAAATGTACCTCGGCGTTATTATCTCTCCGTGTAGCTAACAATCAGACTTCCAAAAACAAGTGGCGGTTGCTATACTGCTCTCGTTTTGCAAGTTCCAATTTTAAATCCCTTTCCGTTTACTTCCCCTTACTGTTTCTAAAGAACTTGAACACGACGTAGGTTTCTCATTTCTTTACGCTGACTCTACCTCTATTAACTGCCCCGTTTTCCACTTCATTTCTTTCATCATGGCTTAGTTATCGGGCTCAGCTGGTAGTCCAGTGAGGACTGTTATAGGAATAAACGTAGTAATAGAGGTTTCAAGCGTGAAGTAAACGCCAGCTGTTCCATCTCCACTACCCACCTTCGAATCGTCCAACAATAACCGATTCATTCGTTCCGATCTACCTAAGGCCCGTTTTTCCGATTTGTTTGTAAACTTTCCGATCCTGCCGATGCTTGTTACTGCTCTCAGCCTAATTCGATTGGGTTTAATTTGTTTTACCAATGGCTACATTTCCAATTTTGTCGTTTGGTGTGCTGTGTTTCGTTGAACAAGTACTCTTCCCCTGACGACCTAACTATATAGGAATTATACGATATAATTGCGTATGGTAGCGGTACGCATTGCATTTCATCTCATCGGGCGGTCTTTAATCATAACAAATAACGTAGTCGAGGCTGTTTCGTATCGAACTAATGAAAGTAAGGTTTCGATTTCGTTTACGTAAAACATACCTTCAAAGTTCCTATAATTAGTTCAGGTGCGCACTACACCTAGATCTGAAAATTACTTCATTTCTATGCAGGCTTCTCTAACTAGGAAAATGACCCAGAAAATATCATGCGCTTCTACAGATGCAACATAAGAGCTGCTTCGTTTGATATGGATTCTCATTATATACGATTGAGTCAGGGACGAATATTGCTTAGATGTTTTCACTGCCAGGAGAAAGCACGCAGGACTGCTTGTGTTCAATTTTAAAATTTTTCACCCTGTTACAACTTCTCTAGGAGTTTTAAAGTCGCGCGGTAGCAGAAGCAAAAATACGCATCCCTTCGGCTCCAAATTTTAATTAATAACGCCATGGCCTTTTTTGTCACTGTTGAGTTGACAAGCTTTATGCTTGGAAACTAACGAACCTTTCTGGAGAATAAGAAAGATGTCGATGGCTTAATGTTCCGGTTTGTGTCACGTCTGCGGTATTTGCATTCCGTTTATCATATATCCTATAGAAGGACAGCTATTTATTGAAACGAGAACGGACATCAGTCTTTTACAGTCTGGGTTCTTAAGTCACTTCAAAAGACTGAAGGGGTGCTAGGAGGGAAACTCAAAAAGCGGTCCAGGTTACTTGGCGCTCTATGTAGGTTTTTCTTATTGAACTTAAGTAATAAAACTGAATAGGAGTGCCCTGTTTTTCTGATTAATACGAAAATTGGAAATATTATCGCTTGCTGGAGTGCCTTATTCTTGTCATGTATACTGATATTATTATGGTATGTTTTTAATTTTAGGTAGAACTGGCCAGTCTGGTATGTTTCTTTACATTTCTGTCGTAGTATGTTCACGTTAGGTCATGAACTTAGTATGCGTTTGCTCTTCAGCTTAATATGATATTCTTTTGTGGGTCCCTAATCCCATTAACGAGGTGAGCAAAATAAAGGTATAAATTAAAAAAAAAAAGCCGAAAGTTTACAAACTTCGACTTCAAATCAGGAAGAACAAATGCGAGATGCGACATAAACTTGATCGTGTATTTTGATGCAATTTCATAACTAAGTTCACTCGTGCCTAATTCCGCGTGTATCGATGCTGAGGGATTGTGCGGTTGCCTCGGAATACTCGAGATGCCAACACGGCTTATAAATTCAGATTTAATAAAGCGCACGAAACGGTTTTTCATTATAGTTTGATGCACAGTTTTTTGCTTTTGCGTTTTTCTTCATTCTTTTTTCTACGCTTTATGTGCTTAATGTTGGCTAAAGAACATGTCGTCTCCGTCAACAGAAAATAGCCCTCGGGAAGAGGCCAAAATGTTGCCACCGATATCAATCATTGCTCGATCCGTCAAATAAATATGCTGATTCCGTCCATTATCAGGCGTTATACTGTTGTAGCAACACTATCTGTGTGGGTCAGCTGTGCGTTGGCTAGTTAAACTAATCTTTGAATTCATTGGGATGGTATACAACACAAATGTCAACGGAATACACGAGGTGTTGGAATAATGAGATAGTTGATACGTTCAAATCCCTGATTCTATAACTACATGTCACGCCACGCATCTGTCAAGCTTTTTTCGAATCGCCTCAATTTCTGTCTGGTTCGGAGTAATTTCTGTTTTATATGCATATGAATACAGTGAGCTTTTTTTTTTTTTTACAAATTAAGATGTTTTCAACAAGACGACAGAGCCTGAATTACGCAGAGAAGCCGCGGTGTCCTAAATCCTTTCCTACACTGTCCTCCGTCTTCTATAATCACCCATATACCGAAAATAATGTCTTATTTGGTGCAATATTCTCGTCGTTAGTATGATTTATGTGCCCTGAACTTTTCATGCATGTTACATGATCTGCGTAAATTGCAGCAGGAGCCCCGCTAAACATATCCTGTTGTAGTTTTTGTGGCGTCCACGCGCCTGGCCACAAATGGTGAGCTTTTAAACAATTCCAGCTCTACCCTTGTTATAACCTAGCTAGTAAGATGGCGAAGATGCAAGCGTTTATGCTTTTCCCTTCGACAATTTCCTTGCCTCCACGTACATACATGCGTTTCATTCAGTTCTACGGAATCCAACTCATTCATTCACAGTTTCTTCAAAACATTACAAACGCTACGGGATAGCACGGCGTTAGCCGGAATGCTAGGTTTGAAAATTGCGTGCGTTCAGCGAGATGGCCAGCGTACAACCCTTAGTCTCCAAATGCTGGAGATAAAAAAAAAATTGTCGCAGCATAATGAGCGCAAGATCTGGCAAGTTTCTCTGGTATCCTTTTTGAAAAATGTAAAAACAGCGCGATGGGTGGCGGAGATAGACGAACGCGAAAGCCGTCGGCGACACGCAGAGCTCGTAACTTAACATTATCAAGGCAAACCGCACCATGTATTGTCATCGTCTGTTATTAGAATAAGTTCTGGGGGGCTTACACTATCGTTCAGCCGTCAGTTGTCGCTCTGGCGAGTTGGACGATTCGACCGCTACTGAATAATAGAAATGCACATTTTCAGTTTCCGAATAGGCGAACGGGTGAGCAAACGGTGTGTCGACGATGATCTGAAAAATCTATTGACGGATTCACGAACAGAACGAGCCTACCTTACTCCGAAACACCAGACAACGACGATAATAGCAGACGATAATAGCAGATGACAATAATAGGTGACAATAGCTGGCGACAACCGCAGACGATAGCAAGTACAGTAGACCAGGACAACAATAGCAAACGCAGTACCATATCCTATTCGAGCTGGCCCCAGCTGAATCGGCCTCCCTCGTCTTCCGGAGCGCGAACTGGAAGTCACAACGGAAGCGCTGCTTTCAAGGCATGATCTGTTAGGATGCGGCTTCGGAAGGAGGAAGATGGGAGAATCCGGTTTGATACTCAATTATCTATATCCGTAGGGCGGCGGCAGATATCATTTGAACTTTCGGCCATCGGACGCTGAGCAGGCACAAGGATCAACAGGGTTTTAAGAGAAAAGGATCAAGCCGTTAGAAGCAACGGCCAGAATTGGCGAAAGCTGTCACATAAAGAAGCACAATCAAAACAAGGACACGAACTATAGAATTATTTCTATGAAATAATTCTATAGTACCAATGGACATGCGTCGATCCTGCATGCTGAAGTGGTGACCGGGGCTGTCTGTAGACCCGAAGAAAACCATAAATCTGTAAAACGGAAGCTTGCTATTCGATGAAAATATTAGGGTTTACAACAAAACAGGTTAAGCGCTGGCAGAGATTACTCGAAAGTAAAATTTGGCAGAGTAATAGCCTTTAGCATTGTGAACGGGCCCTTGGAATTATTTTGAGATCGAGAATGCTGACACAACGACAATAGCAGATTGAGTAAGCTTTGATCTGTAATTTTGCAATATATATATATATATATGTATATATATTTCTTAACAGACGGCTTGAAAGCAAGGGGTGGGTTATATATAAATAGTACAATAGCTAGAACCTTCTCATCCAACACATTATATATTTTTTGATTAGAGCTAAATAGAACAATCCCAAACGGCCACCCCAAATTTGACCGCAATTCGCCGCTACGAGGATACATGACTTTTTTGTTTTTATAGGAAAAGAGATAAAGGACTGTAACAAAATCTCGACAGAATCTTGCTGTTCTTTTTAGATAGTATCTCTAAGACATGTAATACTAACTTGCTTTTGGAGAATTCTGAAATAACTAAGTGAACTTAGTCATTTTGCTCGTTGTAAGTACTGGTAAAAAGTAGTCCATACAACGACCTTGTCAAAGCGATTTTATACTGGTGGGCTAATTTATGTTGCCTTCAATGGACCAAGGCTTTAGTCACATCCAACGGCTTACGCACATATAAAAATAGCTTATTAAAAATAATGGTACACCTAATAAAAGCGGTCTCGCCAATGAACATCGGAATGCGAATGGGAATTAAAGAAAAACTACTGGATTAATAAAAACAAAACACTGAATAACCGCGTCCGAAAAATGCGACTGCTTTGTTTAGATTTCAGCCCCTGTCTCTACTATTATATCATTGACTGAACTCAGAAGCTTTTCCACCATCACGAGATCGCGTTATGTTCAGAATAAATGGCGGTTTTCAGTCTACGTGCTAGCTGGTTTTAGCATGCTTCTATATATTGGTTTGTATCGTGCTGGCAGGTCTTAGTAAGTTGCATGAGGACATTTGCACAGAGAAGGCGCGAGAATGTCAGGAGTGAATTCTTGGAGGGATCCGTTCACGTAACGGACAGCCAGGGTCGTATGCATTGCATAACTGATTGAAGAGTCAGCCTTGCCGATCCGGTATGCACGACTATGCAAAGCTCCCAATCGCATCTAATTCTATCGAGTCCTTCCTTATTCTGTCTAAATCCCCGTACATTCGTCCTCCGCTGACTGGTTCGTTCTGTTGCCTTTTCTTTACAACAGTATGCAGTTCTCGTTGGTAACAGAGGTTAGTTTCTGTATTTCCCTTAGCTTTCGTCGATGCAGGAGAATTCACACGACTTTTGCAGACGCTGATAGCAGCTGAGTGAACGAAGCTTGCTCCGCGGTGCGCCTCATCGCTTCTCTTCTATTGAGAGTCGCCTGAAGTCTCTTTAAGATGCTTTTCAAGGAGCTTCCACGTGTCTGCCCATGTAAGGTGTTTACCACTGTCATCTAACTATCGTTCCAGATCCTGTTGTGATAGGTAGCTAGCGCAAGGACGCGTAAATTTGAGCCTGAGACCTAGTAAAGCTGTGGAGCCTTCCATGCAACTGGGTTGATGGGGTCGTGACAGAATCAGTAGCATCACCACTTCTACCACGTGGAAAAAGAGATGCCAAGGATAGCAGCAGTTCCAAATCGAAAAGGACAGGCGAGAGAAACCCAGCCTCAGCTGTCTCGCAGTGGCCGCGAGGGCCACCATGAAGATGTATGTTATCGCGTCAATGAGGCAATTTCGACAAGGCGCAAGGAAAAGAAAAAACGGAGAATGGGGAATCTCGTTAGGGGTTTTGCTTCACGAAGGCCCACCACTAGAATTCGTTCCAAGGGAGGGTCGGATGGAAGACGCGATCCTTAGCGCCGTTCCAAAGTTCTTTCTATATAGGGGGCTGGGGGTGTAAATGAATACGCATGGGTAGACAGGGGTTGGGCAGGGGGTAATCTCTGGGGCATCTTCCAGGAGAGGTCGCTCTGCCCGTTTTCTGCCTAACCGGCTGAAGCGATCGCTGCAGACGCCGGGGCTGTTTCTTCATATCTGCATCTGAATGGCCGCGGGCCGCATATCTCAAACGCGTGGACAAGCCTTCGGCTTGCGTCGGCCGGATTGGCATCATGAGCCAGTCAAGACTCTGAGGACAGACTAACGAACGGGAAAATCGTCAATATAGACGAATGTGAAGCAAACGAGAACCTTGAAGGCCCGCGTTCCGCATACGCTATAGATTTACGGAAGACGAAACAGCAGCGCAACAGCATAAGGCATGACACGAACAACAGAAGAAAATGACGATGGACTATGAAGAACAGAAGAAACTAAAGAAAACTCGACTCCGCGGTTTTTTGGCGAGGCATCCGCTGCGATAAAGACACGTAGGTGCGACGTAGACACTACTCCTTTAGCAGCTCTTTGAGTTAATGAGAGAAGGGATCAGCTTGAACGAGATATTACGTAACCCACACACATTCATACGCCTGGCAAGAGCCTTAGAAGAAATGATCATCATAGGCTTTCTTCACCTTGGATGGCGAATTATTCAGTCATTCAGTTGTTGCACAAGAGCATAAATTTACTGATAAGTGCCTGCTTTTTTTTGTGGTTCGAGGAGAGAATTATTCAATGTCCATAATGATTATGCATGGACGGATTTTTGTTGTAGCAGTCACGGTGATATTTTACAAACACGCGGATTAAAGTTAGGTGCTAAAAAAATACGGCTCAAAATGTCCTGATTCTTAACACGATAACATTCCTTCAGCTCGCTGATGTCTAGCACAAAATAAATGTGTCTGTACCATAATTTAAAGCTATGAGTACGCGCATCTACGCATACGGAGGTCTTATTATACGAAGTCTTACGAAGAAGTACTGCAGTAAGAAGTGCTTACGTTTCCTTTTGTATTTTTATCGATTAAATGTACTCGCAACTTAAATTAACTTTATTTTTAACCGTTGATCATATGTCACATCACGTGCATTTTTGCTTAATTGTCAGTCTCCGTATTGACGTTAAAATCAAAACAGACCAGAAAAAGCAATCGACGTAGTCGTACTCACTTGTCCTTCTGGGCTCAAAAAGCTTAACTTAGTTTATTTTGGATCTGATTCGCTTTCCAGACTTTTCTTTCCAGGAAACCGCAACTTTCTCCGTCGTTTTCGGTTATCAAATGGTTAATTATAGCGATTTTCATATTGACTTAAAAATTATACACTGACTTCAAAATCGACGCACCGTTATTTCCTTTGAGATTGGATGCCTCCCCATCCTAGTTCTCCTTCTAAATGTTAGCCATTGGCCTTTTGCTATCACCGGCCTTGGGACCGTTCGCACGTTACTTTGGCGTATGACAAAAAAACTACTATCTCTAATGCTACATCATTAATGACAGATTACGATTGTGTTTCTTTTTGCCATAATCTTTAGCAAGCAGAACTGACTGGACAGGGAAAGTCGCGACATCTTTCAAAACAATGGCATCGTTATTGTGCACCGGTGCTTCTAAGCTGATAACAATCCAAGCTACAAGTGCATTTCAATGTAACAGTATGTACTATGCAACACAATCACAAGCGAGAATGCCGATGAAGTTCTGACCGAAATTTCCAACTGGTCAAAGCTAGTACACTGGCAGGGTGGAAAGAAAAAGAATATGCTTAGACAAAAGAATGTTGTAAGCAGGGTATGTGAATATGTACCAGAGTTTTACAGGTATAGTTCTTGACAGCCATAGTCCCCCCTCTAGCAACCCCAGAAGAAAAAAACTACATGTCGTCTATCAGTGAGTACAATTCACGTCAGACTACCAAAAATCACGTTATCAAGCGAATTATACAAATAAAATATTTAATAATTGTATAGGGACAATATATAAGCGATATGTGGCCCGAGTTCCAATAAGTCTTATTTTTTCCAACTGTAACACCAATATTTGGTGGTCCACGACGTTAGTGATAGCTATATGATTTCTGAAAGGGACGCATACGTCAGGTGGTTTCGTCGCATCGGTACTTTCTACACAGGTCATATTATAAAAACTGTTGAGGGTAAAAAATTATACATTAGTTTGTAAAGTATTTTTCTTTTGTTTTAATCGTTCGAGCATTTGCATCTGTTGTAAGACTGAAATAATTGTATACGTTTAATAATGAAGCGAGCTACATAAAAAAACGATTTTTTACCGCATTTCTCGAAATGAACGTTTTTGTAGATTATATATACAACAAAACATTTGAGATTTTTTTTATGTTTCAGGGTGTCGCAGAAAACAGAACTTCGCTTAACGTACTTATGCTTTGTCTTTGCATTTACATTGTAGTTTCTTGTATCTATTGAGATGAGATTTTCTGGTATTAACAGCTAAAATATTTTGAACTATTAGCTGTGTTCTTTTTTGTAGAATATATTGCTATATAATTACTTAAGTACTGAAAAATGAGAAGCAAAAAAAAAATCGGAAATCAAACCGGAGCCGAGAATTTAATGTTATGCCATTAGACATACTCAACCTGGGGGCCACAAGTAAAGGTAACACCTCTTAAAAATGTCTTTTCAAGCCTTGAGAGCTTTTCGGCAGTAATATTTGACTACCAACTAGCTAATAATTATAAAGGGAAGCCCTAAGGAGAACGGTCATTACATATGCACTAACCTAATAAAGGATACTCAATAGTCGAAGTATATATGTAAAAAAAATATATATAAAAAAAAATTATAAAAACATATAGTAACAAAGCAATCGACATATTTAGCGCCACCAGCTATTGCTGTTGTATGAATAAATCTTCCATTGCAGTATAAACTAGCCTTTCACCGGAACGTCGAGTCCCGGTGGGTCTTTCTAGAGTTACCTGGGGCTTAACAGACCATGAAACGTTATGGTAACCAATAAATACATAACGTTCTCAATGTAAGGGTTGAGACCAGTAATCTGCTAATCTTTTATAGTGATCTTCAGCATCTTAATCCACATTGTTACTGCTGTTTCTTCTATTGCTAAATAATGAGTCCTTGAACGAAGGCACGATGTTTTCCGAAATGTACCATCAAGGTATTAACGGGGTATTAGCAGAGGCGGAGTCCTGGGTGGTGACCACAATTATACACCATCAAATATCCCTTCATTTTTCTGTATTCCCCCAATCCCCTGTAGTGCATGTAAAGCAAACAGAAGGACATCAAGTGAGGGAATAATGGATTCCAGGCTTACAAGAACACCACATCTTCCCTTGCCCCGCGAACTCTGCCGTTTCCACTACATTTTGTAGAAAATTGATCCTCCGCTCGTGAGCCACTTTGGACGAAGCGAATGGCACTGGCAAAGAGCGGAGGTAGGGGGCCCCGCTTTAACGAGCATACGCGAATGAATCTGAAGATTCTTTCCTGCCGCGTCCGTTGGTGCTTGAAAAGGCGAAAACACGTTTCCGTGCATGGTCTTGCTGCTAGCATCACCAGCGCGGCTCAGATCTACTTTTACGTCCCTTCAACTGAAAAAAGGGAAAAAGATGAGGGGCCAGCGAGAACGGAAAGAGCAAGCGAAAAAAATATAGCGGGGTGAGCTCATGAAGGCTGATTGTGCGTCCAGCGTGTGCTTTTAAATTGTGTGCAAGTTTGCTGTCTTTATGTATGTCAAATAGACCTAACGCAAGCTGAAGTCGGTTCGAGTAAGAGATGACCACCTGGCAGCATCGCTCGAAAAGTTCATTAAAGAGGGTCAATTCATTTAAACGTGCTATACTGTTCATAACGCCTGCCTCGGATGCTGATTTGGATCTGTGTGGACCTATATTTGTTTGTCTGTAATTGTAATATAGAATTAGGTGGCGCGGGTTGGTCTGTCATTTATGTTGCCAGGTTTTGACGGGATGGAGGCTTGCTTTATTACTTGCAATTGACTAAGATGTGACAAGTGTTGGATGCAAGTTACAAGCAGGTGAAGCGAAGCGTATCCCGGTTAAATATATTGTCAAACTGAAAGATATTTTTAAAACTGATTATGTATTTTCGAACTATTATCCTTGTTCCTAATAACAATAATAATAAGAAATAATGTGAACTGACAAAGGCACCAAGCGGCACGCTTGCTTATAACACACAAAGAAAAAGTGACATACATCTCACGGAAAATTTATATTACTTAGAAAATAATTGAGCGATAACAACGTTTGAAGCCTACCTAACATTTTATGTCAATTTTTTTAGTTATTTTTTACCGCAAAAACGCTTTGATTTGTATATATAGTGCAAGACCCGAATTACGTTAGAGCTTCATGATTCCTCAAACTCCTTTTACGTTAGTCTGAATCTGTGCGATGGTGAATATTAGTCTAAAACGAGAATATACCGATATTCATGTTGTGTCTATGGCGTATTCACTTATCCGCTTCAGTTACCTCGTGTTTCCTTTTTCAAGGCCATTCTTCCTATTTTGCGCCTCGTTGCGCCATTTTTGGCTAATACAGTCGCCTTTGTACGTATCTCTGCTATACTTTTGTTTCGCGCTATTGCATTGGCCTTCGAATGCTTACTTTTGATAGGCTATTTGTTGTGAGTGAATTGTATTATACAGTAAGAACAAAAAAGCTACTCGAAGTACCCTTCAATTGTCCCTTTTATATTTTCATTGCTGCTGGTCAGAGCCTTTTTCAATGAAATTTTCTCTGCCGATTCAGCGCTATACTGAAACGGCAGAAACGAAACACGAATAGCAGTCAACATATGACCGTAGCCAAGTGCGTTGACAAGTAGATCGTTGAAAATTTTATCTGTATGGTATCTGTCGGGCCTTGCTGAGATTTTCTGTGTTCTCGTCTTTCATCCTTAGACAATAATGACGACTATTTAGTCAGCGTCTATCTGGAGTCGCTCTAGTTTTTAAGAAGTGGAAAAAGGTAAAATGACAGCGAGAATATGTACGGACAATGTACGAAAACAGGCGTGCAAATACTGAAAAAGAACAAGCGTACCGATATTGTTAGTATAATTTTGTGTCTCTTTCTAGATAACGGCATGTTCTTAATTTGCCTCGAGCACGTGGTCTGACAGCCACTTTTTGGAGGCTATATAGAAAACACAAATGCATTGTATACCGATTAGGTTGAAGCTTGCTCGGACAATAAAGTCAGCGGGCATGCACGAAGCTTCTGGGACTCCCCCTCCTTTTGAAATTTATTTGCGTTTAGTAAGCTAAAAATTCTAGCTAATGTTCTCACCAATCTTTAGCACATTGCTGTAGACGATTTACGTAGCGGACGTTTTATGGATTCCTGTTCTGCGGGGATCGCGAATCCCGTTGTGCTTCGTTACTCTGCATTGCCATAGAACTCTGGACTCTACTTGGCGTTTTCGTGCATATCTCTAAGGGAATTTTCAGTATCCAGCTGGGTGGGGCCACTTCGTCTTGCGACGACAAAGGCCTGCGCTCGTTTTTTCAAAACCACTTATTCGGGTGGAGTCCGCCGCCCCATAGCGATCTCCTTACCAGCCATGTATTCGCACGAGTGAGGTACCTTTTCCGACGTCTGCGCCTAACACTGGGGAAAGCAGCAGCACTCAAAGCAGCGTTTAAGGGATCTAGGGCTACCCATAACTCACACAACAAGGTACTATCCCCTGTGTCGACTCTAGAACGTAGTGAGTGTTCCGATTCAAAGGAAAGCATGGCGCTGATAATCTTTTCGTGTGAGTTTATCCATTCTGTTGTAGGACAAGATTTTGATTCGTAAAGCACGCCACCTTGTCGCGGATCTATCTCGCACCTGCAACATGCTTTCGTTGCCAAGGCTCTCCATCGCAAAGATCAACGTGCTATTGGAATCTGGTAGAAAGATTTCAGTGAGATAGAAAGTGGGCAGGGGTTAGCGACAAAGGGTTATGAAGACGGTTAATAGCTTCGTAGTGCGAGATCACAAACTGCAGGCAAGAAGTCATGAGGTCTGCTTTACAGAGAGCATGAGCTAGTGTTATCGCTTCTGCACCTTTGAAAAGTTTACAATCGTGATAACCGACTTGTCGCAACTTGGTTAGCTCTTTAGAAAAAAAAATTGGTTTGTGGCATAGTTTAAACTTGCTTTGCACTATCTCCTGAAAGATAGTACTTGGCCAGATTTATCGCTAGTCCTTTTCAGAAAAAAGTTAAAAAAATAGCACCTATTGTTAGCCTATAAGAAACATTTTCGAACAGAACGACGTTACAGAGTTAGATCTACCACAGACCTATGGAAAGATGCATACGCAAGCCAGTATGGCGAAACTTCTCTTCGAACAAATAAGGTTATGGTCCATTATGGAGTCTGATGTAAACGTAGTAGTCCTCCGCTATGCGGGAACGGACTTTCGTAGCTCAACTGGACAACATAAAAATGAGTTAGTTATCCTTTTCAAAATATACAACTATCTCAACTTAGATAAAGTTATCATGCCATTATGTCGAGACAAGGGCTGTTGAGCAATATTCGCAGGACCAGTTACGACGCGAGACGACAGCTATGTATCGCGCTATAAAGTAAAAATGCGGCTCATGTATATGTTTAAGCTATAGCAAGATAACAATAGTTAATAGAAACATTAAGCTCAAATCTAGACTAAGAGTCACCGTTTATGAATGTTTAAATGAGTAGATGGTTGGTGGCTGCAACAAATTTCTTAGGATGCTATCCTAATGTCCTAGTGTAGGTCCGAATTGAAGCGATAAAGAGATACGAACCTCTGAATCTGTCTCAACAATTGCAAGCAACACCTATAAAGTTGTAGTGCAATAGTCTAAGCTAAGGTTCCATATGTAAATTTTGAACAGACTGTTGTCAAAGATTATCAACTTAACAACAAGACGAGAACATTCATATATACATATATATATATATATATATATATATATGTACGTATGCATCTTTAAGTATGTTCGGAAAAATGAGGAATCTAAGGAGAATTTCCTAAGACTTGATTATTATTAATAAAATTGATAATTTCTTGCATCGTTACCATGCCATTTTTTGGGTGTATTGCGTAAATGCACCAAGACTAATTGCGGGTATACTCGTAAGGGGGGAAGTTGTCGATGCATTACCTCGAAAGAGGTGATCCTGAGTGCTAATTCTCATAGAGAGGATAACTGAAATTGCTGAAAGTAGATCTGAAAAAAGTAATTAAGAAAAAGAAAAATTATACATGAGTATCAGAAGCACTATAATCGTTTTAGTCTAGGCGTTGTAGGGTTTCCTAAGAGTTAATACGCCTCTTGGTTGTGAAACCAAACTCGATAAACAGCTCATAACTGAAGTAAGCTTGTTTACAGTTCCCCTTATGTTGACTTAAAACTGCTAGATCAAATCTATGTTGCAAATAATTCTAATCTCTAAGTACATAGACGATTTATTAGATGACAAAGTGGATTCTCTAAATTTTATCTAATACAACTATATACAATAACATTAACAATCCGACTGTCCTGCGTTTCTTGCTGCAATCCGGCTTTCGTATTGTACGTCCGCATTTGTTTGAAATATGGTGTAACAAATTAGCTTTACTGATAAAATAGACTTTGAAGAACAACTTCAAAATTTCCCGGAAAGGTTAATATAGCTGCAACAGCTAGGCACTACCTTAGCCTGTCTTCTCTTCGATTTCTGTGTAAGTATATACCCACTATGGCTAGCAAGAGGTAAAAGACATACAGCTTCTATAAGAAAGCCAAATCTCGTTCTCCTAGTTTCGAAGCAGTTCACTTGAGGCAACAGCCGCCACTTCCGTTTCGGTAGACCACGCAAAAACGTCTGTGAGCTCGACAAATCTCAGTTCGTCGTTTTCTATCATCCTCTCACCTGCTCCCTCCCCTGTTTCCTTACGATTTCGTCTGATAAAGAACGCGCTCTCCTCACGTTGTAGAGTAAGCGCCAGTTCAGCTGTCAGTATCGCCGCTGGCTCGGCATCTTTCTCCAACCTTTTGTTCGAGCTTCCCCTTTTTCCCAGTTGTTCGTAGTCCTTCCGCCGCTCCGATCCTCGGCGGCTATTTATCAAGAACTTGCACAGCTGCTCTAGGTGAGAGAGCAAGAGCTGCAGCGCGAATAGCCAACACAGTAGCAACCGGTAGCTAACAGAGGATAACAGTGCGATAGCAAATAGGATTGCAGGAAAGGATCCGCGCGCGAAAAAATCTTGTAGAGGATCTAAAGAGGGGCGCGAACGAGTTCAGGAGGAGGCTAGCGCTTGTGTCGTCCTATGTTCAAAGACGCTTTAAGATGGCCCATAGGAGCAAGGGAATAGCAAAAAAGAAAACGCAGAGAGCAACAGATAACGTGATTTTAGCGAAAGCAACAGCAGTGGCAGCTGAAGCCTTTCTTGTACAACAATCTTCTGTTACATCCAGTACCCAATCGGTTAGAGTTACATCATTTTCTATCGGCTGGATAAAGCGTTCAGTGACGAGTTGTTGACCGGCTGGTGACTACTAAGTCACTGAGGCATTGCTCTTTTGTTGAAGTTTTCTGTTTTCAGCTGTAAATGCAATTACAATAAGGGTACGATGCAATACACCTGGATTGTTTGGTCAGTAACCCGTATAGATTTTTACTGTTTTTGTGCAGCTGTCAACCAAGATATAGATAGTATTGCAGTAAAATTATGTCCTCTACGAGAAGTGATCACTAGTATAAGTCACAAGCCCTTATGATGACGCGGTGCTACTGTGTTTGTTCACCGAACTTTGGAACGCCACATAACACACGTCTTGGTTCGAGCTACGATATACAATTAGTTTTATGAGGGTTAGAGCCGGCCGTCCGAAACAATGCAGCTAACGGTCGTATCAGACTTGAAGCTAGATTTACATCACAAAGTCTTCTCGAGACGATCTATTTACTGATAAGCGATATGGTTACGACGTGTTCAACATAAAGTCTACAATCTACGGTTCTCTAACATCTGAATTTAAGTACCTAGTGGTCTTGCTTTGCAGGAACTACGTTTTAGGTCCACATATCGCGTTTTCCAGAAAAAAATCCAGAGCAGATGGCTTTCTCACTAGCTAAATACTAGTGATCATTAATATGATAATTCCGTATATTTAACAATTTGTGTACGCACTACCCCGTTTACCGTTAAATGGTAACATAATAATTGTTCGTATTAATAACCTTATTATACTTCTTATAGACCAGGTTTAGGTTAATATTATATTAGTAAAATTAAAGTACACCTGAATAACAAGTATTTCTTTATAAATACAATTACATAATCTAGCAAAAAAAGATGCACGTTGATATCTATTCGTGCTATCAGTAGACAGTCGTTTTCTTAATTACCACTACGATGCTAGTTTGCTACAAGATGACACTAAATCTAAGTTGTCCCGTCTCTACATGTATTCTCTACACGTATTGGGTCTCTATTCAGCTAGATTCAAATCTATCAATCTGTTTCTGTAACAAAAAGAAAACGCCTAAGTAAAGTAGTAGGCTAAGTAGGTTCAGATACCATGTAGACCTATATCTTAATACGAAATATCACTAACGTATCCAATTGAAAACTACTGAAATCTCTACTCTCTTCTACTTTCCCTCACTGGTTGTTTACTCCCGGTATACCGTTCGTTAGCGTCCATCCTGCTCGGTTTTGTATTGTGGGCGCAGTTTTAGCTCGGAAGAGTTGCTCCAGGACAGATATTCCAAATGAAGGAAGGTGTCTTTTCGGCGCCTTCTGCACCGTGTATTTCTTGGAGGCCAGAATGCTTCTGAAACAGTCCGGGGCATTTATCCGACGCTGTCGTCAAAATGATTATTCAAAAGTGGTTTACCAAGTTTGAAAACGGTATCCCAGCCTTGAGAGTGCCTGCCGTTCTAGCTGACTGCCTAAATTGAATTGCAACTATCTCAAGGTCTACTTACAGACGGAGAGCCGATAAAGAACTTATGCAATGACCGAGTTACTGCCACATGACCTTTGTTAAGCATCTCAAGCCTATTCGATTCATACCGCATCTCGGAGGTAAAATATCCTAGGATCTTTCTGAATCCAACCAGGTATTATGGTTTGACGCTTCATCTTCGCACCATCTCGTCCGTTATTAAACGTCACAATGACCGGTTTTTATACCGAATTATCATTAACGATAGATAGCAATTAGTGGCTCTGGGGGAGCAGTCAAGGCTTGAGCTCCGACCAACTTTTGACACGTGTCAATGTGGTCGGGAAACATCTACAAAACAAAGCCCGATCCACCTTCTGGCGAGGCAATATATACCACTTGGTGAAAAAATGGAGAAAGGACATAACATAATCATTTATATAATAAGTATAGTGTCGTCTATTTATTTATTCTCGGGAACTTTTCCCCAGTCCAACGTGTTTGACATTATAGCAGTTGTAATCCATTATATACTTGCTCAAGAAGCTATCTAATTATTCATTTCAGGTGACTTGTGGTGGTTCCAGTCAGGTCGAATTTTTACAATCACAGAAACTGATAACCACGAATAATTAGTTTTCAAAGCGTTCGTTATTAAATCATATGATCTGAGATCAAATTATCCGATTGGGGATCTTTTTTCTATGCCAGAAATTAGTAATAATTGCTGAGGTATCCAGTGGGATTATTCGATTAACCTGGGAAACACCGATAGCTTACTTCGGCAGCATATGATAAATTTGCGATGTTTGGTAAGTTTTACCTTTTCCACCTGTTGCTTCACTACATTGCTCTTCAGCAGCATCAAGACATCCTCTACGACGCTCCATCTAAAGACGTTTAATGGGGAATCCTCATCCCTCTATTCCAGTACGCCCAATTGGCTTCGAAATGAGGTCCATATAACACCTTTCTATTCATCATTTGAAGCCTGAATGCAAAACAGAAACGTAGCACAACGCGTTGTCCATCCTAGGTTATGCGAGCTCGTTTATATCTTACGTACTATTGATATTCAATCTTAAAGTCTAACAGAAGATTTGTTATTAGCGTACTGACCCTTGCTCATACCGCCAGCAGGTGTCCGTGAATGTTACTCTAGTGCATAAACAAATACGATTTAATTTATTTCTTCACGCGGTACATTCATACCGCAGGTCTGCTCGACCATTATCTGCGTGTCACTCGCTTTCAAAGTACTTCCATTTTCGCTTCTGCAGATGACGAATGGAGTTGATGTTATGAAGCATGAGCTACCGAATAAACGCAGGGTAAAGCTTATACTTAATGACAAGGCTATTTGTTTCATCAAATATACCTGTCGTTATCTTCTATGCGTTTCGCTTCTACGGATTACTGTATCTCATAGCTATATCGGCCGAGTTTTGCGCGACCAGTGTAGCAAATAAAGCGGCGCGATTTTTCATTTTAGTTTTTTTTTCCTTTGTTTACAGGCTCTATTAGATGACTACAGCTTCGATTGCCTTACCACTGTTCTACGAAGCTTTAAACAACGCACAATAAGATAGACATTACTCGATATCCTTTATTCATTTGTTGTATGTGGAGGAATTAAGCAAGAGCTCATATAAGATCGGATATTTCTATAGTATGATGCTAATGCGCGTTGGCCTATTAAGCACGATACTTTGGAGCCTGTGCCTACGCTGTTTTTGCATCGACCCGACAAACAATGCTCAACGCTAATGATGGTTTTCTCCCAAATGCTATATTGTCCGCGTTCTCAACCTCTCAATGGTTTCATTGAAAAATTTTGAGTATACCATTGTCCGGCAAATCCGCTGCAATACAAGTACGATGAAGCTCCAATATAAGCTGTCACTCATCTCACCGCAACTACCATAACTATCCGAAAAACCTTGTTGCTTCAATATTCCATGGGCTTGACCTAACCGCAAATCGACAGTAGTTACACCGAAAAAAGGAGATTTTTCAAGAAATCTCTGTAACGCTTCCTTCGTTCGCCTCATACTCTCCGCCGTATATGCTTTCATGAAAGTTTTCTTGCTTTGCTCGTTATCCTACGAAACTTCCGCCTCGTCGACTACGCCAATGTGACCAATTTCACCGCTTTCTTTTCTCGTGCATTGATTATTTGACCGACGTTGCACCTTCGCTCCAGCCGCTTGCTGCTAAAAGTTTCCGGTAAAGCAACATACAGAGCAGCACGCTAAAGCCGCCCATCCGGGTATAAACGTTTTTTCTTTTTTGTCTGACTGCTCACAGGAGAGCCCCTTGAAGATGAGCAGTACGAGCTTCAAGGGAAACGATACAGACCCGTACACATACTTAGACACCGGATACAGCTAGGATGAGGCCTATGGAAACAGTTCTTTTGGGGCGTCCTAATCTAAAATAGACGAAGCAGCACTTCTTACTTATTCGAAGCGAAACTCCATAGGAACTGGCCGGGGGGCGAGGTCAAGGGGGTCACCAAAGGGTGGCCTACGATTAAGCTGATAGTGATATAGAATTATGGGAGCACTTTCAACTTGATAAAGGCTACGATAAGCTGCTGGCAATGTAACAGTAAGCACGGCAAACGAGGTTGCACGGCTAAGGCTAAAAAGAATGGTTTCAGAATCTAAAACTCGACTAAGAAAAGTGTTCCCTTTTTCTTTTCTCTAGCTCTAGAGAGAGGGAGAAGTACGATGAATCGATCGATGAAAGTCAAGAATAGCATAAATGGTAAATTAAGACTTGATTCAGATCCTCGCTTACGGTCGTTTTGTTCCTTAATATCTCATTCTTTTGCCCGGTCCTTTGAAACCCTTTAACGAAATGAGGACATGAGACTGACAACCAAGGAACGTCGCCGATTTAGCCGTCAGTCAGGGTCGGAAATATAGAGAGGATTCACTTTTAGCGGTCCACTTACATATTGATAATAGACTCAAAATGTGTTTGTCCATATTTTCCTTCAGCCTCCTACTAGGTTTTCGATTAGTATAGCTAAATATCTGGAAATCTAATTCTGCCAGCCAGTGGGCTCGTATTCATTCAGGTATGATCTTCTTCGCTGTGTGGTTTCTTAGAGCCATGAGCTACAAGTAAGTAGTCGACTGTAATCCAAACAAAATGTTCATAATACAGGCCCCTTTTGGTCGTGGCTATGGTAGTCAGCCGTTCGTTTGTGAACGTTTTCTCAGCTGCATGGATTTGCATGTAGAAGCGAAACAGAAAGTCAAGAAACAGAACCCGTTTTTACGCATTCACGAGCCTATAAACGACAATACCCAAAGGATGGGATCCTTGAGCACATCTCTGTTAAGCTCCTATGTCATCATTGCATTGCCACATTTGTCGGGCGTAAAAAAGGCATGTAGTGAATGACTTTGGCCGAGTGATTCCCCATTGGGGCATACGATCAACGCATATCGATTCCAGCACAGCCAAAGGTGACCGTAATCTCTGAAGGCTTCTACCGGCGTTTTCTCGCCTCGCCTTGCCTCGCGTCAACATAATATGAACAATCATATTAAGGGTTTTAGGGAAAAATTATTTCAATACTTATCTAAGGTGATTGTTGTATAAATTAATCCTATTGAGATGATATGCAATTTGTTTCACTGCTCCCCTCAGTTCTATCCGAGTCTTGGGCACGTTAATGAGCTCACTGGAAATTATGTAAACAGTAGTAAGTGACATCTTGTTCAGATATTACTACAACAATTTACTTGCTGTCCTTCTTTATTTAATTTATGGACAAAATGCTTTAATAGAGGTAAAGACTACATGCATTCGAGACAAATATTTACACAATACGAATACGCGTATTTGCCACCAGGAAAGCCACCGAAGGGGGCTAAGGGAAAAATGTTCAAATGAATTACTCTTCGTGTTCGACGTAAATACTAACAAAGGGACATGCGATACGGTAATTAGACAGTGCAGAAGAATAAATGAGGTGAACACGGATGATGTACGATGCCAAACTTCTTAATTTATGCAGCCGAGAGGGATTTCCAAAGTGTATCAGCAAGCTGGGGGGAGATCGGACGAAAAAATATGCTGCTGCTAAAAACGGAAATCTGATTAGAGTGCAGAAGTGAGGAAGCAAACTTATCGTAAAGCAGAAAGTTTATGCGAACTCGGGTTCCTGCTGTGCTACACGCGCTTCTCGGTCCATAGCAAATAAAATATTTAATAATATCCTCAAACGGAATTCAAATTGTTGCACTAATTGGTTATTTTTACAAACTTCTGTCACGCTAGATATGACATTAAAACAATGTTGAATATCGTTGCATCATATATTCTATTATAAATAAAGGCGAAAAAACCTGTGACCATCATTCAACGCAGATTCACGCGCTTTCAGCTCTTGCTGTTAATTTCTTACCGTGAAGCCCTACCTCTCCGCAAAGATCCGTCTGCTACTAGACAGAGTACAAGCTGTTGAACGCGTTGTTGCTGAGACCACTTATTTCTTGCACATCAACACATTTCGACTCATTAGAAATCGACATCGGACGAAATAGTAAAGGCTTTCCCAGTGCAGTTGACTACCGGGTGTTTTTTGCCCATCTTTTCGTTGTTAAAATCTCAAGCTTACAGAACAGAAATTTTGATGAGTCCCAGTCCCCTCGATTAGAAACGAGCGGCTTCCTTCTGATTATCGATTTTTCGTATTTTTCGCGAATACGTGAACGCTGAAACGAAAGTTCTTTCGGTTCTGATGTTTCTGCTGTGTGAGCGATGCTGGCTTAAGAAAGGCTGGAGAGCTTAGTAAGGCAAGCTTGCCAGAGCGTCAGTGAACGCAATGGATGGTATGCCTATTCGAGCCTCACGTATTTTTTTAAGATAGCGAGGAAGTGCCTCGGCAAGGTAGTAGGGAGGGAGGCAGGGAGGAACGGTGAAAACTAAGTGAATCGAAGAGTTTACTGCCTGGAAGAACCGCTGGTTCAAATAGCAAGAATTCGTTCGCCATCCACCCGCTTACTCGCCAGCTCGGTATTCTTATTGCCTAGCAGCCTTTGATATTGCGCTTGGCCCTCCAATCTGGTTGGGTCGATCACTGATCCGTTGAGATGGCCAGAACCGTGCTAACTAAAAGATCTGCATTCTTCGGCTCCTTTGTTTCTAGTACGTTCCCCATTTTGTTCCCCTGGTGAAGTAAGCAATGCCGCTAGTTATGGAGCCGATCTTTTGGTTTGGCTGCCAAGCCTAGCAAAATTAGGGGGTTGTGCTTGCAGACAAAAAGATGGAGCAATAGTTCGCCGGCTGCTAGAGAAAGGGCAAATTTCTGGGTTTCTTTTTTCTTGGCTCTCCAACCAGCTTTCTAGGCGCTTCCTCAAAACACGTCTTTGCTGCTGCTGTTGCAGTCTTGTGCGCGTGGCAGAGTCGAAACTTTTACAGTATTGGTGTTATTCGTGCGAAAGTGAATGCAAACGAGCCGGCGTGGACCGACGACTTATATCATAAAATTTAGAAAATATGAACGTCCCTCAGCAGTCGAGGCTGTTCCTTTTTTACAGAAGTGCAGGCTTTCCACAAAGCAAACAGTTCCCTAGTCGCCACGACGCTATGCTCTCAACGCTGTTTTCTCTTGGGTTTTTTTTCTCTAGGTCTTGCTTCCTTGTAACGCCCTCATGTACAGATCAGCTCGTGCGTTTCCTACGCTACAACCGATGTGAGCACGTTAATGTGTCCAGGAACTGCACTGGCATATGTTTATATAGGATAAGCTTCTTTTTTTCTTTTTTTTTAAGAATTTCTCTAATATAAACTAGACTTTGGAACTACCTCTTTTAGGAAAAACATCAAGTACTTGTCCCACTAGGCGTCTAACTCTGGTGGGTCTTGCTGGGCTTGTTTGGGTTTCTTCAACAACAGAGCTAAAAGCGGCATAGCAACCACACAAGCAGCTCTTCATCGTGCCAATAATTTTCTACTTTTCCTGATGTTTTTATTTTTTATTTATGGTTATTTATTTGCGACAGTCATTTTATACCAACGCTTGTTCATTATGGATACCGTAACAATTCCGTGACATCATGCGCATTAAACACCCAGACTAGACTGTCCCGTATACAGTAGGTATATAATGCAAAATTTCTAGCATTTTTTTTATTTAGAATATTTTGAGGTTTTGTATTTAACCTCACTGTTAACCATGAATAAATATATTTATGAATACACCATTATGAAGAACCGAGTGGTAATGGCAATATTGTTGCCGAGACGGGAAAAAGCTAAGCTTCGATAGTTGCTTGGCAAGTGGAAAGCTGCTGAAATGTCTAAATATCCTATATATATATATATCTTACAGACAGCAAATGCATATAATAGCTATCGATACATGTGTCGTTACGGCCGAACTCGAAAATTAGAATATAGTTGAAATATGTTCCAAAGTAAATTTTACAGTGCTTGTATGAGTTTATAGTTTTACTAGCCTGCCATAAATTGATTTTTTCTTTGTAGATAATAATAAAAATTACACCTATGATTCAAAAATATATGCTTTCTGCAGTATAATTTGGACCTTTCTATGTGGACGAAACGGATACTACTTGCGATTCAATATGGATGCGTTTGCGTGCTGTCTCTTTCAGGTCTCAGATCCGACATCCCCGTTATTAAACACTGAACGAATGGCCCTCACCTCGCCAAACGTTACGTCTACTCCCACCGTCTAATTATACCTCAGACGTGTTGGTGAGGCGTATGTGTAGACATATTCCTACTGAACTATCACTGAGACATCCTATTCTTTCGTATCACAACATCGATTTTTATGGGCATTTAATAATCTTTTCTATTGAGAAATATAGAGAGATAGAGCAGGTTCCTTAACAGATATCCATCGCCATAGCAGGTGGCGCGAAATACATAGAAAGGTGAAATAGTTTTCGTGGTTTCGTCGTATATAGTTCTAACAATTGCTTGTTATGTGTATTTTCGATTTGTCCAATGTTCCACTCGCATATCGCACCACCTGCGTGCCCCCCGCCGTTTGCCCCTGAGTTTTTAATGAGAGGTCAGCGGAAATAGTTTAAGGGGTCTTTATCGTTAAAATCGAAGCTCGACGAGTACGACAGCTGTGAATGGCCAGTCATGCAGTACTACCTGGGCGGGCATATAAAAAGATGACATGCTATTTGTTCCGCCTGAAATTCTACGGTTATATTACCTATCTCCCGTATACACACGTTTATGTAATCGTATTAAACGAACAGTAAAATAAAAATTAATTATTAATTTATCTTCACCAAGTGAATAATAATAAAATGTAATATTAATGAAAGTAAAAAAAAGCTCACTAGAGACACCTCAAGCTGCCAAGTGTCTTTTTTGAACTACCAAAAGACTTTTGCCCTATTCAGCATAAAGACGTGATAAATTCAATTTTTTTGTTTGTGTCTAAAGACGAAAGCCAATATGGTAACCTGGCCCTGTTTTGGGTCTTTTAGAAGTCAGATATCCTAGCAATTTATCAACGTCAAGTTGCTGGGTTGAACAATTGTCATACAAAACGTTTCAATGCTCACTCCACCTTAAAACTTAAAAAAAATAGATTACGCAAAAGCAATAATAATAATAATAATAATAATAATAAGTAATTCCGGCAACGAAATATTAAACTATCTCTTCACACACTCGTATTTAATGTGTATTCCGTTTCATTCCCAATATGCTCATTACGGTCAATTCTTCTCCCTCTGAAGAAATCTCACCTACCCGAGCAGTCGGACGTTGAATACCAGGTGTGATAAAAACGAACTTGTTTGTATTTACGAAATACTTCCTTTAATTCATTTTCTTTCAAGTGTTACTTCCAATATGAGAAAGAAAACAGCAGTCCGATGACTGAACCGGTGACCCGTTTTCAGCAACGGGATCTTTCTGTCGTCTCTTCAATTATATGGCCCTCCCAACAAATGGAACCAGTGAACTTTAAAACCAAACCTACAAAGTTTATGCTATGGAACTTAAGTCATGTGTGCTTTGAAGATTTGACCGGCTAACACTAAGTTCACTCGTGCTTTATGTGGAGTTGGCGCCGCAAATCAGAAATAAAATTAAGCCGGTCCTTTATTAATTGACTCAGTGCCACCAAACGTTTTCCGTCCACATTCAACTGATAGCTGACCCATTAGCTTGACCTAACTTGGCTAGCGTCAGCACGCAAGCCTAGCCTGTAGAATTTCGCGTCACACATCAGAATGCACGACGTCCTAAAAACCAAACGAAGCGCTAATCAGTGGATCTATCATAAATTTATGACAAACAGGAAATTGTAAAGGACATAATATTATTAATACCTCTCTGAATTAATTGTTGCGACACCAATCTCAGGTGCATACAAAGACGTCAATGTTACGCAACTTCCTGTTTTGCTGCACTTCAATATAACTAAAATCATAACGATTCAATTAGAGCGTCCTCTGCTGTATCGCAGGCCTTCACGTGGCGGTTTGCAATGACCTTACCGTCGGACTAAAACATTGTTTAAGATTTCTTTCGTATTTTATGTATGATCAAATTTTAGAATGCTGAAGAAATACACTCTGTTATAATTACATTGTAACTTGTGATTGTTACTTATAGGCAAAGTTATTTATATAGATGAATAGCCATACTAATTGGGTAGCATATGCATTATCTAAAAGTGTTAAGTAAGTAGACGAGAAACTAAGGAGCAGAGCGCTCAAAGGCGAACGCCAGCATTTGTTCGACTTGCAAAGTCCTGTTCTGCATTACATGTTTATAACCTTATTGCTTTCACCGATACTTTATCTACATAGAGGAATGCTTCTACAGCACATAAAAACATGATTTCCACCACTGGTTACTGTTCTTTTGCTATAAAATACTGCCTTCTTTGAGGTACTCAAAAAAATCGCACGCGTCTTACGTCCAGTTCTACTGTCGTGGACTGCCGCCGCGGTTTGTTCGAGCAGCACGAAACGAACCGAGTAGCTGTCTACGCCTGGCTTCGAACCTCTACTTCATTTCATATCTGAGCGTTCCTAGCTTTAGTAATAACAGGCAAAATTCTATCACCAACATACGTACGCACCCAGCCCTAACTTTTTCCGAGACTTCTTTTCTACGCGTGTCCTCAAAAGCCATTACTGCAGCCTTTAGCCTGTTCAGCGCCAACCATCAACGACCCTGTGCTTCTCTCCTCTCTGGGCTTTTTCACCTCCTAAGTTGTAGCTGGTCTCGTACGAGAAAGCGGTATCTACTTTGCCCGCAAATTAGAGCAAAGTGCTATCCATTGCAACGGTTGTTTTTCCGGTTATCGTAGCCACATGTGCAATGGCGGTGGTGCCAGCTTTTGCTAGCATAGCTGGTGACTCGGACCTTATTAAAAGCCACCTGGGGATTCCGCTCCTCATGCTTTACTATTAGGCGCTCCTGTTTCGCTGCTCACCGGACGCTTCTGCCCGTTTCGCGAAATAACAACGCTACCGTACAACAACGCTTTTTTCCCTTGGGATCGAGCGAATCCACCTAGTTCATCAGCTCGTACTTAACCATTCTGGTTACCTTACTTATACCCCCTTGATCATCCCCCTTTATTATCTCTTTCATATCTCTGCTTACGCTTGGTCTGCAGACTCGGTACACGCACGCAAAGTTAGCCGATTTGTAACTTCCTCCAACCTGAAGAACCATACAGGAGCAATACATTTTTACTCAACATCTCGTTTATTCACTGTTGCCTTCTAAATTGCAAAGTTGCGTCTGATAAATTACATCGACCGCGCCGGTAGTGGTGGACGACACTGGCTTAAAATTATAGAAAATAACCTAGAAATTACTGTTTATTTCAAACTTGTCAAACCAGTGGCAATTGTTGGGAGAAGCGCATTTGCTCGGGGTTGCGTCATACGATTTACAACTTTTCCAACGTTCACCAGTGAAAGACCTGCCCCGCTCTCGCATTGAACAAAGAACTGAGAAATTACTGCTTTCATTCTGCCTGGCTCTTGAGTGTTCACCTGTATAATTTTATCGCTTAGAAAGAAGGGTGGAACTCAAAACGCTGTAAGTAACTCTGGTTTCGTGGCAGACTAGAACATGCTAGAAAAAGCAGGAATCTAGGGTTCGCGACGAAAGCAAAGCCGTTTAACGAGTCGTTCCTAGCGTCCCGATAACGGCAATGGGAGCAGGGTAGACCTAATCGCTAATACCTATTTATCCACGTGGTTCTTTTTTTAGTACTACGACTATTCGGCGAGGTCTGATACCGTACTGCAGGGATTAACGCAGGATGGCTGGTCGAAGATACAATCGCAAGCCTTAAATCGTTTCAACTTTTTGCCATAGCCGCTATGCTATCATGTCTTATCGATTTCTGAACCGAGCTGACCTTTGCAAAAAACCTTTATCTCTGCATCGGCACTCAAATGAATTGGCACCACGTACATATCTAGGGGCCCTTGCTCTACAGTAGGTTAAACAAAGCTATGAACATTTTTTGCATTTACACCCCACGATTACCAATATATTTCCATATTAACTTCCACTAACCGAAATCCTTTTGTATATGTACCCGTTCGCATTCACCTTGCCCGACAACGCAGAGCGTATGTCAGCTGCACGCTAGACGAGGTGCGGCACCACAGTGGTAAGCTAAGGTCGCCTGCAACCCGCTTAATCTATATAGGTGGTTGTTTCAGCCTTCGCGTCCGCCACTACGCCCATCTTATCTCCAACTCATCTCCATTAGGCTACTGTGAAGGAAGTATTAAGACTAACTGCGCCAGTTAGACGTCAGGGGTAGGTTTCGTTACGTTACGATTGAATTTGAGATAAATGCACACCGGGAAGGTCATGGACAAGCAAGCAGCACCGGTAGGCTTGGAATAAATAAAAGCGTTGCAAAAATGGGGAGTCATGTGTTCTTCAAATGAACATCAAGGAGACAAAGTATTCCCATTGAGAAACAGGTGGGGAGAAGCGGTGCATGGTAGATAAGAAAATGTTTCTTACCGACAGCCAGAGCGAAAAGTGTAGCGACGGTTGCCTAGTGTATGAGAAAAACAAGGCCACCTACGATTCCCGACTGATTAGTAAGTGCTATACTCGCACAAGGATCTTGACGCAGGATTAGTGTCGTCCATACCGTTGTTTCAATCTTCGAAATATTGCTTCTTTTCTTTTTATGCTTCCTTTGATGCAATAAAGATAACTCGAACGTGAAATCGACTTGACTTCTCCTGTTCTCATTTAGAAGTAAATATCTGTAAAGTAGATCTTCGTCTCCTTGCTTTAACTATTAGGAAATATTGAATATTATGTCGGGGCACTAAACGCCCAATGTAGCCAAAGAATTTGTGATGTATTGCACAACTTCAGTACAGGAGGCATCACTTGAAGCCTTTCCTTCCCTCAATACTCAAAATTCTGTTCTTACGATAAATGATTCAAAGTAAAAAAAAAAAAAAATAAATAAAATAATTAACTACGACGTGTCTTGCCGTGTTATTCATGCCACTGTTAAGTTACATTATTGTGTCCTTTATGGCTAATATTTAATTTTAGTCGAATCTCTAATGTTGTTTGTTTGCTGTCGCCGACAAGATCCGTCCGAGGATTTCCATTACCCGCTCTGTGGATCGCACCGCCCACTTCGTAGGCCAACATCTTTCAAGATGTTTTTATGTGAAGACAAAAAGCGATCCTCAATTATTTGATCAAAATGTAGACTGGCGCGAGTGCTGTTTACCTATACCCGCTTTGGAGCGGGTTCTTTACCATACATACGTAAACGTACGGGAACATACGTAAAAACGCTAATAAGTAAGTAAAAACAGAATGACGTGCTCACATAACGTAGAAAAAACTTACAGATATCCTTGAGCCTATGTTTTAAAGCTTAACGTTTATGGATATCTATTATAACATACTAAAAACTGTTATCAAACAACATTCATTTATAACTTGCCATAGTAGTGAAGCATAGCTAACGGTTCATTGTTTTTATTATGATTAGCTTATGAATACCTATTATTGTTGGACCGCCTTGGATAATCGTCTTGTGAATGACTTGCTACCGCCAACATTTTGAATTGTCTTAATCAGCTTAATTAGTATCCTAAATATCTAATACAGTACATCAATGACAGTACTACGGCGCATAAGAGATTGAAAAGATGTGTTAGTACTCATGTCAGCTAAACTCGTCGGGTTTTTTCGAGCATAATAAATGCTATGTCAGTGGCGCGGGCATATTCGAAAAATTCTAACCACTCGCGTTCATATTTGCGTCAGTGGCAAAATTTGTATGACATTTTCGTGACTAATAAGCATGATTGCCAATATTATAATCCTCCACATTGCGGCCCCATCGGGTTTCAAATTAGGGATATATTTGTTTATTAGTATATATCCCTACATATCTGTACCGATGCAGAGGTGCAGAGCACGATCGCGGCACATTAAAACCCGTGACGAACTCTCCAGCATTGCGGAGAAAGAGAAATTATAATCTAAGTTCCTTTCAAGGTCAAGCAATCTGCTTTATGACTTTCATCAGATCTCTCCTTGTCTTCTTTCATTTCCCTATGACACTCACTTGCTATATTAACGTTGAGATACTCAGCCCCATATATACAGGTGGTCGCAACAACACCTGTAGCCGCAGCAGCCTGCGGTTGCGATGGGACTCTAGCTTGACCTAGGTCTGAGAATAACGATGGCGTGAAGACCAGCTAAAGGGAGCAATCACAGGAAGATCACACAAGAATACAGGCACAGTCTACGAACAGACAACTTCGCCTCTGCCTGACAGCCCGCTATCCATCCCATTGTAGACATCGCCTACTATTGTTGTTAAAATAGACTTTTTGGCTGCTGTTGCTGCAGGTGTTTCCTTTCTTACTCTTGCTAACACGAACAGAACGATGGGACATTATAGGGAATACTGAAACAGAAGGAACATACAATCTCTTCCATAATGACTCTAACGATCGACGTTCCCGCCCTGATTGGTTCGTCCAACCAGCATCTTCTGTCTGCTGAGTGGGCGCTGGGACCGGAAGTAAAAGACGCCGCCGGTGGCTGTCTGATGTTGCTCGTCGTTCGAGTCCCCGTTCATCCGATCGAGGTGGAGGGTGAATGGAAAAGAAAGGGGTCTTGAAGTGAAGAGCGCGGGCATGATTTTAATTAGTGCTCGCCACCAGTGCTGCTAGAAAAGAGTTCGAAATATTTTCACTGTAATCACCGTTTCTGCCCCCTGAGGGCGGCGATACGACTCAGTGATGGTAATTGTGTTGATGACGATAAAAATAACGGAGAAGGATGCTAGAATGCGATGCGCGAATACGAAAACTAGCAGGGGCTAGAGGCAGGTTTAAAACTTGCAAGTAAGTTAGAAGGTTTCCGAGACCAGACAGAAGAAGCGGCCTATCGGACGCTTGAGGGTAGCGAAGGAGCAACCAAAATACTCTACTCTAAACCAACCGTGTGTTGTATCTACGCAGAAACACGAGCAGTAGTAGTCGTAGTACTAAGCTTATTTTTTTCTCGTCACACGTTCGGAACGTGCACGAAGAGTGCCAGTGACATAGTTCGGTACGACAACGCTTAAATAAAAAGACGGACACAACAAACTGACCAGAAAAAGCCGAAGCCAGCCAGAAACAGATATATGTCAGGCGAGCACTAGACGTCTGATACTTCGCGTTTGCCCCGCTGTTTTATCTGAGAACGAAACGCCCACTTCCGTCGTACAAACAGCGTAAGACTCCAGGCTCAAGATGGAAACTGCGCCGGCGGTGGCGGCAAGCGAAGGCAGCTAAAGCAAGCGAATCTGTCGCTCTGTCGCTGCTATTGCTCTCGCTGCTGTCTCCGGCCTCGCACAGACCAGCGAAAAGATGACATTCATCGCTAAAGATCATTAAGAATTACCGTTCGCGCTACCGTTAGTAATGTGACGCCGATTACAGGATTAAGGTTTGGACCGAAATTTAACTCGGAAAGCGCATAAAGGTCTATGTATAGTAGAGCTGGAGCAGGCGATAACGGCATGGTAACGTTTCTGATCTGGAGCAGGGTGCGAAACACAGCTGCAAAAAGTGTGGGAACAATGCACTGAAGTAGATAGCAGTAAGCCATTACATCAAAGCGGTTACTGGGTGTCCACGGATATGTTATTCTCGACAACGAACTTAAAATGAACAGTGGGGTTAGAAAAAATGGTACGCATCTAACCTCCCTAGCGTCAGACTTCGAAAAGCGGCCAAGCGGCGGGGCAACCAAACGCAGGAGAAGCAATGAACGACGAGTGCTGGAGACCCTCCTGTCGATGTCGAAAAGCGAGCAAAAAGATAGAGAATAAAATAGTAAGAAGGCTGTTGGACCTTAAGTTAAAGCTAAAGCTAGATATATGTATTGATAGATGCATAGCAATATGGCCATAGGGAAATCAGGTTACAGAGCAAAGTCAACACAAATGCTACGTTTCATTTAACAGTATACTGTAACCAACACGCTCTCAGTTCGCAAGGCGCCCTGTGGATCGAAAAAAAAAAATAAGCCGTGTTAGTATTTATTAGTGGTTCGTATTTAATACTAGTGTTTCGGATAGACGATATTCATGTGGACTTTTAATTCTAAACAGGCTATAATAGAGTAGAGGTTTGTAAGCCTGACTCCGGCTAAACGGAATCAAATGAAAGGACCGAACTCTCGTTCATGCCAAAAGTTAAAATGGATACAAAATTGCTGAAAACTCCTCGGTGTACCCTGCTTCGGGGATCCACTAGTATTATGCGATCTCTGCAAAAGACAAGGGGCAGTTTAGATCCAGTCTGGAAACTAACACACATTATGTTGAACAGAAATGGAAAACTATTCCCTAAAGGAAATTCGCTTTTGGCAGATCGACGAAGAAAATTGTGTCCTTCAAGGGCATACTCCGTTTCAAGGGCAAGCTCGAGCAGTACAATTTCGACTAGTACTAGTTTAAAAAACGATGTTATGTTCGCCACAACAAGCTCAGCCTATCCGAATGCGGCATACGTGATGACCACGATCTGCTTGATCTATACGCTTCGATAATCAAAACACGAAGCTCTCTCTAGTTACTTTTCGAGAATGTCACCTTATCAGTATTCACAATATACATTTCTATATATCTGGACAACCACGGTCGATAAAAGTGAGATTCAGGTGATGCACAGGAACGATTCGCGTTTACTATGAAAGACGCTCGGGATACAACAACGATGTTAGCACAAGTATCCGGTACAAATGCAAGCTGGCGATGCACAGCCCGGATTCTATTTGGGATGTTTATTGACGTAAAATTGCGTCATCTCTCGTTCGACTGCAACCCTGAGGAGAGTTTTCGTTAACGAAACTCGATGGGATGACTATAGACGATAGCGTCGAACGACTTCGCCCTCGGCTTTGTTAATGATGAATATAATTCTCACGATGCCATAAAATTCTGACCGGCTATAATAGGCGGATCCGTTGTTGGAAGACAACGCGTACAGCCCGACTGATGTAGAAACACGAGCCATTACTTCCCCTCTAACAAAAAATAGACAAAGCTAATGGTTATCGATTTACACACTACAGCCAATCTTTAATTTTACGTCCGGATCTACTGGCGTTGAACTCTGTTTTGTATGACTGGAAGCAAGGTATTTCTACCGATCTTAACTATAACATATATATTCGAGCCAGCTAGCACAGCTCTTAAATGAAAATGAGTTCCAATAGCCAAATACCTTGAAGTACCCTAACCCTATATGTAGGTTTAACTAGTGAGTGAATTCCGTCAACCTAAACAAGACTTATTAAATGTTACGTTCTACTAAAGCCTTTGAACACGTTTTTTGGGACGCCCTGTATATATCGTCTGTATACGGCTTGTAGTTTTCCCAGAATGAAGCGGTATTCAGAAGGCCTCATTTTCGCGGCTTCTTTTTCCAGTTGATCGAAACACTGTTTTCAACATCATAAAACAACGCCGTGTGCTACATGTAGCCTTTGCGGTTGATTTTGCATACTTAAGGAATACATCTTTGACGGATCTCGCACCTGTCTTGCTAAGGCGATACCGCACACAACAGCAGCGCAATAGCTTGCTGATCTGTTGCTCTTTTCGCCTGAAGTTATGTTTGTTTACATGTCACATATGGTAGATATTCGTCCCGTTAGTCATCCAATCGCGCGGCCGTCACGAAGCTAAATTCACGTCCCCCTCACATCATTGTTACAGACATCGATGCGCTCAAACGACCAAGACGTAAGACTCGCTGATGCTTCAAATGTCTACCTTTACATATATTATAGCCAATGGCTTGACTAACTTCCATAATAGACTGCAGCAATTACGGCAGTCGATTAATTTTTAATAATAATGGGACCAAAGTTTTTTACATGCTTAGGGATTTGGTAAAAAAACTTGGACCTTTTTCGCCGAACACCAACAAAGTATGAAATATGCTTTAATTGACAAATGGTAATGCTGAGAAACAAATATAATGAGACCGAAATCAACGATCCAATGGAGAAACCAATCGCTTAGGTCTGTTCTGAATCAGTCTACGGTAACCGTTGAGTGTTACTTACTTACAAGAGCTAGCTTACAATATGGGGCCAGCACGAAGCTTGAGCTTGAATTTGAAGAGTATATCTGTCGACGAAATATTAAGTATACACGAATACATTAAGAAGAATCCTTCAAAAACACAAGATCACATAACAACACACTTAACGCGTGAAGACGTGAAGTACACATGATTGCTACCACTAAGAAAGCCAAATTGTCTCTGATACGAATACAACAGCCTCCCTTTGCCAGCGTTGAAGAAAACTGATGGACGTGAGAACTTTGTACTCGATATCGAAGTTAAATGGGAATCAGACAGATTTTTAGAGCCAGATGTACTTGAATAGCCTATAGGCGATCTATTGATGCAGAGTCGATCTATCCACATGTAATGAACAGAGCTTTCTGAGCAATGCGGATTTTGGTCGATTTAGCAGATATTGATGCTGCAGTCACATAGAATCGTTCCAAAGGAATCAACTAGCAACTAGGTAAAAATTAACTCTGTGTATCAAAACAGCGGGTCGTCTAAGACAAGCTGAGATGATAAGTATCCTCCGAGATTCATCAACCAAGTAAAATTTTATCCTAAAACAAGCTGGAAGTTCTAGCAGAAGTTCATTATGGGGCGCACGTCTCCACTGAATTGATGCCGGAAGTAGGCACAGCGGGTCAGCGAAGGCACCACTTACACACAAAAATAGGGAGCTCGGATCAAACTACTAACGAGGAACGCTGCACAGCAGCAGCGGAAACAAAGAGTCGATGATTCCTACTATCCGCTTAGCACGTTCGTGGTGCTTTACTAGGATGTATCGTGAAATATTCCCTTAGCCAAGTCCTAGTCCGAAAATCAGATCAAGGTAATTAGTAACCTGAATACAAAAACGATAATTTTATTGAGCTACCTTCAAGGACAAGACCGGTATCGGGAAGAGCTCGCACTGACACACAGAGCAGGAAAACAGCCCTCAGCTATATTAGACACAATCAGGCTCTTTTTTCTAGCAGCTTTTATCTTAGAGCACCACTATGTTATTTTCTATTCAACTCGTGTAGCTGACGAAGTTTAAATGATTAATAGATATTAAATAGCGTGTACATTTTGTAGTTTACATGGAGCAGATATATTGCCGAGTCTCCTAGACTAGCAAGGCCTCTCCGGTTCACCCCTGAAAGGAACGAATCGTATCCCATATACATTACTTCCAATATCTATAAATTCTCCTCTTTATAAGAGGGGGTCTTTATCTAATAAGTTCACTTATGTGACACTGCTCCACGGACAGTGCCAACTTTCGAAGTCGTCGTATAAATCTTCGTTGTTATTAGCACTGATTTCTTCTCGACTGCGAAATGATGAATTATGGTATTAATCGGTGATACTAGAAGGAAAGGCAAACGTGTTTGAGCCCTACGGAGAATGTGTATTCGAAGAAACAGATGCCCATTTATTAAGTCTAGATCCAGTTAGGCTGTTTCGTTGTGGCGACATATAGAATCGAGGCTATGAAACCTTGTTACCTTCAGTGCGGCAGTATTGAAGTCTGTAGCCAGCGTAGTTTTTCAACCAAAATTGTACGTTATATGTGGGTGGAATCGCGTACCGTGTTACCGGCATTGGATAGAGCATGCACAACGGTCACCTGTAGATATGCACACAGACTGCATCCGTTACGTATGAATTGCACACCTATAATCATTGTAGAAAGCGCTCTGTAGTTGGTTCAGCCAATTGAAGTCTGGCGTTTTAAGCAGAAAATTTGAACAAAACTGTTATTTATATTGAGGATAGTGTACACGTTATGGGGCAACGTTCATATGCAGAGAGCCAAAAAATGCGTTTGTAGGTCTGTTGCTAGCTGCTAGTCCTGTTTCATCACAGCCGTATCTATTTGTTTACAAATGCCCTCTGTGTAAGTGCTCATAATTACTTACAAGCTGTCGCAATAATGATAATAATGCAGCTTTTTTTGCTTTTGTATAGTACAATTGTTCTCGCCATAACTTTGTCTCTATCAGGCTGGTATTAGTGCCAGAACTAAAGTTAAGGACAGAGGGTTCACTTCTGAGGACATTTCAACACGTATTTCCTCTGTCATGTCCCCACCAACCGACGCTGAGCGCTTTGGTCCTTCACTTTATGTTAGCGGTGAGATCCAGCGGGATCCAGCAGAACATACGTAATCACACAACACTTCAAATGTCAGTACGATGTGTTGTCTCTCCCTTTTCCTCTGTAATTTTCGTTCGCATTTGGCATGCACAATCTCGCGCACGATACATAATTCATTGTTTTCGTTGAATAGCGTCATTCATGAGCACGTCAAGAACGACGTACTCAAACACAGATGAGTAGGAAGTGAACAAAGTTTCGTATCTATGGGGGGGTTAACTCAAGTGCAAGTGGACTTCTTCAATTTCGTGGCAGACACGATACGAGGGGTCGGTCCACCGGATACTGCCCTCTGTAAGACCAGCCGCTGCCTATCACAATGGCCGCACTCCTTCGCAATGTCAAAAAGCAGGAGATCAGACAACTGAGTCATCGCCATACTTGTGGGACCCCTTATAGTTCGCAACGAAGTTGCCACGATCCGCCCCACAGCCGATGGTGACAGCCTGCCACAAGGGCTCCTCGATATTCACCAACCTGCGCCCATCACAGGACATAAGTTCTCAACAAGTTGGACAGATAGATGAACACATGTTGGATGGGATACTGTCGTGTTCTACGGCAGACTGGTCAGCAATGCTATCGCTGCCACCCGCCCAGCTGACACCGCCAAGGCTGTGCAATCGCTAGTCCCAGGCCGCTGAAAAGCCTTCCCTTTGAAAAAGCTTTCACACAGACGGGGTGCAAGTGCTCATTCGGCCTGGGAGCTCTGCAAATCACGTAGATGAACCGCGGCTCCAGTTGAAACTCAGTCCGACCTGTTCTATCGCATAAAGGTTTTGTCAAGCAGTCATTGTGCGGTAGATCGCCTATTTCCCGCGTCGAAGGGGAGAACTGTATAGCACTCAGCTCGCAGTGAAATGCGAAGGCTGCGCACTGAAGAAAATATGGACCACGTTAAAATTTTGCCCTCTGTCCTTTCCTCTGTAGGGCAATTTTTCAAGGACGATCATATGTACCTAAATATGGGTACAGGAAATAACATGGGGAGAACTGTGGGATTAGAACTAAGTAAGCTTTGCTCGTTGTTAACCGACTGGCGGTTACTCGATTGGCCTGAATCAAACTGCTAAATAGAGAAGAAAAACGGTGGCTCTGGTTATGTAACGTGGCCCACCGAATCCGTATCAACGAATTGGCTATTTTGTTCGAAATTGAGCTAAGTTGAAAACATACTGTTTCGAAACGTAACTGATAGAACAACACGTCTGAAAAACTAACTGAAGATAATTCTCAACCTAATTTCGTTTACACTCTATTTTTAATAGTAAATAATAGTAATACTATTAAAAAAAACACACGTCTATGCGCAAACACAGTTTTCCGTTCGCGTAAAATAAACGTAAGTACTATTTTCAAGTTTCTATTGCGAGTCGATTGGTATCGATGCAGATTTTGTTGTTGTTATTAGCATTCGGGGGATAAATTAGAAAATTACTTAAGTATATAGATTGTAAATTATTCTATGCCTCTATGTGAAATATTATAAGCATCTTTGCGAAGTACTGTTAATGTTTTGTAGAAATTCACGCTTAGTGTCGTAGTTTGTCTGAATTAAAGCCGAAAAATCCACGAAAGAAAACTAACGACAAATTATAATCCTTCTTCTACAAACCGAACGTTGTTTTTGACGTTAACAAATCTGTCAGATTATGTAGACAATCATAGGAACAGGTCATCTTATAACGTATATTGATTATACGTAATGCGACGGGATTTAGTCTTCGATACTAAAACTATTGAAGTTTGGAAGACGTCTACGTTTAAGTAATTGGCTTCTTCATCAGATGCTACTGCATTAATTAATGTTAGACATGTTCGAATTCCTCAAGTGATCCTTTAAATGTAAACGGTACATCTAGTAATGTATGGAGCTATATTGGCCGACACAGAAATAGGCTTACATAAGTAAGTTAAGGAAATAAGATTTCGGAAAGAAAAATCATAGGTTAGCAATTAAAGCAGACACTGCGTTAATTGTAAACCTTTTTTTTTTTTCTAAATTTACTAAAATAAACGAAACCTAATTACTATTAGATCTTGCCTGCTTAAAAAGCGTCAGCTACAATTATAGTGCTAACGAATGAACGGTTGTCTTCGTGTAATGCCTTTACAGTCAACCTAATTTACTTGTCATGGCCGCATTAGAGAGATATAGGTACAGCTTTTAATTTAAAATTGCTTGAACACATATCTAACGGTACAGTCATATATATATCGACATAATTACGTCTCAGATCTATCTTTTAGTTTAAGTTAGCGGACAGGTATAACCCACAGCGGTCCCGTCTATGTCCTGCAGGCTGCTTAGCGTATTTTTAATTTAGCGCTGCCGAAAGTGGCTGACACCAGCTAGTTATAGTAAAACTCTTGGTTAACAACTTGCTACAGTAACGCCATGCCCAGCAGTTTTAGCATCGGACCATTATTTTCTTTTCATTCCAAGCCGTCTGTTCTATGGCTGCTACATCCTTCTTCAGACCAGAATCCAGCCGAGTTCAATTCAACAGCACAATATGCACTAGCTGCTTTGCCTTAAACTACAACCGGGGCTTACCAGGGCTTAATTTAAACTGGGTTCATCTCCTCTTCGCCTTTTCCCACTTTCACGAACAATTACCCCCCCCCCCCCCCCGCTTAGTAAGCACCCTGACTCCGTATTTAGTTTATGCTTAGTCATATGCTTTAATTGCTGTCTCAGTTCGCGCAAGGCCACCATAATTTTACTATCCTCAACGTCTAACTCATTGTCCACTAAGGACTTTTAGCCACTGTCCCAATAGAAGCTTCTACCTTTCCGGACACCCACCAAGGTGGAGCTCCTCTAGAATTCCAGCCAATCTTTTTTTACCCTACGTCCTTTTTGGCGTTACCCCGTAAGCATGGGGCTCTATTGACTTGCAAACGTCAGCAAACTGTTCTTCTACGTAGTAACAGCTTAACTGGCACACAACTGGGACAGAAGCAATCGCTTATTGCCGATAAAAAAACATCATCATTTTGCCGGCAATTTCAGAGGCGGAATTTTTCGCTAGAATCCTTCTATTTTTTTCATTTTTTGCGGATCCCTTTGATCAGTCTTTGTTGAGCTGAGACGTGCTTCTATTTGAAGCGGTACAGAAAAAATCACTTATTTATTATAGGCTATTTTTAGTCTAGACAGAGGGTTGGCTGATGAGCTCCTTTTTTTTCATTAAAAGCAACTTACAGCATAATGTAAAAAATGTTTGTATTGAAATTGTACATATATAGAAACGCTATCCTCTCGAGCGCTTGGGCGTTACGAAGGACTCACGTTACGGAAAATACATGAGACTGCAGTATGTTGCTTCCAAAGTGGCCAGGACATATATAGTTGGTAAAAACTTAATTTAATTTCCTTAAAAGGAAATTACGTTTTTTAAGAAAGCTCTCAAGAGGGCAATCCGTCGGTAGGCTGCATGGACTCAAGATATCGTGATTCTATAGCGTAAGGTCCCGACTACAAGCCGCAAGCAAGAGAGCCCCATTTAAGGTCTGCCAAAATGTACCTGGCTGTCCAAGTCGGATAAAGCTAAGCGTTACGTTACTACGTAATCACTACATGCGGTTTTCTATTTATTTATAATTCCTACGTGTATCGGGAAGTTGTGGCAAGCTTGCTTTACTGCCATGCACGAAACTATACGCGCATTCAACTGGATGGTAAGAGCACTTTGATCGTATTACTCCCGTCTTAAAGATCTTGCTTGTCATATACAGCAAGCAATGATGGAGAACACTGCCATTAACTCTTAACTATTCGGAAAGATTTTGAACTGGCCTGGCTAAGTTTTTCTGCGGTAGATAAACTTGTAGTTAATTGTCATACTTTTCAAGTGACCATCATGTCATGATACGGGGCTTAAATCAAGGTCTTCAGCCCCAAATAGTCGAAACCGGTTTTGGGAAAGACTGTCGTACAATGTTACGATACACACCAGCTCCACCCGGCTGAAGCAGCAGAGAAGACAATGTCAGATGCGCAATTTTTCGATCCCATGATGATCAGTAGCACAGAAATTTGTCCCTGAACTAGCGAATACTGTTAACAAACCCAGATAAAATATCAGCAGCATCAGACAAAGAGTACAGCTTGGAGAACAAATGCATCATGCCTGGAACATGTGGCATCTACAATTAGCAAAGCCTAATGGTTGCCAAAAATAACTTTCTGGCAAATGATAACAATAAATGATCTTTAAATCTATAAATTGATATATACTACCTACTATTTCAGTACTTAATGTTAAGTTACTTACTAAGTTTAACACTTAGTACATAATGAGATGCGGACTGACGTAGTATATTGATGGCATGTTATCTCTAGTAGTGAGTGCGTCCGATGCATCTTTGCAATTTGTCGTAAGATATTCTAAAAAAATAAATGTTTACAGAATTAACGATTGAACATCTAAACGGCTCTGTGAATTTTGTACGAGGTTTTAAACCAAAATTCGTCTAGCTCTTAATAAAATGTTTACCAAATATTGTAACCACAATAAAATATTAGTACTATTTACATCTAAATATATATTTAAATATAAACACTACTAATTATTCTGTGTCGTGCTTTAGTAAACCGTAGTACGTCGTATTACGCTCAAGCGATAGCGAAGAATTATTACTGATCTAACTTCGTGATAGTGCAGGTATCGACAAGGTCTGAACAAGCACTTCAACCTAAAAAAGGTCTAGACACGAAAACTCGAAACTTTTGCGCTAGGTATGAAACAACGTTCTTTTTTTGGATGACACGCAGAATAGAGGATGCGATTAGGAAAAACGTAAGAAAGGGCATTTATCGCCGGGAGCAAACAAATACAAAAAGTATCCTAGGGCTTCAAACAATGAGGTTTTGTGTTCGATTAAAATTTGGTGGCCTATTTGCTCGAACAGCGTGGGTTCTTATCATGAGTTCGTTCTGTTGTTAGGTTTAACCGACGTAAATGCCCTTGTAAATGCCTCTCTGCACTGTTTAACGCTGTTTCTTCTATTGACATATGTTTTTATGGCGAAAACCGCTAAAGATAGTAAAGATGGCGTGGCGAAATATTTATTTTGTATTTGATGCGATTTTGAAAAGATTAGTATGACCCTTTTTTAATTTAATCGCTCTGATATAATACGACAGAAGATCTCTCAGCGTACAGCGTCCGTCCTGTCTAGAGTTTGAGCGTCTGATATTATTGAAAGCGCAATCACGTAGCGAATAATTACGTAGCGGATCTGGATAAGTATACTCCTGAAAATGTGAGCGGAAAGAAATAGATAGTAAAGGTCGACATATGCCCAATTCGCCCGAAGTTGTAATCTAACGATGCCAATTGTTTTCTGTCAAACATCAAATTTATTCCAAAAGTGGGTCGCGTAAGATTAGCATCGTTCCTAAACATTGGCGGAAGATTTTTTTTTTTTTTTTACCAAATAAACGCTTTATTTGGTAAAAAAAGAAAATATGAAAAAAAGTCTGCTGTTATTCAAAAGTGTTAGCTGGTGTCCCATGATTTTTGCTTTAAACAGAATCCATGTATAATAGCACAATGTGCAAATACATGCCCGAAACTCGGGCCGAATAGACGTTTAACTGGGACTAGCTATAGGATGTTTGTTTTTCGTCCTGCTTCAATTAATGACCTAAGTGGCCAAAGGAAAGAAGGAAGGTGTTTTTTTTTTTTTTTTTCTTTCTTTCTTTAGCCCTTATGGCAAGCTTAGTTATTTCTTTAGGCTGCTTGTAGATAAATCTTTATTCCTAATTCTCAATTTATTTTTTATTCTAAAATCAGTAATTTCACTATTATATCTTTTAATACCTCTACTACCTTTAATTAGGTATGTTTTAAAGTCGAATCTAAAAATTAAGGTCGGTCTAGGTCTCATGAGCTGGACAGCGGCTACACTATCATGCTATTTGCGTACGTTTACGCATGAAAAAATGCCAACAAGTGGCAGAACCGTTAATTTTTGATAAGTTAGTAGAAGACTCGTGCTAAGCTTTGAATCATCTTGATCTCTCCTATGTGTGATATTGGCATGTTTACATTTGAAAAAGAAAGCAAAAAGTGCTAAAATCACTACGAAAACAGATTGTTGCACTTTTTGGTCACCCCGTGTGACCTAAGTGCAACGATCAACCTTGCTCTTGACTTTCGCAAGGACACTCTTTACCACCTGAGGGTACAAAACTGTCTCGAGCTTTAAACAAGGTTACTTTTAATTACGTCCATAGACGTGCCTGTTACTGTCGTAGACCCGTTTGTCAAGTTTATGCAAACCCAATGTAACAACGCACACCGTTCAACGATCTAAACAGCTGGCATGCTTCTGACCACCTGATCCTCATCAAACTAGTACTCTGCCCCTTGTCTCCATTCCACTTGTACGCGAACAGACTACAATTACCCAGTAAGGAGACTTAACCACCTCGGCCCAGCTATGCATTTACTAGGAAAACGCTCCGCTTAGACTGACGCCTTTACAAGGACGGTGCCGCATTGTTCGATGTACAACAAGCTGCAGGCTCGACTTAAGTCTGCCAACTCATGTCGGTTTTCTCAGTACTAATAAACGAGATGGCCTGCTTCTATGTTGTTGGTCATTTTCCGTTTCTGCAGGGTCCAGCTACTTAAAGATCGGTAGAGCTTTTACGACAGTGACGTTCAGGTCCCACTCCCAATGATACTTAGAAAAGTGCATCTCATCGTTATTTATTTCTACTTTTCTCAGAAAGCTCAGTAGCTTCCTTCTTCACTTTCTCAGAAGCACGTAGAAACATAAATTTATTCTTTATTTGGATGTCGAAAAAGTGTTGACCGTTTTCAAGCTGAAACGGAGGCAAGTCCGTTTTCCATTTTAAATTTATATTACTCAACCAATTACGCGTCATTTTGATCGATGGTCTTCTGCGTTACGCTTGAGAAAAGATGTGAAGAATATCGGTAAAAAAATAAACAAGGAAAGGGAGAGAGACAACATCGTGAAACTAAAAAACGTCTGCTCATGATACCACTTCACTCAAAATTATGCTTCGCGCAACATAACACGCAGCGGGCTTTGTCCGTACGCTGTGCTACTTCACGCTCAACTGCAGGACCATTGTAGGGCAACCATGGCCTTGTTCGTACGTTTTACAAACCGACTAGTCAACGCAATCGCCGCCGGTTTGATTACTTTAACACCAGTCTCCCGTCCGCTGCTATGCTGTAAGTTCCCTTCGAGTCTAAGTCTCCGCTCAAATAAGTGGAACCCGTTATGGAGTACGACGATCGAGGCTTGTCGGGTCCACACATACGCTGAAACGAATGTTTAAATGCTAAAGGCTGTAGTAAGGTAGCGAGGCCTATGACCCACGCCGATGAGATGGGATTGCCCAGCCTACCAAGGTTTCATCTATTTGCGACATGTTAGTTGGGGGGACAAAAAACCAGGGAATCTGTGGTGTTTGGTGTCAGTCAGACATCTGGTGGGTGTACGTTATAGCCCAGGCGGACCAGAATCGCGTTGACTCACTACCACATAAACGCACTTTTCGTGATATATCCCTAACTCCCCACCGCTTCTTCGCTTACCCTTCTGTCCTGCTTTGCCATCTTGGTAAAATTCCGGTGTCTCTGGGAAAGTCACTGACAGCGTTGAATTTTTCTGTTAGGGTTTCCAGATCAGCTGGTGGGCTGGCTTGCGTTCGGATAAACAGGAAACAAGAGAGGTGAACACGCCATAACTCTAGTGAATGAAAAACACCTTACGCTCTACTCAGAGCTCATCAACCCTATTTGAAATCTGTTTGCTAAGGACATGGCAAGAAAGTATCAGGAATATGACTAACGTCCTATAATAAAGCTAATCGAAGATTCCCAACAAATTGGCGGCGATAATCCTTCCGTACGGATATTGTGCGCTTTATATATGTATAATTAGAGGTGATATTTTGTGGGTGATACGTACTTTAAAGTATAGCAAAATGTTCCTGAAACAAATGTTATTTGAAAATACTGGAATTGTTGAACCCAGATTTCAATACTAGCCACGGAAAGCTATCTAGAAAAAAACTATAAGCTTCAGTTTCGATATGCTTTAATCTACCGTCTGTCGTGAATACGAAACGACAGCTTCCTATGGGCGTTGTTCAACGCCAAAAGTTGGTGGCAACTCTTAACCGTCTGTTTATTAAAATAGTTTAACTTTTACGTTTGTGCTTAAGCTGATCGTGCCTGTCAGCATCAGTCGTTTCAGACGGCTAGCGACCCCTTCCAGCAATCGAAACGAAATGCGTCTGCGCTCGATTTCAAAACTTAACCACCGCACATGGCTCCATCATTTGTTTATTTCTGTTGGGACAAAATGATAACCGTTTTAGTAACACATATAAACATATCACCTAATTTCTAAGTGGGCGCAAATTAGCGCAGTTTCTATTTGTTCTTTTCCGAAGGCGGTCATTGAAAAAACATTATTTCGATGATTAACTTAGTCAACTAAACTGATCCAGTGCGTCAGGAGGCTTCAAGCAAGAATCCGACAAGAAACAGTAATATTTAAGTTAAGCTGGCACCTCAAAGATCAGGAAAGGTGAAGCTACCCAAAATATCCAAGAGGTAAGAACTTCTCTTAATCTTTAAATGACTCTTAAGAGAAGTTTTGTGACCTTTTCATGTCACGACGGACAGCTGAGTGTGACTGGACAACTCGCTGTGCTCCTTATTGTGACAATCTTGTGTGAAAACATCATTCTGACTGGTCCTGGCGGTTGTTTTAAGATAAACTCGTACTTGTCCAAACCGAAAATTGTTAAGACATTTGAGAAGATATCTTTCTTCTTTATCTACTCTACGTATAGGATTGTTATCGACGTAGATGTTCCTATATGGTCCTCCATTGGTGGGATAGTGTAATGGGGACAAGTTTGCTGACTAATCTCAGGAAGTGGTGCACGTTTGTTACCGGGCCTAGACGCACGCTTCGTTTAACCCTCGTAAAAGACGCCACAAGAAGCGCTTCATTAAGGCAGTAGCACTGGACAGAAAGAGCTTGGAGCATTTTTGCATGATCCCATATAGTAGTAGCCAAAAAAATGTCATGTTGGCTCCACGGGAAGAAAATCAGGCACCGCCTTTTCTTTGCATAACCTTCGGCCATTGGTCGATCTGCAACGACATAACATTCCGCAGCAATTTACATGTATAGTATTAGATGAATAGCCTCTAATGGCGTGCTAATAGAAGCCTTGCGAAGAGCATACTGCATTGGTACAAAGCGCTCTATGAATTGAAAACAACGAATTTAGATATGGAAATTGCTTGTTGTTATAGGAAGAGGTGCAGCTGATGGCTCCGCCGAGAATTCAAAACTTGTCTTTGACGCGCTTTCTCGTGCTAGAAACGAGGTGCAAACAGGTAAGGTAAAATAGTTCAAACAAACATAAGAGGCAAATAATCGTAGAAGTGACGTGCACGCAATTTCTGTGTCAGTCTATTATGCAGGTGACATTGCTGACGAACGCTTGCTATACAGCTTCTCATACATGTAGCCCGCCATTTTCATACAATGACCTCCTTTTGTTGTAGGATTACACCAGTTTCAAGAATAATAGGATCATCGTATCATCATCCAATACAAGTCCTCCTCTTAGAACATTGCGATCGTATCATCTTAGCGAGCTGCTTTGATTCTAGTGTCTGACGTTCAAGTATATGATCTAGAACATTTTCTGCTACCGGCTTGGTTTGCATAATCTTCTTTTCATTCCCCATATTCATTGTCTACTTTCTTCGTCACGAATGTTAGATACGCGCTTTCTTATATTATCCTCTACATTACGCAGCGGCCGTCAGCGTTCAGACCATGCCTATTGTCTCAGGTTGGCAGCCGACCTACGTTATCAATCGGACTAGCGTTGTCTCGAACAGCGTACGTTCTCTCCAGTGAAATCTAAGGGCACGCGTTGCTGTGACGTGGTCGTATAAATACTGTTCATCACACTGAGACCTTCAACTCCTTTTTTTCGTTGCTGTGTGATGACTAAATTATATGCCCTTATTTTGTCTGTATTTTACAAGCCATGTACCCAATCGCTAGTAAATGGGCAAGTAACTAGAGAATTTATTAGAATCCCCTCTCCCAAAAATATCTAATACATGACCCATATAAATATAATTCTTTACATATCTTTTTTTCTCTATGTGGGTCATACTCAAATCGTATTTCCATCTTCTCCGTGAATATCAGGCTTTCACTGTCGACCTCGTATACTTTCTTGCCGACGTACCGTTTCTTGCCGGAAAACTCCAAGTGCGTTTTAACATTCCGCGCACCCCTGGCTTCATGAAGAGTATCGACAACCGAAGACAAAAATGGAAACTTTGCGAAAATCGACGCGAATTTCCTTACCACTGAAGCCAAGAGGGATAATTCGTGGGAAGAACTATATCCTTCGAACCGTTTCATTCTCACGTGATTGGCCATCATTACGTGTTCTGTATATCATATTGGGTATATAGAGAAAGCAAATCCAGTTCTTCAGCGAATCCATTGAGAACTGCATTTGCTTGAAGTGCGAACAGTTCTGTGATAAATATCATACAACACGATGCTCCCAGGTACACTCCTCAGGAAACTTTGTACGATGATGAAGATACATAATGATATTATAAGATTGTTTATGAAACATTTTCTAACACAGCCTCAAAAAGCCCCTACGGTACCGCCCTAGATACATATATGAATAGAGTTTCATGTATATTTGTAAATCGGCCTGCCTCCGTAGCTCTTATTTGAAAATGAGAATTTTTCGTGCTTTAAAACGGTCTATGTAAGCCATGCAGAAGTAGCATCAGAGCACTGAATCCGCTCTACGCTTATATGCAACTGCACTTAACACGGCGTATCCTTACATAAATTATATATGCATTAAATATTCTGTGCACAATATATTCAGATCTGCCGTTAAGAAACTAACGCCCGTGAGAATCAGAACCGCTTTGGCCTACCGAGAGCAAATTTTTAGACCAATGTTTAGGGGGATCGACAGGTTGGTTGGCTCTTGGTTAATTGTCTTGCAAAGCCTAAAACTATGTAGCCGTGACAGATGTCATCATCGTATCGCCATATAGATGTCAAGCAGGCCGACTACATACGCCATCGTATTCTTTTAATTAAGGCTGTCAACATGGACCGTAGCGTACATGTTGCTGAGAAGTTGTCGTCTGGTTGGCTCGTACGTCGTCTTTCAACCTTCGTGAATAACGACGACGATTTGCGACCCGCTATTGCACACGCTAACTAAGCGAAACCGACGAGTTAGGACATTGGCCTCTGGTCCTTGACTCTTGTTTGTCGCGGAGTAGTAATGCTGAAAATAACCTCGTTTTGTGGTGTGCCCAATTAAACAATTGAGAAGACAACTAAACAACAAACGTTCTTCTGTTGTTTAGTAAAATATGACTGACCAACAAGGATATAGGTGAATGTTACAGTGAGCAACAAAATGGCTTGTCAAAAACGCTCTTTCTACAAACGTACTCGGGTGTCATTTGGGTGTATAAATAATTGCTAAGCCTATAATTCACATGAAACGCCCAAATGCTTACCGAAAACAAATACGATTATCACAAACTTTATCTAAAAGTACTTACTTCTATGGCGTTTATGACATTGGACATATTCGAAATGCTCGAACTATTGAACAAATACTTTTTGCCAATTCATATAAACGGAAGTTGTTACGGTTTAATTGCCACAATTCGAAGTGTTAAGAAACAGTAAATTGTGAGCAGTAGACGTTATTTTACACGACATACAAATTATGTTATTACAAATTATTATTACATATGCTTTATATATAGATATAAAGCACAGCCTAAGGTCATCAGCTACTGACACCCTCCGAACGATCACTACCTTACATTTATTCCGCTTTTCAGTATATATGTACGCATCTTTGAAAAAAAATACCCCGGCATGTTATTTGCATGCCGTGGCTATAATGTCGAAGTATGTTTGATCTGCATGCGCCGCCATCGAACGACTAGACGCCCTACGCCCACGCAAAAGGATTCGAAAGTTCGATTTTTTTTTAACAGTTTGGTCCTCTGATATCTCTCAGCAACAAGATGTCCCGGGTTAAAGCCACGGCTAGTCTTCAAGAGTACTGAACTGTGTAAGCCATACGTGGCAGGAAAACGTGTTGCTTTTCTGCTCTGAATCGAACACGGTTTCTTGTTGCGTGCTTTTATATCCCGTGTATTAAGTTAAGAGAAACTTCTAAATAGGCCAACGTTCTTTTCCAGAGTTCTCATTTGCGTTGTGCTCCCAAATGGAGGCGATTTGGGTGGTCGGGCGTTGCTCTTGTGTACGAGGAGCTCTTTTGTACAATCTTTTCGGCAGCATATCGCCGTGCGCGTCCAACAGAAAGCTACTTTTTGCATCCATCTTAAAAAAGCTCCCAGTGAGGGCACGAAACATCTAAGCCAAAAACCCTTTTGGGCAGTAGAATGTGCAAAACCGACTGCTTGATGGGCGCACTGAATATGTTTGAGCGCAATGATTGTACGGAACAGGCTCAGGCTAGACACAGAATGGGACACCGCCAATCACTTTGCTGTATAACTATAAGGTCTGGTTTTCCTCTAAAAATGCAAATTTCTTTGGGTTGTAGTGGTAGTCTTCGACGACACCGATGCGCGGATCAATGGCAAGTGTTTGCGGAAGCCGGCGCTAAAGGCGTTGTGCTAACTTTTACTCAGCACTTCTCTAAGTCTGTGTGTATGTAAATGTGGATTTCAGCATGTATGTAGAGGACAGAGATGCGGTTGATCTGGGTCATGTTACGATGACGTAGCGAATCTCTTCCTCCACTTCAACTTCCGCCCTAGAAGTTGCATATACTCATTTTAGTGATACTGACGTAAAAAGGTTTCTCGCTAGGATGCCGATCGATACTCTATATGTGTATATATATATATATATATACCAAAAAAAGATACTAGAAAAGTAGCATCTGCGACTGTATGCATACGACATTCGACTAAACAAGCCGCTTTGTCAGGTACTACCACAAGCACAGAACTACTGCCTTCGCTAAAGGCTGGTACGCATGGGTCTGTCTAACAAGGGAAGCGGCAGCAGTAGCCACCGAACAATGGAGACGGAGTGCCCTCGTACAGTAATCGTACAGAAAAACATAAATCGCTATTTTCACTATCTCTCCATAAAGCAATCAGTTTCAAAGCCGCCATAACAAAGCTGCAGGCCACAAATCCTACGCATGTTTTCTTCAGTGGAAAATCGAGTTGCTCGCATAGGCGTTACAGCAGCCGCCGCCGCCATTTCCATCGCTGTTGGTACGGCTGCTCAGATTCGTTGTTGTCTGGCGTTCACAAGGGAGCGTGTGAGTCGGTACATGTTAGCGGGTTCCTCCAGGGCGTCTGCATATACATTGTTCCTATAGCCGCATTACTGCTACAGATACACGCATGCTAGTGGAAATAGAACCGGTCCGCATTCTTTTTAGTGCTGCGTCCTCGATCCGTTTGCTCGTCTTCGCAACCAGCTTTGCCACCGCCTGGCCCCTTAGCACCAGCTACCTACAATGCGAAGCGCTTCAGAGCCAAACAAAAGACGCATAACGGGCCCACCTCTTGAAAGTACGGTACTAAAAGTTGATGTGCGGGTACATGGGCGGACAGACTCACACATCGTCAGTAAATTGTACGGATTTTCATAGCTCTTCCTTGTCAGTAATATTCGTTATCTGCGATGCATTGCTATCATTTGAAAGCTGAATAAAAGTTGGCATGGCACAATGAAAGTTCTGTTCGCTTTTTATGCCACGCTCGTCCGCCTGCCATTAGCAATCATGACATAACGTGTATCGAAGAAAAATTAAATTTTTTTTTCGAGATCCTGGCTTTTCGCGTTCAGTTGCTAGATAGAGTCCTAGCGATAGAGTTTCCGATGTGTCTGATCTACAATGAAAAGCTGAATTTGTTGATCTAGTATGGTTACTTTGGCTTAATCTGCGTTTTTGTCTGTCTCGTTAGTAAAACAGCCGAAAATTGTGACAATCAAAACTGCTCAGAGTTTATGTGAACTTTTCGTGTTACTATAGTCTTGCTATTGGCTATCTCCTTCCCCGTACGGTGTTGCGATATTTTGATAAAACTCAAGAAAATTCAAATTTTCGACCAATATTGCAGCTGCTTGTTACATCCTCTCTTGTTTTTTCAGATTCTTGTAGTGGACCATCATTTTGTTAAATAGCTATTGCCAACTAATTCCTGTCAACTTCTTCGACAGCACCGTGCTTCATCGTTACAAGTAAGGCAAACAGCCTGAGGTTCTCGGACCCTGTATGTCCAGCTTACATCAGTATATTGCATAATCCTTCTTTCCGGCTATTCCCACAGATATTATCGTTGGGCGATCTGGTTCCCACCACCACTAGCGCCACTATCAACAACCACAACTTGCTGCATCCCTCCTGCTTTGTTCATGGCCACGTAACGTGTCATTTGCGTGCAGACCTTTGTTTTAAAGTAGAAACCCGTGCAGATAGGTGCTCCTTTATCTGATGAACGGCTACTGCCCGTGAGCCTAATGCATCGCGAGTGCCGCTTATCATATGGCAAGCATTGGTAGGCCGTCACGCATTTCTTTCAAATTCCGCACACACTCCGCTATGGGTTCGTACATCTGCAGGGCCAGCTTTCATATACACTTTTTAGATCCCGATGCCCCTATACGCTGAGACGCTGTGGCTAATGTTTTCTGTGCAGGGAGCTCGATGTGCGTCTGCCGATCACCGATCCGTTTGGTTAGTTTACCCTATTTGCCAGGTTTCTATTCGATGGCCTGATCCACCTATTTCACTGTAGATTCTGAACCATGCTATCGCTTCTATGCTACTCACAGCCGTCCCCAGTCCGTAAAGCAGGTAGGCACGTTATGCAAATAGTGTTCAAGCGTTTATGCTTTCATCTTACGTATCAGACAGCACTTTTCACGGCCTATTTCCCGATCCCCAGAGCTATTTCGAGACAGCAACGTTGAAATCAGTTCACGCTATACATGCATCGTGACATTTTTGTCTTTTATGGATTCCGCGCGATAATACTAGCGTTGCGCATATATTATTTGGTAGGAAAAGGAAGAAAGCTGCAGGAAATGATAAGGCATGCTGATACGTGTTCTAGTGATCAGAGTAGTCTTCAGTTTATCTTCACAGCATTATTACAATTGCTTTATAAAAGCTTGTTCCCTGCCTTGTTCTACCTATAATCAACACGGAGCCATAACATTATCTAGTTGTACAGAACACAAACGCAAATCATTTCTCGTGAATCAGTTTCCTTCGAGAGGACTGTATAGCGAATATTATATTTTTATACAAAGCGTTGCAGATTAGTTTTTTTTTGTGCAAGAAATTAAGTACTCGGGATCGGCAGATATTGCTGCTCAGATGTACGTACATATGTGTTCCATACTAATGTGTGATTTAATCCGTAGAATCTGTTTTCCTCGCTTTTCCATAGCAGGCGTTGTTATTTTTTCGGTCGTCTATTTTCTGTCCTGTACTCGTTTCCGTCCAAGTCCGCAGTGGAAACTTGGCTTAACTGACGTTGCAACTGAGAGGTTACTGCTGTTGCTTTCGGAAGAGGGCGGAGCGTAGGGAGGGCTTTGGTCGCATCCGGTAGCTCTAAAGGGATCAAAACTCCGCATGCTGCTTCCAGTTCTCCAATGTTGTGATGCAAGCGCAGCAGGAAATATAGCAACACCCAGCCTTCGGCCAGCGCCTGTAGCCGTCCTGCCAGTCAACCGGCCAACTAATTAACTAAGAGAGGAAAGTGCTAACTCTATGAGAAGGACAGCTACAGTTATGTGACCATGGGAACAAAAACATAACACACAAAGCACAGGCATCGGGAAATAGGACGGCGGGAACGGAAACACGCCTAGCAGAAAAGGGGTTCCTAGCGGGGACCTAAAAAACACACTAGCGCGGGGACTCGATAGCAAGTATCGCTCAACACTTGTAGCTGGAATTACGTATAACAAGCCAAGCTAGTTAGAGCGGACTACAGTTGTGCTAAAGACCCTGATGAAAGCCGTCACCAAGCTTTCTGAAATAACCAGAAAATGCTTTGCTTGTCCGTGTGTGTTCAGCAGGATACGGCTAGATTCTGCACACTTAGCCACAGGCCCTCATCGGTACAAACAACGCTCAAACGCTTTTTCACACAGTAGTGACTAACTCGCGCGATTCAGATATTTGTCCAGCCCTTGCACTGCTCTTGTTTGCAATTCACGCGCAGTCAGATTAGTCTTTTGCGGCAGAGAGAAGCGTTTGTACCGGCTGACGCAAATGGCGACGCGCGCGTTAAAAGTCAGCAGTGATCGGTATTTCGAAAGGTCCAAAGTATGACAATGTTTCTCGTGCCGTCGTTACCGCAGCCGTCACCGAAAGTCGCTGCTACAAACACAGCTGCGGCTGCTATCACCTCTAGAGAACGCCAACGTTACAACTCTATAGCGATATGGTGCAAGAAAATGGATATAGCGTCCAGACGAACAAAAAAAAGACTGGAAGAAAGCACAGATACTGCGGTGTAGGAACTAGGAAAATTGTTTCTATGTCCTGTTGCTCTAACTTCGTCGTCTGTCATCGTTGTCGCCCTACTAACTCTCTACAAGAGAAGACCACCATTGCGCTGCTGCATCAAAATGCGTGATAGCTGTTTTCTTTTCCATTGTCCCCCCATCCCAACGCTCTATTTCGATGTGTGATACACTGGCAGGCCGACAAAGAGACTTATTTCATGGTAAGCAGCGTAGTTGTTGGGAAACCCACTACCGATGGCGGCTCGCTATGATGTTTTTTTGCGTCTTCAGGGACTGCAATGGTCGTAGCCTAGCCAAGATCCTCGGCTGCTGCCGCTGCCATTTTTCCAACTGTTGCCAGACAATCCGCTGTTAACTCCTGCATCAGTCATCGTCGGCAGCAGTAAGAAATCATCAGCGTCTGAGCGAACGAGATAGATTTTTTTTGGCCATTTGCCTATGACTCTTTTATTTTATCTTTCTGTTTCTCCAACTCACTCAGACCAACACGCATATGCCGCCGCACCCATTACAAACACTGCCAATGTTGGGATACTTCGTCTGCAGCTGTTGCCGCTATACTCTTATTGAGCCCCTGTTCGCCAGGCGTAACCGTGAACAACCATCCTTTCCAGATAGTCTTGGATGTTTTTCGTCCAATAGAAAGATTCGTTCTTTCTTTTTGGACCAAACTTTATTTTTGTCCCCTGCACGCTTCGTTGCCTGCTTCTCGGAAGCGCAGGACCGCTCTCAGTTCTTGTCTTCGCCTTCGAAAAGTGTTCGATTTTTGCCATCATCAGCAATGGGTAAGAGCCGTATGTTATTGACGGCTGAAATTCGATATAGCTCCTATTCAGTAGTTTATTCCATATTATTATGTTTTCCTTTAATACTCAACTGGCATCGCAAGACTCACTTGGGATGAATGCGACTGGATGCGGAAGGGTATCTTTTTTTGTAAGAAAAACAAAAATTTGAACAACTAAATACAAGTAAAAATTATCCAAGCGAGTAGTTGTTTGTTACAATGGAACAATGACTGATACTCCTTGTTTTTATCTAGTTCGCCATTCCGTGGCTTTCCAGCGACTTGTTTATGTCCACATGAAAACATACTGCTGGTGCTGGACAGTCCATTATAGCATAGCAATGAAAATCATCAAAGGTGTAGCGTGTTCAGCGTTGTCTTCAGGAAGAGCTTTGTCTTGCTTCTCTCTGCATCGTGTTGCTCCTGTCTCTCCCTGGCTTATTTTTTGCCAAGTTTCTGCAGTCAATCGCCGCAGGTCGCCACAATTGAACATACCAAAAATCCAGACCCGGTGTCGATTGTAGGTCTGTGGGGCCCACGCCATCCGGTCAGCTTTGACTCACGCCTCTGAGATCATCTAAACCTATTAATAGACTAAGGGGTTAGTCTACAGAGTTTAGATCTTCGTGAAAAGAGTGTGCATGTCTCTAAGTAAACGCGCGAATAGGTCGGCCAATTTTCTACGGCCGGATTGATAGCAACTGCGCGACAAAATCAACAAACGGATTTTGTTAGATTAAGAAAGCAGCAGCAACAGTAACAAAACGAGAAGGAAGCGAACACGGCGAGGGAGACGTCGAAGAACGAGGCAGAAGGAACTGCGCTGAAAAATAAGATAGCCAGTTGCGGACTAGTAGGGAATGTTAGTCGAGAGCAAAATACAAGGTAGCTGGCAACAGGAGAGGAGACGACCCGAGGAGCAACGCCGGCTGATTCCCTGAGCCAAGGACAGGGGCAAAGACGTGACAACAAACTTCCGAGGCTCAAACGGACGAGAGCTTGTAAAAGTAAAAGGTGAGAAGCTACCCGCGCCCTTTTCTCTTGTTCTTCTAGAAGGACGGCCCGACGAAAAGCCTGTTGCAGACGAGAAGACCAACAAACAACTTTTTCTTATGTAGCTCCGTCGATAAAATGAAAAAGTGACGGTGACAGTAAAGTAACGCATCACTTTGGCTGTTGTCAACGCTGCCGTTGGCTCGTTTACACCTTCACACTTGTGTCAAATGTTCCGTCCTAAAATTTCCCGCTGCTGGGACTCCATCTAGGCCTACACGAGCCTCACATTCGTCGATCATAAGAACCAACAGAGATGTTCACAGCAAACTTTTCAACGACAGCGAAGGCACCGAGATCAACAAGGATTTGCGGCATCGACTAGATCAGTCAGACATCAGGTGAAAGCTTCTTTACATAGGAAACGGCACCGCGTATAATGTATTCTTTGAATGATTTATAATGGCTTTTTCCAAGCATCTTTAGTTCAGTTTCCCAAAATCTGCTCTATCTGACGTATAGAGTCCTCGGTTTGAAAACTGCAGGCAAGCGAAATAGTCAGAAAAAGGCTCATGAAAGCCTCTCTTGAACAGTTCATATTGTAGCGGTACTTTTTGTAGTACGTATAGGTAATAGTAATAGATTGAAAAGTGGTCGACTATTTGGATTTGTAATTTAGTGAACAATTGACGTTCGGGAGCTAGGCCTCTCTTGTATTTACGTGTCTTATACACGATGGGGGGTCGAAATCCACCTGAATAGGTATGTTTTCACCGATCAAATTGTCGACTGTTTGTTCTGTATATATATAGATAATCGTCTTAAGTAATACACATAAGCGGTATAGATGCGGACCACGACGAAAAAATACAAAATCTCTTATAGTAAGGACCTTTTTAAAATACAGCTAATGACTCTTCAATCCATTCTGTTGCTTATAGAGTTCGGTCGTTGTTCTAAGAAATGCTGTCTCAGACTAAGAATTTTCGGTTAAGTAAAAATCTAAATAGTAGAGTAAACCTAATACGCTGGCCTGACTGTCTCGTCCAGTTGCTTACGATCTAAACACAGACCCATTTAAGCCCTGTAACCTTGGCATAAATAGTGGGCGTCGTGTCTGTCTCTCCTCAATTCAACATCGCTCACTTCACGCTTTCTTCCGCAATGCCTGTTTCTTATAGGCCACACTATTTGCAACTGTCCGCGCTGTTCGAAATATCAAGGAAAAATGTACGGGTCCAGTCTGAAGCCAGTGTAGCTGTTCAAAGTTGACTTAATTACAACAGCAGACGGTCCGCCACGCCGTCGACTAGAAGTAGTTGACATACTTCGGTGTACACAAGAGGGGAGTACCCCCTTCTAGACCTTTCTCCTCTACAGAACAGACGAACGGACATAGAAGCGTTTTGAAACTAAAGGTAGATTCGTTGTTTCCCGATATAGAAACATCTCTGCGATTTGCGATTGCGGGCTGGTTCCACTAAGTTCATCTCATATGACGTTGAGCCATATCTGGCAAATTTAGGCGAGGGTGGGAAAACTCAGAAAGCCCTCTCCTCACACCCGTCCCACACAATCCGTGGTTTTTATCCCTTTACTTTTCCCTCTGCCTGTCGATCTGTGCCCACTATTGAGCTTTGTTAGCTGCTCCAATTTTTGGGTTCCCCTCGAGGTGTCGGCAGGCACTGGTGAACATCTACAAAAACCGATGGCCATTGGTGAGCTCGCTGCAGCCGGTCAAGTAAAAAGGTGAACCCACGCTCACTTAGTTTCCCGTGAGCTTCATTAGTTGCAGCTCTGTCGACATTTTCTTTGATGACGTCCCTGAATCGCCACCTACCTGTAGATCTAGCCAATAAATATCTTGAGACCGGGCATCAGACACAGTTGTACCCTTGACAGCGAGCATTTTTGTGCAGTTGTAACTTGCCAAGTGTACCCTTATATAAGGTGAAGAATTAAGGGCGGCCATCTATATCCAGGTAATTTCATTACATATAATGGGTTCGAAGGGTGTAGAGCCTAAATTAAACAAGTTATAAAAAGACCGCAGACGTAGACGCGTACTTTTAAGAAAGCCCCTGTATTTAAATAGGCTATATGTTATTTTTTACCCGAACTGTCTCTTACATTTAACAAACAATTCAGCCTTTTTGACCATCTGGTCGCATTTATTGTGAACCTTCGTTTTCTTTATCGCATACTTCGGTCCACTTGTTTTTCCGTAGTACCATCCCAGCTAAGGACTCCGTCTTATCGCTAAACACAGCCATCGCACACTTAACGTCCATAGGCCAACGAAGTTATCAAAGTCACCATGGAGACAAACATTATCGATATCCGTATGCTGTCAAACAGAATCCGCCTGTATTGTGCCGGGCGTACTTTGATCGCCTGACTTCGATCGCGGATCCATTAACGACTTATTTCTTTCCTCATCCACCTCCCTTGGCAACGCACCGTGCTTAGTTGCTGTTATGATTAATATTGCTGATATAAGGGTTATAGCTGGTTCGGGAATTTTGTTACAACTGCGTTTTCCTACTTATTTTCGCTGGGTTTTCTCAGTCTATTTCTTTCTGAGTAGCCACCGACTGGGGTTTGTTGCTGCCGCTTACATAGTGGCCATTGTTATTTTGCCATCAGTGACGCGAATTTGATTTAATCCCCTCTGGCTAATTTTCCCTTCCAGCTGTTCCTCAATGAGACGAGTACGTTGGCTCAGTATTAACACACCAAACCTACTGCCTTCTAATCCTAGACCTGTTCAACCGCTAGGCCTCTAGACTAGATTCGAATTTAAAATGGTACAGAAAAAACCGTTACTCCTACGATTCGCCACGAAAGACTACATCCATCCGTTCTACAATATTCAACTAACCCGTATAATCTTAATAAACAGTCTAATGGGTTTATCTCACACGGTATGTTGTGCACAATTTGCGGAATAGCCGGGCTTTGGTAAAGGCAGCTCGCTGAAATTCGCAAAAACAATACTACATCAAGAGTTCCTGAAAAACTCTCGGATAGTATATGAAAATAATTTTATAGAAAGTATATAAAATGGTTATATTATATGCGGGTGGTTGTATATATATCTTTAGTAACAGTTGAATAGGTGATATCGTTATCAACCATAACCAAACTATATATATGCAATAGATTTTTTTTTTTCAATACTAATTTTTCACCCCGGCAAAAGAATCACCAAGTATCTATACGAAAATAGCGAACGCTAAAATCTAAGATTTTAGCGTTAGTCTGTCAGGAAGTATTAGCCTGCATAGTTTCGTTTTAATTTGATGTAGGATCTCCTCATGCCTAGAGACAAGCTGTAGTGCTACAAATAATTTCGAAAAACTCGAAGCTGCTTCTAATGTGGTCTGGCGATACTCGCTAAAAACTCGCAAAGTAAATAACAATTATAAGCAGAAGTGTTGCGCCTTATATTTTTAAAACAACACTTCGACCTGATGAAGTTGTAATATTCCGTCTTGCAGGCAAGTCCTAGATTAGGAGAGACAGAAAACCTTTATTTAAAATAATAAGATGGTACCAGATGGACTTGCTATAAGAAACGAGTAGGAAAACGTTGCTGGTGATAGAAAATGGAGCATAACACTCTCGAGAGGGCAGCTGAAGCATGCGTTTAAGTTCCCTTTTCTTCAGCCGGATTTAAATAGGGCAATTCAATTTAAAATACTCGGAATTATTCACTTTTTTGAGGCGAGAAGCACGTGCGATATCAGGAGACAGCTGTCGGATTCCGGTATTTCCCTAACTCCTGTCCATGTTTATTTTCGTTTGACAATGTACGAATCTTCAACAACTGCTAAGCAGTGGACGGATTTCGATGTAGTGGTAAAAAAAATTAACTATAACCATATTGTTATGGATATAGAGTGAATTATTAAAAAAACGAATTGAGTCAGATTCGAGAGGGAACCCTTTGAACCGAATCAGAATCGGGCGCGAAGTCTCTAGTGTAAAAACAACTCAAGTTGACTAACGTATTATCAGAATGTTTGCACATTTACAGATGTTTAATGTGTCGTTGATGAATGCTGAGGATAACAGAAGGTGGACAAAGCTCCCCTGGGGCGTACCATTCATAACACGTCTTAAATCCGATCAAAATCCCTTAATACCGTTAACGGTTATTTAGGAAGGAAAATAGCTGATCGCAAGCGAGATCGGAGACTTCATACATAGGCAGTTCTCTATAAGGGACTGGGACAAACCAGACACAAGACCTTGAAGACCTAATCTTTTAGAGTAACGGGAGACCACAGGGTCAACAAATACTACTGCTTAGGGATTTTAAATTTAAAATAACCCTGACTTAACTCGGAAAACTTCTAGTAAATGAGGAAATCATTGAGATACACTTTGTCATGAAAATACTCTTTGTTTTCTCAAAATAAGGTTTGTCCAAAAAATAGAAACAACTCGTTCGTCGACCTAAACTCCGTTGCCGCTTTGTAATTCACCAGCAACTAACGCGGCCAATTGCGTTATACCGTGAGGTATACTCCAACCACACGTTCCCAATTTTGCGCTAGCTTTACATTTCTATTTCGGAAACCACTATTTTTTACGCTAAATATACGGTTCCTCCAACCTATTTACTAACGGATTGTAAAATCTACCATATTATCCACGACGCTCACCTTTCATCCTAGTAGTTCCTGGTGCCGCTCACTTACAAATACATGAGGACGTGACATCGCTAAAGGTACTCATCTGGTTTAACAACACACACCCACCTCGTGTCCGCCGAGAGTTTACAGTTAAGCAAGCCAAGGCCAGAACGTTGAAACAACTAATCTCCATCACACTGAATTACGTCAGCGCTGGTCTCTTTTTACCTAGGTTCGAAGACAGACCTAAATCCTAAGAACTTTATTTATAACGAAACATCGCTTTGACTGCTGCTACTGCCGGAACACGTGTTACACCTCCACCATACAGTGTATATACTATCGCGGGATTGTTATCTTGCCATGTGTTTGCACCAGCAACCGTTACTCTATGGATTTTTCCATATTTTATGACATTGCACGAGTGACAGATAATTTAAAGGGAGGCATGGCGAAGAAGAAGCCCGTACGGTATCGTTGTTCCGGGAGCCGCTTCTTTCTCAAGCTTACCCGGTAGGCTCTTATTTAGTAACCTCTACCGATTTACTTGAATATTTTTATTGAAAAAATGCAACATCTAGTAACATGATCGTGTGCAAACTTTATGGTCAATAGACAATAACTAGTCTAACAGAGTGGCCAAAGCTGGTAAACTTTTGTTTCGTACGGTCCAACTACTTCTGCAGGAACTGAGCGGCGAGATGGAGTGCTAGATCTTAGAGACAATAGGTCCAGTATGTTTAGCTTCTGTGATCCTGCAGTGGTAACGTACTTCTATATTTTGAACTTACATACTACTTAGATACGTTTGAAATCGTTATCTATTAACCAATCCAGACGCTACAGCAGCCGCAAGAATCGCTGGTACCAAGCTGTGCGATATCGGCAACTAGACATTAGGTCATATAGAATTTTATCGCAAGCATGTTTTCTGTGTGGGGAAAAGGTGTCGGCAAAAGGGACAAAAGTTAAATTAGGAGCAGTTAGACTCCAAAGGCAGCGGCTTTTATGGAAACGTGCGTGTTTCAAGATAACCCCGAACTCACAGCAATATATTATATAGATAATGCAAATCTATTTGTGTACGTGTGCTACGAGAGTCAAAACGTACATATATTTGCTGTCTAAAAATGTATTATCAAAAAATAATTACATCGATTGTAATACACACGCCTTCCATTATCGTCCATCTATCATGATACTGATCTCGAAATACACATTAATCCTGGTCTTCATGTGGTCCGAACACATATGGTAGCTCAGTCCAGTCAAACAACTGCCCACACACGTTGACCTTTCGGTAAAGTGCCTTAATCGAAAGGGACACCCTAGACTAAAGCAGGAAAGACCTTCCCGTTTAAAATCAACTCAAAGACGTGTCAAGTCGTAAGATGTAAGAGTTATTGTTAGATTAGAGCTGTTAAAAGATTGTCGGTATTGAGATCATAGGAAAAACTGTAAGCATACAACAAGAAATGGACGAGGCCGTTAGTTGTAAGAATATAGATTTTTTTTTTGTAACCTCTACGCAATGTTGTCGATATACAGTGAATCCTTAGCTGTTTTTGACAGTGAGCTGCCGAGGCTATACCAGTACAATTTTATTATTTATACTTGCCAATCTATGAACATCTCATGAAGAGCTCTATGCCATAGATTACCCTATATATCATTCGAGCTATTTTAGTAATGATAGTTCTATACTAATCAATAAATTATGTTTGAAAATAACTCCAGCAATTTATAAGAAAGCAATCAAGATTCCGGGCACAAAATACAAAATTAATATCAGCAATAAACGGAAGACAAAGATCATCGGATCTGTCCGAATAACGTGCTGGAATATATGCTCAATTTAAATCAGGCTTAACTATATTAAACAGCAGACAACTGAAAAAATTGAGAACTGAAGTCAGATGTTTAACAGAAGCCAGTTCTGTGCTCAGGTGTTCGCCGTCAGATATATTGAGCTTTATTCTAGAACGGCATGAATTAAGCTGCAGGAAGTCTTTGGTGGCAGTCCTCTACTGGACCTTTAATTTGTTGATTAGATCGAACGAAATGAGGTCAACGTGTAGATTGGCGCTACTTTGAAAATTAAATAGATTGATTAATAGAGGAAAATTTGGAATTTCATAGGAAGGCTGTACACGTCAAAGCTCATTTGTAGCCCTACTCGTTAACAATCGATCCAAGATTCTCCAGGATCTTATCATTCGTACCGCCAAGAAGGTGTTGAAATTCGCACCTATCTGAAGTATTTACTGAAAATGCCATATTCCAAAAATTGAGTTTTCGTGTCTGTTTTAGACTGTGACTTCAATATAATTATAGTTATTTCTCATGTAGGGATATTTATTAAATATTGTGTACTCTTGGGCCTAATACTACACAGTTTTATTAACATTACGAAGAAACAACTATTGTCTTTCCCATAAATAATAGATTAAGACACCGCTTTTGCCCAACCACAGTTAGCAAACGTGATTATAGCAATAGTCACAACCCTATGACGAGGATGGAAACTCGGATTCGATCAAATGGCGTTTGGAAGCAAAACGCCGACGGTCTACATGCTCTGCTGGGCAAGGGGGTCGGAGGCGACATCCATCTACGTCGCCTTTATTGTCACTGTCGCCGCCCCCAAAAAGAAATGGCCCTGGAGCTCTGGACAGTTGACCTGCTGTTTTTTACTAAGGTTAAGGAACACAGATACCACAAGTCTACATCTCACATTCTTGGCCTGTTGAGTTCCTACATGTCATCAAAGTAGGTCTTTAGATACTTTAGAGGATGGTATCTTCATCCTCTTCGAGTGTAGCACGAAAGATTCCCTCGCAGCGCAGACTGTACCCACCACTACCAGTTAAGTAGACCTGCATCGTACACACGCTGCGTACTTCACCACTTGGCAACACTATATAGGTTTTAGATGCGATGGCCCCATTCACAGCTCCCACGAATGTACTTCATATATCCTAAGTATTTCCCTCACAACGCGACCTTAACACATACTGAAAGTTAGTAGCGTCAAGTCGTGGACGGAGTACCTTTGTTGATACAATTAATAAAGGCAGGTGTACTAATTAGTGAATTCAGCTTCTTGGTTTGGTGTTTCGCTGTTGGTGTCGGTGATGTCCTCGATCACCTTTTACGTGTTCAGTAAGAAAAGCCGGATATCTGTAGCACACCGATTAATGCTGGCTAGTTGTTCTATAATCTGGTTTCTCCCTGTCGTATAATGGGTGTTCAAGCGCTATAGCCCACAAGATTCCTAGTTTTCTAGGAGTTAAGTTACGTCCTTTATCTATCCTATTTTTCCGTATAATTTCAAGCTTTCTCTTTGCCTCAAAGAAGCCAATACGCTAGAATACTAGGTTCAGTTTGTCGGAGTGGCGCACGCAATCCCAGTCACACCCAGTTAACCAGTGCCAGCAGGAAACAGGCTATTGTCTATTAGCTTTTATGCGTTAACGGCCATAGTGTGCATCTCCTGTGTCCACTCGAGGAGGATCGTCAAAACGACCTGGCTGACTAGATTGGAAAATGCGGCTCCTTTCTCTGAAATTTTTCCACGATTGCTACTGTCACTTCAGGGTGTTGGAAGGCTTTCTACAGCTATAGCTAAAACATAAGTAATCGTATTAGTACAAACAGCTCCGGCAGCTTGGTTAGGGTTCTTCCAGAAAGAAGAAAAGCAGATTTAAGTGAGAACCAGAAAAAGAGGTGAAAGACAGACCGACGTCGAGGCTCCCTCAAGAAGCTGAAAGGGAATAGTTTTGTTGGCCACTTGGTCGTTTGCTAACTTGTTTACATTGTTAGCTAGCTCGTGGCGGAGGTGCATTTAGGTAGTGAGAAGCAACGGTACTCACAGGCGGTGCCTGTTGCGCTCTGCTTTTTTTGAAGAGAGATCTCTCGTTAAGTATTTATTAAGCGAAAGAAAGGAGAAACTTTATAGGGTTAAAAACGACTGCGCGGTTTGTCTTGATGAGGAGCTACATTAAAAGGGGGATGGAAGCATTGCCGCCGACGCCGTTACTAAAATGCATCGGACGACCATGAAGAAAGCTAAAATTATGCAAATACATTCATCTAGGAGTTTATAGACCACACTACATGCATACATTCGTATACTTATAAGGTTACAAACAAATACAGACGCAGTTATATTATGCACAGGCAGGAAGGCACGCACACAGCGGAATGCTATACACAGACAGATGGCAGAGACAAGGCCGAAAGCAGGCAACAGACCACCATGCCATCGGCAGTGTCGCAGCAGAATGTGACGCTGATGCAGAGTCGGCCGTCTGTACTGGTGAAAAATTGCCATGTATACGACTATAGACAAAAGTATGCATATGGAATCTGACACAAGGTCACACGATGAGTGAAACATATTAACACCTAAATAATTCATAGGAAATTAATTATATAATAGCTAAGACAATTTTTATCTTTTCCGTCTATCTTATCTATTTTAGCGATCCTGCATTTGCACTTAAGTTTATAATGCACACTCACAGAGATGGGCTGGTTTACGAATGAAAAAGCTGTACAGGCCACAACAAGGTAAAGCGGACGGCCAAAATCGGTGGGCCAATAAAAAACGGGTATAAGATTTAAACAGATAATTGCGACATAGATAATAATTGCCGTAGGACTACGCGCAGAATTTACCACTGGACATTACACACATAGGATGTCAGGAAAAACACACGGAGGCAAGTTGTCTAAAAGTTTAAATAGCAGAGACAGGTTATGACAACATGTACCACGTAATAGTCGAAGGCTACGACAGATCCCTCACACTGTTCAAATCCGTATCATAGCTTTATGGCAGGTTGATCTTCTTCACGGAACAACAATGATTGGATTATGATCGTTTGCTTGTAATGTACTCATGTTGCCGGCCTTAACGCCAGGGACTGTCGGGAGAAATAGTGCCCCCTAGGGCATTCGCCATAGTTGTTGACAAGAGAGCTTCCGACACAGTCATGTTATATGGGAAAGACAAGTAAAGGCTAAGGAATGACAGTACAATGGAGCAAGTCGGTAACAGGGGTGGCTTGGGACAGCTCAGGGTGCACCATTATAAGTTTGCTCATTAGTCACGAGCATGCTGCCTCATACGAACTAGCAAAACCCCAAACTTCCGAAAGTGCTAGAAGTAACCCGGCATACCGCTGCCCTCTGAGGCGAGGATTTTCCTGCACAGGCAGTACGCTGAGCGCATTAACGGTGAAAGGTCCTAGCAGACTGCTTGCGCCTCCGCTACTGTTGCCACTCGGGCAGCAGCGCTTCAGCGCCGCCAAGTCGGATCGGTGAGCGGGGGGCGCCGTCAAAGTGAATGGGCGCAAAGGGACAGCGACGATCACTCGTCCAACCAACGACCGACACAGAAAGACTCGAGAGGTGCCTCAATCCTAGGTAATGCACGAGTGAACCGTGGCTTTTATAGGGAAAGTACATAACTACGAAGCAGGGAACGGAAAAGGCAATGTAGCAGTCCCATAGGACGCGGCATCGAGGAAGAGGGAAAGCCAGAACCGACGCTGCCGCTTGACCCATTCCTGGTTTGGCCTCCCTGTCCGTTCTCTGAGTAAAAGCCGCTTCTGTCAACGTTCAGCACCATCGTCACAGCCATCTGTCTACACCTTCATCAGCGTACGGTTTCAGCGGGAAAGTAGCACGCACATACTTACGACATTGGCCTAGTGCTTCATACCAAAGTACGGATCTGGCACAATGGTGGCGTACAGAGACAGCACTACTCGACAATTGTCAGAAGAAATTTGCCTATCCGTTGAAAGTTGACCAGCGAAACTACGAAACAAAAACAATGAATAGCTTCAATAGTCAGGTAAGCAACGAATTAGAATGGCGACGTAGGGAAATCAAATAGTTTGGAATCAATTGGAAAAATCATGCGAACTGGTATTGCTTTAGTCAAGCATTGTTGGGGGGCTTTTTCCAGTATGAAATTGAGCTCGTTATGAACTCAAAATATTTCTATCCATAATGAACATGGCTTGACAAGATTATCAGCTATGTCACTTATCTGATTGTGAGTGAGAAAGTAACTGCGCAACAGTTCGGCTAATTGAAAGAAGAAATGTTTATTTTTCGTTTGCTTTACACGAGAAAATCCAATGCCAATGCATCGCAAGCAATGACTATGTTACTGCCGTACTTAGATTCGTGAAACGTGCCTGCTACATTTAAGCCCGATGCAACGTAAAAAGCCATGCTGGATTTGATTTCCTAAACTGGTCCTTCCTCGTCAAGGGCTTGTACTACGGGCGTAACACTAATTGCAAGGTCAAGCGTAACCTAGGAATAGTCCGTTGGAAGGGGCCAACCGTTAAAACCGCCAAGCGATAAACGGGAGTATAGAAAGACGCGTTATCATTTCAGTGATTGAGCCGACCCTAATAACGACTAATTCTAAAATAATGTCTGATTACGCGTTGATGCGCTCTTCTCGTTACCGTTTTTGCTAAAGTGAAAAAAAATATATATATATAAACATACTTTCTAGTGCAGCCTGCAACAAGCCTAGGCACATCGTCATTTTTGGACACAACAGACTGATTTCACATGGTTCTATTTGATAACTGCCATTTCCTCGTTTCTAGATCCTTAAAAAAATGTTTGCACCTTATTACTGCGCTTCCTGTAACATTTTCAGATATTCATACATATTTTCACATAAAAATTGGTAGGAGATTTTTGTTTTCGAGCGAGATTTTCATATCTTGCGTGAAGTAAGCTAACTCTCACCTTAGATACAATATTCCGGTAGCGTTAATTTTCATGCATATTCTAAGAGTACTTTGCATATGTCTAACCAATGATACACATTGATTGCAGGGATGGCTTAGACAAAAGCGTATGAAAGGGATCCATCTTAACGCAGTCAGCCGGCAGCAGGTAAGCAGCCATCAGCCCGCTCATCTCTCCTCGCCGGAACCGGAAGTTAACAACGGAGGAGGCAACGCGGGAAACTTCAACGTGCAGAGTAAAGAAAGAAGATCGTGTTTGATATCGCCGAGACATCGTTGATTTTACTCCTTCTCCGTAATACTATCCTGGCTGGGTATTAATATAGAAGTGATGGTATACCGATGATGGATAAGCAATCGCCATGATATCGCTCAGAGACGCTATTCTGCACTATGAACCATTCTGTTTTATGCTTGTCGTCGACTTTGACCACGTCGCTCTAGCAAAGGGGTGACGCCGAACTTCGAACAGTTCTTCCGCCTTGTATCTGTTAAACATCACTTATTTCTAGTCATTTAATATGAGGTGGTAATTTAACCCGTTGGAAATTTATGTTCAGTTGTTCCAGCCTAGTAATTCTATCTGCCCTTTAGTGCTATGGTAACTTTTAGCGCGGTTACGGTGAAGGCTGTAGCGGGTCAGCATGGTAGGTAACTAGGATTATAGGAAAAAAAAAGTCTATACTATAGAGGTCATGAAAAAAAAAACGATATTTAAAATTATCCACACTGCATACTTATGTAATAATAATTTTGCTATATCGTACTCAGCTTGGCTATCTCTCCCTGGTTACGTTTCAATGTATCAGATATGCCCTAACTAACAGCGTAGGTGACAGGGTCTCCAGTAAAGCTAAGCTCTGCTTAATCGAACACGAAATCAGATTCGAAGTTCCGCCGCGACCGTTTTTGAACAGTTGTTATTTACCGTTAGTCAGTTTGCTCGTTTCCGGTTGTTTACAACCCTAGTCTAGCCAAATGCCAGTTTCGCAACTTTATTACCTGCCGAGCCTTTGTGGTATAGGCGTGATAACGTTGGTGACTAGCCTGTAGCGACGTAATTCAACCAAAATGCTAGAAAGCAACAGTGATGATTATTATAACAGCTACTGGCAGCAGCCACAACAATAGCAGAACAGGCAACTGAGTGACACATACTTTCACGTCATGATTCTCACTAAATAAACCATTAAGTTGTTCGACAAACATCAATTTCAAACTTTAGGATGACGTTAGTTTATTATGGTGCGTTATCTAGCGGTACTTTTTTTTTGTTTCTTTTGAAATCTAAAACCGTGCACCCATATAGCGTCACTGAAATTTTTAGCATACGAGTTGTAGCGAGCCGCAGAGCAAAATAAGCGGTTTAATTGTATAAGTTTTATCCTAAAACTACAGCGACGGAAGCACTTCGCCGTATAAATTTTATATTCAGAGAAAATTCCATTATGAGAAATACGTGAGCTGTTGGTTCAAGCAAGTCTGGAAAAGACATTTTGAACTCGAAAACCAGTTTCGTAGAAGATACTTTGTGGAAGTAAGGAAAGAACACTTGCGAGCTGCAGTGGCAACTGACCCGCCTCAAGGTATAAGGGTATTAGCACTTAGGTTTAATGCATATAAAAATAGTCTCTTATTCAGCTCAATCAAATTAATCAGCTGATAATATTAAACAATTGGAGGGATTGATAAGGACCGCATGATTTGGGCGAGGATCAAAAACAGACGTGGAGACAGACTCTTGCCTCTCGTTATACCAAATCGTAACTTGTGGTGGAGGATAGATTCTGCGCGACAACCGCAGACGGTTACCGTAATGGATAAGGTACGATTGCAAGCAAATGTAGAGTCGCTGTTAACAATTGGTGGAGACGATGAAAAGCTTCGTATTAAGTAAACAGAGGTTGAACACCATCGTGCAATAGAAGTGATCGACAAGAATCAGTCCGGTAAGAACAGAGAAATTACAGTTAACAGCCTTTTTTTCAGCCGCCATTTTCTCCAGAGCTTTATTTTTTCAAATACTCGACAACATTTTAATGATATCGAAACTGGTATTCGAGACTTGAAAAAACCTCATATCCCGGGCTTTTACAGCAGCAGAATAAATGGGGTATTATCTAAATGGTCATTGGTCCGAGACAGCACTGGTACGTACCTCAAGCGAAAATGAGGAAAGCAAGTTTATGAAACAAGTTTTAAAATGTTGGAATTCACTATGTCACGTTCCACACTGAACAACTTAATAGTCACCGAAACCAGCTACGGGTGTGACCAAAATGGCAGCCAATTAGAAGATGAAACAAAGGTTTTGCAACAGGGACATACTGACACACAATAAAAAGTTTCTATCATATATAAAATAAAGAAAGCAGCTTTTAAGCTTTCTTCGCATAGTGGCCAGCTAAGTCACCGATCGTCGAAAGCATTTGGGCTAGTAATGGCGTCGAGTTGATCCACCGGGCAAAGCTGGACGGCTTTAGGCATGCCTCTTGCGCTGACGTTGTTTTCATCGACGTACTTTACGTTATTGCTAAATAGGGAAGTTGGTTAGTTATTTCTTTCCTAATGAAAATATTGTCTAACTGGTGTCATGCTATATTAGGTACGTCGAGGTATTAAACGTTTTAGCTTTGTCTAGGTTGACATCCTGTTCCGTCCAGGTTAATAGGACGATAGGCTTAGCTGATTGACTTACAAATGGTTCTCAGTAGACTGCACCATGGCAGCAATATAATAGTGAGTCTAACGTCGCCTCACTTTAAGCAGATCGACATGTCCAGCCGTAGTTGACATTAATGATATCGACTTCAAGAAATCCCCCCATCCACGTTTTCTGCAGGCTCTTACGGCTAACGAAAGCCACAGTCCTTAACAGGCTCTAGAAAAAAAGTTCTTCCGATAACATGAATAGAATTTTTTCACATCTGAGATTTAATTCCACAGATTACGCTCGTGTCTCAAAAGTTTCAAGATAAATACGTACGTTCCACAATTTTGTGTTCATAAAATACAACAAAATACAATTAGCACTAAAATGAATTGCGTCTCGCTATTTCTCTTAACTTGCTCATCGATTCTTCCGTTTTTACATTTTGCATTTTTAGAAGTTGCTAGGAAAGCATTCAAGTTATCTTGCAAGCGTACATTGTATAGTAACATTTTGTAGTTTGTGACACAAATAATTTTACAGATTGACAATCTCGAGGGCCATACATTACGTTATCAATAAGCTTCTGCAGAATTCATCTCGAACCAGTTCCACTTCGAACGACCATTCATATAGCTGCAGACTATACACTTCAGTAGCATAACTGGACGGAGTCGTAGACGATCCTGATGATGGTAATTCGTTTTGGTTTTATTGATCCTTCAAGAAATTCATTAGTTTATCGACTCTGTCTACGGCAAGAAACGCTGTAAGTCTTTGCGACAAGCGTTTTTCCCTTACGCGAACTAGCTTATTTGTCGCTTGTACGAGAACACCCTAACTTGTAGAGCTAGCCTGAAAACTATAAGCATTCCTCCTCCGTCATCGTTCACTTCTTTCCGTGGGTTATTGCCCCACTTTCTCAATCTCCGCTGTGTCCATCACTCCGTCGACACATTTTCGTTCGTGTGTGCTTCTGCTAGATTTCCCCTTGCCGCCTACCAGCATAGAGCACGAGACTGTCTATCGGCGGCCCCCGGGCAAATATAGCTAGGCGTCTGTAACACTGCCAGCTGCTCCGTAAGGACGGTCGAGCGAACGGATGACAACCTCGGTAGCATGCTGGGAGAACCGATGAACTAGCGGTGGCAGAAGCGGCAGCGGCGCGCTTGGACGTGACGCGACTAAGATACTGGTAGAGCAGCCACTGGCCGGCTGGTCACCACTGCCAAAACGCTGCTTTAAACGTGGCGGACCGGCCTCGCTCGTATTATTGGAGCATGCGGAGTTTTTTGTCGGACGGCTACGTCAAGACCGCTGCCAGCTCTGTAGCTTTACGTTACTGTGTCCAGTTATGCGCACGGTAGCGGGTTCATCCAAAAACAAAGTGGGTGAGGCAATGCAAGGGGGTAGCGCGGGTGCGAGTCGCACTTGGGGGGGGGGAAGGGGCAGCGTGAAATATGAAGTCGGCTGGAGCCGGAGATGCGGCATCGTCTATTTTGCTTTCCAAAGCTTCAAACGAAAAAGCAAATATATGCTGACCGCGGGAACGGGGATAGTATGAGGATTATGGATGTATCACTGTCTTTTCGTCTGAATGGGCCCCGATTGTTGATGGTGAGACGCTTTATAGTGGCGCTTAAAAAGGACACGTTCAGGACTTTGGGGCTGTAGCTTTTTTTTTTTAAATATTATGATAATATTCTGATACTTGGAAATGATGCTCGATCTACAGATGAAACGCGCTAACTCGACGAAGGCTATTTCCAAATGTATGGTGCATGGGTATGTGCCGTACTCTGCTGTGTTAATGACACATAAATTATTAGCATCTGTGAAGTGCATGTTTTGGTAAGAAAAAACATGTGGATAATTTATGCACAAATGACAATATAAATTAGGGTTTTAGGTTATATGGTCCTTTCAGAGACGAACAATCCAGTGGTCGAGTCAGTTTTGAAAAACCCAGTGACTGCCTAGGGAGACCACTGCTGGGAAATGGAGTATTAAGATGAGCAGTTGGATCACGGTCAGACAGTCCTACTTGTTTTGACGGTCGAGAACTTTATGAAGCACGTTCTGGTAGTATGGACAACCGGAAGGCAAGCTCCAATACGCGACACCTTGAGTCACCGCAGCTACCCATAAGGACAATCACAAGGCTTACAGCAAAGCTGGACCTCGAGGAGTCGTTAAGGATTACACAGTAAAGCTATGAGGAAGATGCAGATCTGACGCTTCTTTCCCGGAAGCTCTGGAAAGTATATGTATCCTTGTGCTAACAGACACTTGCGCAACTAACCCTTTTACCATAGCGCGTTTCGATTCTGTGCACTGCCGGGCACTGAAGTGTAATAGACTGAGCCACCCTAGTGGAGGCATTTACATTTTCTTCAGTCATCAGATAAGCGACTTCACGCCATGTTTACTGGAGAATAACGTTATTGCCTTGCGTGGCCAACGTCTTAGCTGCGTGCAACGTACGTGCTGACGAAGGAACTCGTCAGTGGACTAGAAGCGCTGTTTTCCCATTCTGCTTCTCCTTTGGTAGTTCTTAGCTACTTCAATGCTCACCTTAATCAACGAACTCAAGCCGTCCTACAGCCCTTCAAAGTAGGTTCACGGTCAATGGTTACGAAATAATAAGGCTCACCTTATCATTAATTTACCTAAAACACGAAGTCCGGTTATATAAGTATTTGCGACGAACGTAACCAGAGATACGGTAAAGTTTTAGAGTGAAAATCGTTCAGTGTCTGAAGGAGCAAGCACTCATGGTCACATATCGATGGCGATAGACCTTACTCCTGTTCAAGTTGCACCTGTGCGGACTATCAAGCGCCAAGTTTTATTGTAACTTCTAAATGGAGACATGCTCCTAAAACGCATCTAGGAGTTCTTGACGTGGTAAATACTGAATATCACGTGCAACATCTCGTTGAAACCCTTCAGTCTACAGTACAGCTTCTCTGTGTTTCCCGGAAGCATTGCTTGTAGTTCAGCTACACCTACAATCTTGCCCTTCAAGCTTATAGGTCAGATACAGTTGGAGTTTTATGCTTTAGCTTCCATTTTAAGACGAGCTACCAAAAAATAATCGTTGCATGAACAACAGTTTTCTGAACAGCTGAAAACTCGCTTGATTGCCGATGCGTAATGTATACCAGACAAGTGGCTAATACACCATGGCAGCTCAGCGGATTGTCCGATTAGCTAGTTCCTCAGCCCTCAAAAATTACCTCTCGCTGATGTTTGTGTTAAGAGATACGATGCTATGCACGGTGTCTTTTTTTCTCAGCGTGGGAGGAAGAAATCTCTACAAAAGGCCGTATCCTTCAATAAGGCTGCGGGAACTAAAATAAGGTCTCGAAAGCCTATACAACAAGAAAGCCGCTAATCCAGATAGGGTCTGCAACGAGCATATCGAATGCGCCGACGTTCTGGCACCATTCTTGATGGCATTTTTTAAGCATTTGTTATAAACTACTATCGGACAATGTTACTAAGAGCTAGCAGCTATCTAGGAAGTTTACATGCCGTCTTAACGAAGCAAAGTGGGTTTCCGAAATAATATTTCTTTGAAACGGCGTGCAGCATCCCAATGGTCGATGTTTACAGAGCACTTGTCATGCTGTGCAATCCACTATACTCGGTGTTCGTCAACTTTAGGGTAGTTTTGGACTCGATGCCCAGGGACAAAATTATCCTCACGCTGTCTGAAATGGGTGCCTGCATGAATGTACTCAACTTTATCGTTGCGATTCTATAAGAGAACAGAATAACCGTCGACAATGGAATGGCCGAAGCGCCCCTTTCCAAACAGAGAATTGATTTAGCTAAGGGGATAACCTCTATGTTTCGAGTTTTACGTCCGATACCGCTGTTAGGCATTGCATCAAATAACTGGATTGTTTCCAATATGAAATGAAGTGTGTCTATGCCCGAGTTCGAACCTAGACCGCAACGTGTCCCTAAGATTAGCGGGTTACCTATAAGCTATCACGAGGATAATGCAGAATAGAGGAAACACCAGAAGAGTGGGCTTAGGGGATAACTTAAGCCCACTCTTATTTTCCAATTATTCCTCTTGCTGAAAAGCCTTTACGACCAAGTGAGAGGACCGAGGAAGTTGGTCGAAATAATTTAAGACGCGGACGACTTAGCGATATACGAGTCGAATAGGTTCCAAACGCAGCAAGCTCTAGCCCGACTCTACATGGCAGCTACAAATTTATGACTGACCGTAAACCTGAACCCGACAAAAGCGAAGAAGAGGAGGCAAGACAGCGGCTACTGACACTTTGTACTCCGCCAAATTACCTCTTGCCTATTTTAACCGGTTTCCGTACTTGCTTTCCCCCACTAACGGCGAAAGTTTCACTACACACATTACCGGAAAGTAGTGTTGGCCCTATGGACGGTCATATCGTCTTGTCGCTTGTCCGCTCTTTGCTTATTCCATCCCAAGGTAGTTCCAATCGCAGCGTATGGGGGTAGACGCTATTTGGGAAGATCGAACAGTAACGAACCTCGAATAGCTGAATCGCATCAAAATTGCCCTATAAAAGAGCATTGAGACTACATATAACAGTGCGAAATCGGCTCCCGCATTTACTAATCGCCTCGCCATTATTGTGCGAACATTTACGTCGTCACGTTGAACATCCTAGCAAGGGAAGCTTTAAAGATCTGTATCTATGATGTTTTTGACTACTACCAGCAAAGATGAATAAATTTAATTTTTTAAATTAATTATTCAACCGCGGTTGATGCGGACGTTTTATTTATCGCTAATCGAACCACAAAAGTAATAACTTATAGTGATTCACTAAAAAAAAAAAATTCGACTCCTCTTTTATATGAGCAATATGATACCGTGCCTAAGGTCCACACATTGTTTGCGAATTTCTGTAAATTAACGGGGAGCTGTAGTCGTGTAAGTTATGCGTCCGAAATAAACATTCAATACAAGATTCGAGGAGTCTATGCTTTCCCCCATCATATTAACACTCTGCGAAAAAACTCGATCGCTATGACTGTTGTGTAATGATTAAACTCTATGCCGTGGGACAAAATTTTAAACTTATCGGGTTTTGTCGGTATTCAGCAGAACGCCGTATATATATATATATATATATATATATATCTTAGAAATCATGCTTTTCGCGAGAGGTAAGAGCACTTCCAATAGCCAATGTACTTCCCAATCAGCCAAATAAAAGGGCGACTGGGAGCCTCACGAGGCTGCCCGGCGTATTCTCGGTCGCCTCTTGCTGTTTGTTGATTTCATTTCATTAAAACTGACGAACTACAGAATTTAGGCAAAATCACACACGTAATAGAATGCATACCTATACATCTTGTGGAACAACTTCCAATAAACAGAACATTGGGGGAATGTTATTAACTCTGTTATAATTCTGTACATCTGGGGTTTCTGAAGTGCGTTCACAGAAAGAGGAACAGTATATTCAGCTCAATGAGCCATTCATTTTAGTAAGATTTGCAAATAGTGACCCAAAAACCGAACTATGGAAACTGTAGTCATAAAAACATCATCAGATACAATCTTTGAGCATTCCGGGTTGCATACCAACTACTTTTTCGGACGCTGGGGTGCGGGGGGAGTTTCGCAAATATTTTTTAGGGAGTGAATGCACGAACCCTGTAAGGGCAAAGGTGAGCCATTTAACAGCGTTTCCTCACCCGCTGTCTCTTTTTCTGAGCAGAGAAATTTTTTCCTATGAGGTCTATGTAGATAAGGATTGTTGTTGACATCAATTGAAAGCCTTCAAACTGCTACACATGCTTCTCTAGCTAGGTTTCACTTTTTACCACTGAAACGAGGCAAAAGCAATATAAAATATTCTGTCCCCCGTTTGAAAAGACGACGTTACAACGATACCGTTGAACTGCATTAATGATAATGTCGGCGACGGGCATTGTTGTACACACTTCAGTTTGAATATGAGACTCACAGGCTCATTTGAGGTTGGATTTCTTTCTGAAAAATTCAATATGGTGCTACTTGCCACCTTAATCTGTACATGGCTGATATTAGGGTTCCACACTATTCTGCGAACAAACGAATAGTGCTCTAGCATAGCTACTGCACATCGTTTCGGCTAACTGGCTTATGTTTGTGTGCATTTGATGCACAGCTGTACATATTGTTAACAGGGTCATCTTTTTCTGTTAATTACTGGTAACAGATGAAATTGCGCTGACAGGCGTCTGTGCTGGGGTTAAAAGGGCTGAAATAAGCTGGTGACCCCAATCGATAATGGATAAAAACCGTTTACCAACATATTTGAGACACTGCACCAAACTGGCGGCAACCACTGGAATCGATTAATGCTATCTGATTAGATCACGAAAATAGGAAAAAATCACAGCACAAACATATGTAGAGTCAGCCTGCGAGTCCAATGCGATTTGGCTTCATAGAGACGTATGTAAAGGCCGAAGTCTATCACCTATTGCTACAAATTCTTCTACCGTCTCCAATTGAATTACATACTCTACCACTAAATCGGTGGACGACTTATCTAAAAGATCCAATTTATGCGCTTGCTAATGTCGGATATACATAGGGCATTGACATCATCTACAAATGGACAAATGAATATATTGCGTCAAATCGTAAATGAACATTTCGCTGTAATCTTTAGTTCATCCAGGACGTTGCCAGCGCAAAGTTAATTAGATAATACGTCCGTGACATCTTTCAAAGCCTGGAACCTGGTTTCCACTCCTCTCAACGCTAGGACGTATCACTGTGGTCGTAGTGTTCTATTGGGATTGAGTTCAGACACAGCATATGGCGATGTCCTGTAGACAAGCACGGCACAAACTTTTACCGGGATGTCCTTCATGTGCCTGCGGGGGCTGCGTTGTTGCTCTGGACCGGTCGGCCTCCCTCTCTGATAGCCTGGTTCTCAACTTAACCGGCCCATCAGGAAGCCTATTGACTTGTTTATTGGCGATGTAAAGAATTTTTTCGTCGTTGCTCGCATCACGATGCGGTGATCCCCGCAGTCCTTTGCCTGCAAATCCCTACTGTGCGATATAAGCTTCGTCCTTTGGAAAATTATCACATAATTAGCCGTTGCTACTCTCTGCTACTGAAGATGCTGGTAAGTGTCAGCGAGAGCAGAAATACACGAGCCAGATCCCACGAGTTAAGATCTCACGAAGTTTTCCCCTACATAAAGATTATAACATTTCTAGCATATTTAAATATTGAACGTTTTTCTATCTAACGCCTATAAAGCAGAAGAACAATGTACTTGCTGACACGTGCAATCGGCAATTAACATCATTTGCTACAACAGCAAAAGAGAAACGATAAAATCATGCCCAGTTCGCTAGTTAGTTTTTTTTCTAAGAGGTTGTTTACTTTCTAGGCTTGGCCCTTTTTGTTTTTTGTTATTATCTAGCAAATCATTTCTGTTTAGCCTTCAAAACAATTCGTCAAACAAACGTGTGTTAACAGCAGCGGTACGTTTAGCTTTAAGAAAACCAATCGAAATTGCGTAATTTAATACAGCATACTATCATGGTCATGACAGTCATTTTGACAGTTATCGTAGGGTCTTCGGCATCAAAACCAAGTGAACTTATAATACTAGTGCCGTATTTTTTTTCACTTGACGTTATCCTAAGCAGTTATATTTCGCTAGAGACAACAAACTAAGGATTCATGGTGTCTTGCTGAGCTCGACGGCCCTCAATCAACGGTAGTTCCTGTTACGTCGAACGTTCAGACTTAAGATAGTTCGATTCCTTGCCAATACACCCTTTTGCTTGAGCGAAACAGACCCGCGATAAGTTAATTTTGTCGATTTTATAGTGTTACAATCTACTGGGTCATTTAGATATTCATGAAGATCAATTATTTCGCCTCCTTGACTGCCGGCAATTATTACCCAAACGATACCGAAAATCTCGACCTCTTAGACTTTAGGGTGTATACACGCTTAATGGTGGACTGTATTGGACGCTCCATTCGTGCATTAAAACAGTCTGCTGCTTTTGCCTTTGGCATTCTCTCTTCGTCATCTTTCGCGCTCATCATCCGCTTGCCTGCCAGAGATCAGCCATCCAACGGCTTGACCTTGGTAATGTTTTTTGTGATTTATGAATACTTCTGCTACTACTAGTGTTGCTACATTTGTTATTGGTATAGCAGAAGTAACGCTTCTGTTCATTTCTAGCAAAACATCAATCTCGCGGGTCACGTTAGTCCACTCCCTTTGGAAAACGAGCACAATCGTTTTTCGATGTGGCAACGGTACTAGAGGCATGAGCAAAAGGCCTCTTACAGTAAGCCGCTCTAAAAGGGCGCCGCCGCTGTCTTTTCCCTGCTGTCGTCCCACAATTAAGTCAAGCCGGCGGCTATGACGTTAAAGGAAGAAAACTGCAAGAGATCATAGGTTGGAAAAAAAAGGCGTACGTACGCAAGATGGCGAACGTTGAATCCCTGAAGCGCCACAAGTTCTTGCGGCTGCTGCTAACTTTCTGATGGAGGGCCAACGCTACGACACACTAAGAGCGCCTATTGCCGCTGGTGATCCATAGTTATCCGTCGTTACCATGCAGGCTATAAAGAGAGACTCTAGATAGGTGAAAATGAGAAGACTAAACAAATGAAACAGTCAACCGATGAAGTCAACCAGCGGTCGGCCGTTTCTATGTCTGCTAACAGTAAAGTATAAGCAACATATATCTCTTAATAATGAAAAAGCTTCATCAGAGGCCATCCAGAGTTGTCTAGTCTACTCGTGTACGTTTTTTTTTAAATCGAACAGAGCATACACGCCGAGAGCAACAGCCATCCACAAAAAGATCGCCTGTAGTTGCAAATAACTTTTGCTAAAAAATGTATATATATATATATATATATATATATGTATTTATAAATGCCAGAAAGTGCTTTAAGAAAATTGTACGTGCAACGTACAATTTTATGCGCATGTGATTATTTGGCTCATAAGCATTGGACAAAAGTGACGCAACTCGTAGAGACTGGATAACCAGGTTTGCAGTATTCCAGATGGCAGATGAGGATATAAAAACGACTGGTATGAATCCTTTTGGCGCTTGTCGCAGGGATGATTTTACGCTTTGCAATCTTTTCGAAAGCTCGAAATGATTGCAGCAATTTGCTAGGACAAAACACGATATGCATACGAAAGAAAAAAGAATGTCCAGTATCGGCCGCCCGATTAAGTGTATTGTTTCTATAAGAAAAGAAATTAGGCTTCTTCTAGCATTAGCAGGATTGATTGAAAGGCCAATGCATGAAAAAAAGAAACCGCAATATTTTTTTCTGCAAATCTATTAGTTTTACGCAAAGGTTTCTTTCATTTGGAGACCTCCTTCCTACAAGCTGTCCAAAATTGTGTGCATTCTGTCAAAATGGGTCTTGTTGTAGTACGACTAAGTTCAAGAAAAACGTTAGATTTCTTAGGTTGCGATGGAAAACGAGCTTCCGTCCTTCTGTCCTTGATTGCTATCACCATTGCCCCTGGGCATGTAGAATGCATCGAAGGACTTTTATGATTCTGCGTTTGTAGGCATACTGTCAGCCCAGAATTGGACCATGTGAATTTTGCGAAAGATTACTTCGCAGTGAGTTGCTATAATGACCGCAGTAATAACAACAACACCTTTGACGCATGTACTGTATGAACGTTTTATAAAAATAATATAGAATTTTATAGTAATATGAATAAGTCGGCGTCTCTCAGTAAAATGTAGCTTTCCGCCCGACGGAATATCGCTTAACTTTAATACACGTACCAATTCCTGTGGTAACCTCGGTAACTTAACTGCGAACGTGAGATTCTGTATCGATAAAATCAAGTTTCATTGTAGATATATATATATATATATATATATATATATATATATATATTACATCACTCGGTAATTCCCTACAATTCCCTAGACAATAAACCCTAATTTTCACAGGTTCTTTTATTTTCGACCAAAGTATCAATATTCTGCTATTCAGATGACAATTTACTTATTAGTAAATAAGTCTAAGATTTTTAACATCATGTTGGGATTTGAGCAATCTTTCTATGAGAAAATTTCTAAAATGAAAATTTCTAGGAGTGATGTTTAATGCTTTTGATGCATGATTGAGAGTTTTTTTTTTATTGGTACGTGGGCATTTCTGCCGTCGCACTTCCTGCGTTGTTAAGCTGGGCATTGTCACGCGATAAGGGCCCTTTAGCTCTGTTCGGCCTAATACGAATTTTGTTCCCTACTTGTTCCAGTTATTGACGGTACACATCGGCGGTGAACGAGGAACCAGGACTCATGAAGCTGTACTCAATCATCAAGCAGGCACTACAGTTGCACATTTGTTTTAAGGTGATGCGTCTCCCATTCACTTGGGTCTATTAACTAACGTGACCGCCCGCGGTTAGCGTAGAAGATCCACATTTTAGTACGAGTTACAGTTCGGGGTAAAAATGGAAATGTTGAAATGCGAAAGCAAAGAGAAATGAGCGCTTCAAACGTCACTGCTCGTAACTATTGCTCAAATATAAAACACCCGTTTGTGTAATTTTTTATCTTATTATTTGGTATTTCTACACACAGCAAATCTAATGTCCGTAAACTTTGAGAAGGATTGGCCGCCACCAGAGCCATGCATTTACACAGGGTCTTAGAGTTTATGAAAGTAAGTTGAGGTCTCTGAGCATTGACCTTATGACCATAAACTGCTTTAAAACAAGACCTGCGTTTAGTTTTGGAGGATATGCGGCGGTAGAGTAAACCGCCGCTAACCAATCATGTGCCTTGTTCACCTGAGGGATCTATGGGAGTCGTGTCTTGGCCGCGTCATCTTTAAACCTTTATTCCTGACCTAAAAGAAGAATCTACAGAGATCCGTTGCAAATAGAAATAATATAGATGAACTATAAAGAGCACTAAATAACATTTGTCATTTTCACAGAACGACATAGAGGTTAATAGAGATCTTGACAAGCAATCGTATCGTTTGCCACTACAATGCGTGAGATTTTTCGATGTTCGATAGTGAAGAGACCTGAATTTCCTACCCAAATTTATAACAACTTAATTACACTAAACTTTTTGTTTTATTATGAAACACAGCGGCGCCATTAGTCAAATATATTTTAACACTTTACTAAGTAAAATTACACGGAATTACTACAATTATTAAAACGCAAATTACAGACGTGCACAACAACTAAAAAAGGTAGAGTTATTAAAATTACGCGTAGGATTATCTGGGTGACTAATGTGGTCGCGTTTTCATAGTAATCATACAGGACAAGTAGACAACCACGCTGATTATTATTACGGACGATTGTTGTTGGGATTACCCCTATAAAAAGCCAATTTAGGACTAATAGGTACAAAAGGAGCTATATGGATGTTGCCCTATAGGTCTGTTGGAAAAATCCAAACGCATATGTAGTAACACCCACCTTGGCTAGATTTTTTCTAATAGGCAGATTCTTAATAGTATAGCGAAGGAGTTGTGCTTCAGACTTGTTCACTCACGTAGCTACTAGCCAAAGGGTGAGCTATGATGGATTGATTATTTTCTATAGTTCTTATAGCGTTTTACCGCACCTACTTCTTGGGCTGGTCATATTGATTACACCTTTTTTTGTAATATTTTCACCGTTCAATAAAAATGAATTAAAAAAAAGATGTTGCGTTAGGCAGAATCAATCACGCCACAGTAGTACTTACCTACCTTAAGTAAACTTAAATCGACCAGTTATCAATATACCAAATTTCAACTTTTAGATGACTGACAGCCCCTGAATAGGCGAGGCTAGGTACCAGGCAATTTCAAGTTCCGCCAAGGGCGCCTGCATACTTGTCGGGGGTGAATGGGTTACAGTTTTAATTCGTAGCTTTTTCTCTAAAACATATATAGCACTAGCTTCATGCAAATAATAATTCAGGATTTTTGCTCCCCCCATAAGCAAGTAACTGTTACAATCGTACCCTTTGACGATGTATTAACATAACAGTTCATTAAAATTTATGAGCTGTTATGAATACGTCGGGGGAAAAGAAATTTACCTATTCGTCGATGGGCCGGAAGCCATTTTTTAATCTTCACAGTATTTAGTAGATGTTGTCAAATACAATAAATCTTGAAACCTGTTCCATGGTCCTGTAACCCCACTGTTTCAGTTAGATTAACCAAATATCATATGCGCCCCTTTGCGTTCAGCGTAAGCGTTCCTTGCCGGTGAGTGTTAAGCACCTTTTTCAATGCGTCGGCTAATAGTACTTTCTATAAATTATCACGAATCAATCAACAACACTATCAGATATAGATGGTGTTATTATTTTCTGCTCCGACTCCACCCTCTACCCCATTTATATGTGTTGTGCCACTCACAAATTGCTTGTCACTCTGACCTTAAATTTCCGATAAAATTATGCCTATAGGAAACTGCCGATGAAAGCTCATCTTTTTTTATACAGTTTGCCCTCTATACAGTTTACACCCGTTGCATTGGGTAGCGTTAATACGTCCGTTTCAAATAAACGATACATGACGTAAACTCGATTTTCCGATAAAAAATCTTCGGAAACTTTTTTAATAGCCTGACACTCATCGCCGCATATGAATGCCCCTAATTTATCGAGGTACATTCAATATCGGCCCTACGCTTCGGATCTGGCCTCACCGATCATAATTTCCGTTTTCAAATAGGGCTATTCACATTTAGGGTCATTAGGAACATTCAGTGTACGAAAGCTTTCGACAATAGTGAAGCAAGACTTTTATTGAAAAGCTTTAGTTGTACCGATAGGGGTACTGATGCATAATAACCCACTGCTGGTACTGTTTGTCGTTGTGAGCAAAGGAAAAAGGTTCGACAGTCGATTGCAGGGCAATTTTAACACTAGCTACTTCCGACTAATATAATTTTCAACCAATATTTCGGATGTTTTTCAAAATAAAAAGGAAGGATGAGTGTATGACCGTTTATTTTCTAGATGCTTAATATCCTTCCCATCTTACTGACGCTGAATTGATTTTGTATACGATATGATGCCGAAACAAGTATCGACGAAATCGGTACTAGTGAGTCTGCAGGCAAAAGGATAGAGGGCCGTTCCTTGGTAAAATGTAATCTACAAGTGACCTGTCCAATCTTGTGTTTTACTTAACGAGTGATACCTATTCGATACCGAGCTAGAGATCAGTTACAAAACACTATATTACGTTTCCCAGCCGTGTTGGGAAATGGTTCGAACTCGGTAGCTGACGTCTTATCTTCAAATAAACTAACGCGATAAGTTCTGTGGTTTAAAGAAATTCTTAAATAGGAAGCATGAGATTAATGGACGTCTCGACCCCCATTCCATACAAAGAGGCGGAATAGGAATATGGGATCGTGGGCGTTTTCCACTAATTTTTATAGTCTTGTTAATTAGAATACGTATCATTCAAATCTGCTATTTGTAAAAGCCAACCCGTTCTATCGGACGCACACGTCTTTCTCATAATCACACTTTGATGTTTTGGAAGGAGGACAGCCGTTATGGAAAATATATGTGACACTTTACGGAACATCTTACCAATTTTAATTTAAGCCTACACATGCAAAGCTTTCGAACTAATTACGTTGCAAACAAATGATAAAAGTAAATATTGCTACCTATTAAAATTATGTCCCCTTTTGCGTGTACTAAAGAACGAGTTCGATGACAGAGGCTTTCGTCATTAAGCGTGCGTAGTGACAATACGCTTTCTAAACCTTAGAAAAACAAACCTCAAACGAAGCTAAGGCAATAAAGGCAGTGACAACTGCTACCTAGATTTGGGGACCACACACGTGTCAGAGTAATACATGATCGGTATAATCGATCATGTCAATTGATGGTGGTAATTAGCGTTATATACAAGTTTCGAATTGAAACTGGTCGGTCGGGTCTGATTTGGCCATCTCTTCGCCACAGAGACGTTATATGGCAGGAGTAGAAACCGGCGAAATGAGCTCGTAAGAAAAGTACACACTCGTAGAGTAGGTACTGCTGTAAATACAATAGACGTTACACGTATCTGATGATCTCTGCGATTCGTGTTGTTATTTCTATTGTTTCATGAGGAATGGATTACTTCAAAATACAATCATTCTCCCTCTAAGAGCATTGCAGAATGGCTTTTCGATATTTGAAGAGGATGCAAACGTAATCTTATCATTATGGAAAGTACTATCCACATGGCGAAAAAAATCTAGGAAGCTTTTCACTATAAGCATAATTCCTTCTAGGGGATAGCAAGATACATCTAGAGACAGAAATGTCCATCTGTTCGTTTCTACGATGGCTTCGGTTGACTATTTTCGTAGGACGAATCAGCACGCGGACGAAATGAGGTCATTTTTTGTTATACACGCGATGCACGAGGAGCCATCACAAGTCGCAAACAGTTATCGAAGTAGTATTGGAGATGCAGTACAGAGGGCATATGCATAATGGCGCAGGCCTATCGTATTCGCGCCAAGCTTCCGCCAGAAAATGGAACAAGACAAGGCTTCGGCATGATTCTAAATCATCCCTTTAGAATTGAATTCAAGGAGATCGTCGGGCGGCCAACGCAAAGACTGTCGTTCTAATAAAAAGAATTGTTTTGATACGGAGCCAAAGAAAGCCAAACACAAATTCGTAAGCGAACGTGTCAAGTCGCCTGCCTCATGTGTGTTTACCTATTCAGTTTATATACAAACGAAACAACAGTCAGTTGGCTATATTTCTAGCCCATAACCACGTACCGCAGTAAGACAGATTAACGTAAAACCACCGTGTTTACGAATCGAAATTAACAAATGAAAATTGACCTTTTACCTGTAGGCAACAAAGCGTCTCAAGGAGTGCAACAAGGACAACACTTTGAAATTGTTTGATTCATCTATATGTGCTCGAACCCTATATATATATATATATATATATATATATATATATATATATATATATATAAAATAGTTTGATATATATTATAAAAAGATATATAAAATAGTTTGATAACTATTTGTTAATTGCAGTTGCTACTTACTTAGTGCAGTGGCAATGTAACAGTTAATCGTAGAATAGGTTAATCTTTTGTTATTCACGCCTTTGTGTTTAGCCAACACGTGCTGATAAAAGGAAAAAGAATGTATATATATATATATATATATACATTCTTTTTCCTAAAGAATGTATATATATATATATATATATATACATTCTTTTTCCTAAAGAATGTATATATATATATATATATATACATTCTTTTTCCTTTTATCAGCACGTGTTGGCTAAACACAAAGGCGTGAATAACAAAAGATTAACCTATTCTACGATTAACTGTTACATTGCCACTGCACTAAGTAAGTAGCAACTGCAATTAACAAATAGTTATCAAATTATTTTATATATCTTCATCTATATATAAGCGAGTGTTCTCTAGTGTGCGACAAGATAGCGATCTAACTCGTATCTGGTATTGCCATCGGTCGTACATACCAAAACTAGGACGGTGAAGCGAACAGCGTTTCGAAGGGACTTATCGTAGCGGTCCGAGTTTTGAAACGTATCCATAGTAATTCGATTGTCTATTCTTCTAATGGCGGCCATCTTAGCTTCGCGTAACAACGCTTTTTACGCTAAGATCCATCAACGGAAATTGCGCCGAGGCAATTAATTACAGTTATCTGAAGTGTTCGTTCTGAAATCAGTCAGCTCTAGTAGAGATGTGCGGCATGTAAAAGCAGACACGCGACTCTAAGAAGGCACGTGGACTCGAATCTCCGATCGAAAAACATATGCCCTAAACACGCATACAGAATCGATAAAATTTATACAGAACCATAGTGCTATTGCATTTCATTAATAATAACGTATAATGTGTTCTATTTCATACGTTTCAATTACATTTCATTAATTTTCTTTATTTGTACATAGTTGTTCGTGTACCAAACTATAAAGGGTCGATTGGTAATATCAGTATAAAAAGTACACTGATCAGAAATCGTTCACATTTAGCGAAAGTCTATATAGTTTTCTAAATACGAAAGGAAACAGACTCTGTAATAATAAAAAATTACGGTCTATATTATTATATGGAATGCGTTGTTTTGTTAGTTGACCAAAAGTACCTCAAAGGAGTACGACAAGAACCACATTGATGTGGAAAACCCTTACAACTGTTTCTGCAGCAATCTAGATATAGTAAATGCAACGCTAATTTCATCTTCGATATATAATCCCAGTAGAAATTTGCTTGAGAAGCAATTTTGTTATAGGTTACATTGGAGAAATAGCGGTTCAAGAACCCCACAGCAGATTTCCAATTACGGTACTCATAAAATAAGTAATAACAAAAAAGGTAAATCATCTATTAGTATCGGCGCATGTGACAATAGTGTATGGATATCCGTTTCGCCTAAATGTTTAACTTCTTGAACTAACGGAACTAGTCTCCACTTCAGGTAAAGGAGAAAATCGTAATCACACATGACTGAAAAGGAAAATAGGCCGCTTCTGTATTGTATATATCTCGTGTCTACACTGAGCATGGTGAATCTTTGCGATCAATATTTAATCTCTTAGTACATCAGCCGGCCTCATTGTTGTCCTGGTTATCATTTATCATTAAAGGATTGGTAGCTATTAACGCGAAGGAGAAGCAAAGTTGCGGTTCTTTCTACTATTATCTCATCCAACGTTCGAACTTGAAATACATCTGTATTGTGCTGCGTTGACGCGACATTGATGTACTATAGAAGAGGAAGTACATCAGCCTAAATAATGGAGGATGAAGGGGCCAAAGTTAAACTTGGACGTCGGCAGAACTGCGAGGAGGACTACGTTACCCCGCCAAGTGAAGCTGCTGAGATACGGACGTCGAATGTCTAGCGGCAGGAAACTAGAAACTTTCCTATCTCCAAAATCACGCAAGGAATATATCAGCCGAAGGCTGCGGTTGAACCCGATTCTGACAGGACATCTCTTCTTCGCTGAACGATGATGTCCCATGGCTTGTAATTTTCAAGAGCGCTAATTAATGCCTGCTCTCTCACTGGCGTCGGTATCTAATAGATCATCCAATTTGCTTGTGGCATTCAAGCTGCAGAACGCCCACTAAAACGCTACTGACGTTGCAGACACGTTCTGAACATTTTAGCATTCCGTAATCCATCAACACATAATTTCATTCGATTATTAGTATTCTGCTTTGAGGGTCAGCGAAGGGTCCCAACAAAACCAGCTTCTGGATTAGCAGGAATGGGAGGGACGTCATCTGTGTATGCGAACATGCTTTCCGTATCGGTCGTTTCGTCGACTACGTCATCTTTATCGTGTGTTGTATCGTCGCAGTATAGAGGTGGGAGGCCTTATCTCTACCTCCTACCAGCTTCCCTTCCGCGATCATTTACCGCGAGGAACTCTTTCCTTTTTTTTGCCAAAGCCGAAAGCATATGAAGGAAGCAGTGAAATCGATTCTCTTTCCAAATTAGTTTGATGTCTCATTTGACAACGGTGTGCTTCACTGCCAGGGTATGCCCAATCCTGTCTTGGCCTTTTGACAGTTAACAGGCAAATAAGCCTACAAAACGAGTTAAAAAAATGTTCAAGCTCCAAGCATCGAATCCTATTGCGTATTGTCATCGCATAGCGTGAGGTCACAATTCCTTGGTATTCAAGCCACCTTACTCCGAGTAGGGTAAACAAACCCTATGATAGTGTGGGTAATCACCATGGGCTACGTGTTTGGATTTTTCTATGCGGTAAAAAGATATGTTTAAAAGGTTTTACTTGGTACTTGGCATTTCGTTGTCATTATAAAACCTTGTATGCAACTCATGCACGGTATTTGGTATATGACATGGAAGGGCGTGCAGTACTTGCAAGCAAAACAAATACGATTTGCTTTCCAAGCATACGGCTCATTTAGGTTCTACACGCATTGACGCATCAGTCGTAAGTTTGAGTGCGATGTTCATTCCCCCCGATCGTGTTTTTCAAAGCAATACACTGGGTCAATAGAAATAATTTTAAAAGAACCTAGTCTCTTCAAACTAAATTGTAAATGCTTTTGGGCTCGAAAAAAGGTGCCTGCCTGCCTGCCTGCACCTGGATCATCAGTTGTTTCATTATTAAACGGCACTAAGATGAGGAATTTAACGCAGCCTATCAGCTCCATTGATCCGGGTTTATCCTCTCCTCGACTGTCCTTTTAACCGTCCGTTGCTACGTGTCGATTCTTCTCCGCAGCTAGCTGCGATCTACCCCCATCACGCATCAAACGAACAACCAGCTGATCAACTCAACATCGGGTCGTTCGCTTGTCTGTCTAAATCAAGTACGGATAGTGCTTCGGTACAATTCTACATGTTTGATTGCCGCGACAGCACGACACTCCGATTCGCACCAGACTTTCGTTACCGGACCAGTGCATCAAGGTGTAGAAACGCTACCCCCACCAGGTTGCTTGCCCCTTGTCAAGCTGCGACAAGAAGCAAGCAATATACTTACTGGAACAAGTTCTGTCGACTGCTTTCGCGCTTCTTCGGAAGCTTCTTCATGCTGAGCGGGCAAAAGTGATTAACCGAGCGTTTCATGGACAGTACGAGATGTGACATGATGATCAGCGTCAGGTTTGTACAGGCTACACGAACGCACTAATAAAGAATCAGAAATATAAGATTTTATATCGACTAATAAATAATGAAGATAGCGTTAAATGAAGATATATTCAAGATAACGTCTGACAAAGTGCAAAAGCCCTAAAAGATTTCCTGTACCAAGCCAAACAGGGTTCATCATGATCACTGGCCCATTGTTATAATTGATTTGCTTTACTACATAATTTAGGAGAGAAAGTTGTCCATAGAATATTACAATATATGGTTGAAACGAAGTTCAATGTTTTTTTTATTGCTAGTTCCATTCATTACGGATGTACAAGCCATCATTTACAACTTATATTTAGTTTCTCGACTTAAATTCAATCTTTGGTAACTTAATATTGGTTCCTGCTTACAGCTTATTCTGATCGTCGTCGACATACCGCTGATTTCAAAGATCATTTGCAATACGCTCAGACAGAGCGTGACTCTTCGGAAGGCAGCAAAGGATAATGAGATCTACACTTGTTAAGCAAGTTAAAATCGCTCTTGTCGGATGTAACGACAGTCTGTTATAAACTTTATCAATATCAAGATAAAATACAAAAGAAATAAAATGGTTAAAATAAATATCAAAGAAGAGAAAAATTGTTTCGATCCCTGTCGGAGTTCGAAGTTATAGTTCCTGCATAGCGTTTACGATTAAATTCATATAAAGGATAGTCCGCGTATTTACGTGCTCTTTGCTAATATACTGTAGCTGTCTTATTCAGTGGGCATAGGGAGTAAGTACCTACTCCAAGGAAACTATCTATTAGAATAGATGAATAGCGCGTGTCGTAAGGTAAAAAATTTTACTTCGGTAAACAACGTTTCAACCTGTTTGAAAACGGGTTTTTTCTTCACTGTTTAGCACTAAAAATATCCACTGTTGCCATGCAGAAACGATGCGATAGAAGTTGCCTCGTACTTATACTAAAACATTTGAGTTATCCTTGTCATGATAGGAACTTTAGAGACAGCTAATCACAAAGAGAGGAAAATAAACATAAAAATTTCTATTTATTGACTGTAAGAACAATTTCCAAAGTACCGGCTAGATTAGAGCATGTATTGAACGATGAATACCAAGTGACAGACCCTTTAAGCCTTGTATAACTTCGAGTACCCTTTTAGCGCTAAATTTTACTAGCTAGCATTTCGCTTTGTGTTGGTTTCGTAATTAAAGACAGCCGAATGTATATAGTCATCTGTGTATAATCAATCGCATTTAGTGCCATACGTTGAACTTTTAATCTGCTTACTAACGTTATGTCAGATTCTAGACGACGTGCGTATCGAGTGGGGTATCCGCAAACATGTCCATTTCGTACTTCATGATTAGAATTTCGCGTTTCCATGTAGGCTCTAGACTCGGAACATTTTCCTTGTATATTTGAAACGAAAATAACCCAACGCAGTTTTTTCTAAATTATTGGAGTTATAATTGCGAGTGAGTATTCTCTTGAAATGCCGAAACAGGTCATATGACTGAAACCAAATTGAGCCTGTCCTATGCGGTTGTGATATTTTCCATGCTGCTCAAGTACTTAACAAGCAGTTAATATACTTTTTCCTTTATTTGCTACTACATAATAGCTTTCGTGTCTCTCAATGATAGTTTGGTTCTTGCAGTCTGCTGCGTGCTCATAAAAGACGTTTATACCTAGACATCTGGCGGTAATCTTGATACATGAGTTCGTTTGGTCAACGAGCCCATTATTGGTCATCCAGGTCCCATAACGAGTATCGTTGTTGCCGACTGGTTGATCCCGATATTAGTCTGCGGATGCTATTCCTGGTACCGCTACCGCCATTTGATGGCGACCCTGCTATTAACAAAGAATGCTCCGGGCGTCCGCTAACCTTCTACAGCAAGCAACCGGCCGTCCTCAAGTATCAGGATGCTTACCTGCCACTTTGTCGCCGGCCACTACTTCTTCACTTGTAAGAATCCAGCGCTCCTTCACCTCAAATGCTCACGCGTTCGTCTCTTAATTGGACTTCCGTCAAGTGCCTTGTCGGTAAACTGCTTGCCGTCTGCTTTTCCAATGGAAGCTTTCTTGCGCAGCCATAGAAAGATCAAAAATGCCCTGGGATGTGGAGGCGGACGGGACCGAAGCTGCGGTAGGATCTGCCTCCGTGAGTCCAAGAAAGATTATCCCCTGATCAAGATTCGTATCACCTAATCACGAATAGAAGCATAGCCGATGCATCTGCATTTGCGCTGGGTGGTTCACGCTTGATTCCTTCGTATGCTTTCCCATCCCATCTTATCCCTCGGTTCGTTTCTCCTCTCTCCATGTTTGCCCCTTTCTCACACTGAACTTCGCTACGCCAAACGACTCACAATATACGTCCGCCGTACTCAACTCGTTACTAATTTCCCAGTCTCCTCTTATACAGCGATGTCTTCACCGTCCTTACTGAGGCTTACTCCGCCGAAATCAAAGCACGTTCGCTAAAACCTGCCGTCCTGTTTTGCCTAACCGCCGCGAATTTCATCAGATGACACTGATTTAAACGCGGCCTGGTGTGTTGTAGTTGGTGTTTCTTATAATTTCATAGGTGTATTGTAGTAGTTTAGAATAAACGTTTTTTCAGTGTATTGCTTCCCATTGACGAGGGAGACTGCTGCCACAATGTACACGGCTTCGTTTAGGGGACTTCGGCCCATGTCGTCTAGGCCGTGCTTGCCGCATGTTCTTAGCACGTGTCTGGGTGCTAATGATTTTGCGTCACATTTTTTAGGAACTAGCACGGAGCCGATTCCCACCAAGGATATCCTTAATGACTATAGAATCGCTTTACATTTAAAATTTCTATTTGAGCTGCGTATGATTACACGACCACTAAAGGCACCTCACTTCCGACGCAAAAGGAGCCTGAAATCTCTAAAGTCTTTTAGCTAGTTTACGGTTTTGTGTGTCATTGGTATCTCGACGAGCCAGGTTAATACCTTAGCTACACACACTGTAAAAAAAAAGCGCCAGTACAGCGAGTCGGCTACTTTGGGGAAGCCATTGTTTCGAGCGCCTCCTGCTATCGCGGCTCTATCGTAAACTATTTTAGAAACAGACGATCGCATTCTGTAACTTCGAATTAGCGCCTCGTGCTAGCAACCGTTAAAGTAAACATGAACACGCATTTCGAAGCTTTGCCCTAACTGAGAATTTCCATATATGATATTTCTCTACACTTTTCTACATCTGCGATATGATGTTACCGTAACGTAATATTAAACAGTTGCGGTGAGTAGATATTTAAACCGATGCTCGAAAGGGGTCAAAACGAGCGAAAATCTCGGGAACGATGGACGAGAGTGAGAAAGTGCACGCGTTGCACTCAGCAGATACAAGACGACTTTATATTTGAATTAAGTCAGGAGTACATAAACCTAGAAAGTTACTTGTTCGCTGTACCTTAGTAATTACCTCTGCGAAACGATCTTCCCAATATTCTTTCACTCTGTACAGTAGCTTACCTAGTCTTTTCCTTGGAATAGACCCTGCCCCTTGTTTTATGATAGATGGAATCGCTCAAACCATTGATTTTTTCTACCTTAGTCTCGGACTTTTCCATCGTTAACTCTAGTCACACGGCTATATCCTTTTTCTATCTTTTTTTACTACATGCCATTCTATTATCACTAGGCAAACTGAACTCAATCACTTATTAAAATTGTACATTGCTTGTCTTTACACGCTAATGCCTGTTTAGCCGTCTCCAAGAACGACTGTGGAATTGCTGCTGAACTAAGTTCACACAGCAACCAGCACACAGCCGCCTTTGCGGTTTCCAGCATCGCGGGCGTCGTGCAAACACGACGCACTCCCCAATCCGGTTTTGTCCTGCCAGGATTGCCTTCCTCTTGACATTGCCTTTGCTGCTGCTTGGGCGAGTGTTTCCGAAACGGCCCATGTTAGTTTTCCTCCGTTTCGGTTGACGCCTGCCGTGCGGCGCTGCCATTTTACCGCTCGTTTTTCGCTGATTGCTCCGCTTCCCGCAATTAAAAGTTGGCGTTTTCCTCTTCACTTCCACTACGATGAAGGGAGCGATACAAGGATGTTGCCAGGACGAACTCAATAGAAGCAGGCGTTGCTTCAGCCGCTGCTATGATGCTCACATCCTCTTTTTTTTTCCCGCTTCCTTTTTCCTTTGCTGCTGCAGAAAACCGTGCAGTGCGCACCAGTCACTGCCACCAACCTTGTTAAATTTATTTCCTAAAAGGAAAAGGGAAGGGGAAAAGTCGACGAGAACCAAAATGAGGAAACTGACATCAGGTCTCACGACGTACATTGCTCTTTGTTCGGTCATTCTTTGTGCTCCTATTTTTGCTACTATTGAAAACTGCCACTGGCATGACATAAGTGCGCCGCGCGTTCATCGCCATGTGTGTGACCGAGCACTGAAGGAATAAAATTGATGAGACAGTTTTGGTAGAATGGTTAGCCGGGCTAAGTCGGTCATGTATTTTCACAGCTATAAAACCCATAGCCTTGAAATGGCTGCAAGATTTGTGGGCTAAGCAAGAAAATCTAAGCGCGGCAAGAGTGCTGGCAGAGAAGGACGCGTCAGACGGGTGTCATCATAGCAGCGCCGTCGAAGGTCGACGATAACGGGGTGAGGTGGTTCGGATATGCTGGTTCCCACTGGCCAGGACACTGCTACTCACATCGCACGAAGTAACAACTTCGAAAGAACCCTGAATACCAGCAATCTCCCTACTTCGTACACTACTCGTTGGTAAGTATTATAGTTGAGGTGGGAAGAAGCAAGGTACTTTAAGATCCCTGCTTTCCAATATATATATATATATATATATATATATATATATATATATATTTCTCATATAGAAAAGTCACGACTTCCTTTGTAAAAGAAGCTACATAAATGGCTTTCTAACTGGGAATTCGTTTGCAATTTCGCCGCAGGGAGACGAACTTGCAGAGGCGATTTTATTGTTTTCGCTGCAGCATCTCTGGCCGCCTGCAAGTTGGAGAGCAGTCAGACAAGTGCGAAATTTAGAAAGGTTTCGGAAACTGCCAAGTTGGAACTGGAAAGCGTCACCGGTTCGCAAAGCTTCGTTAACCACTTGACTTCAATGTGATTTTTTCTCGTTTCACAGATTTTCAAGATTTTTCCTATAGCCTCGGTAGTCCGCCATGCTAGAATTGACGCGCCGGATATCAAGGACCCCTTTAAGAAAAGTGTTAGTTCGACCGCTAAAAAATAATAGTAATATCCAATTTAGGACGTGTATCGGAATGACATTTACGTGCTTTACGTAGTAACTCGAATAAGTTTTTTGGCAGTTTGTGACAGAAGCTTTTGTGTTTTATTCTTCCGCTAAGATAATTCAGGCGAGAACAGTCGCGAAGATTATCCAGACTTGTCCGTTTTGATACTTGCGCAAATGTCCATCACAGTGAAGGGATGATGTACTGTTAGTATGAATCCAGTATGGGGTATATATTGCTACACGTTTTTTTAATTTTTCGGAATCGTTCGGAGAATAAATAAAAAAAAAAAAAAAATCGGTCTTGATCTGGACGTTTTGTAGTTTCTATTTATACGTATAAAAGGCAAGAAGCTGGCCTTTATAAACGTAAATATAGAAAACGAAACGTATAAAATAGACTTGGGGATTTATTTTACGTTTATAAAGCTTTCAATTCTGCACATTGGCGAGATTTTAATATTATTAGTCAGAGTATCATCAAATTATGTTTTTTCACCTACATGTTTTGATAGATATTTAAGGAAAGTTTGTCAAAGAATTACTTTGCAGAACTGAGATTTCTGCCAACGTTGGCTTTTACAATCTACGACGAATTATATGTGGGCTCTAGCACGCTATAAGTCAGCTGTCAGAGATGCAATGCTTAAGCACGATGGCGGGTTTTTTCGATCCCTGGGATACACTACTCCTACTACTATGTGTCTTATGTTAGCCTTCGTCCTCCACTCTACATTTCTGTCTATTTTATGGACTAAACTCACAATCCGTAAGCGTTGTGGCAGGTGCCAAGGTGCGGACTACTCAAACAGCCGGTAAACCGCTTGATCACAAGACGGCGATGAGTCTTGACTTAGAGCCACGGGGCAGAGATACTTTCATCAGAGTGAATCCAGCAGCACCTGTATCCCGTCGCTTTCCCTTTGTACGCCATCGTGCATAGCATGCACCTTTCACAGCCTCGTCGATGCCGTCGTGTGTGCAATCCACCCACATTAGCGGCAACAGCTGGGCTAACATCATTTTTGAAACACTTGAACTTTCTGGAACATTGCGTTTGGCAGGGGACTAATGCCTTTGCCGCTCGAGATATGCCCGACCGAAGCCTGTCACATTATGAACTATATTTGCCGTACGGACTGGAACTGTGACTAAAAAGAAACAAACTTTGCTTTTGCATTAGAGAGCGCATCCTAGCCACCGCTCATTCAATGGCTAGATATGGTTCGATATCCACGTCTTTGCCCGTTGTGACTTCAGAGGAGTGAATATTGCTAAAGCGAGACGCTTTAGTGGAGCTCCACGTTGCGAAGTCTGTCTGTTTAGAAATCTGTGACGCTGCTGTTGCAACTGCTGCTGCTGTTCTTACGAAAAAAAAATCGAAGAAGTGCATGGACCAAACGGGTAATCATTTGAAGCGTGGTACCTTAAATCTTGGAACCTGTGTTTTGATTAAGTCGCTTTGATTGAAATGGCCGCGAGGGTTCTACAATCAACGTCGGGATGCTCGACAATTAAGATATAAAGACAAGCTACTGCACGCAATGTTTCTGGTATGACAATGGGTTTGATTCTATTTTATTGGATAGTTAAGATTAACTCACAAAATCGACGCTCTGATTCTACGTATCTCGTCATGCATTGCTACGCCACAAACCGATAGGATTCTGTAACTTCTAAACTTATTTTTATTATGACTACAAAATAGAGCGACCTACAGTAAAAAAAAAACAGGTAGGAGCCAAATTATATGGAAAATATACAGCTGATACAGATTTTCTCTTTACGATGATAAAAAAGGTAACTCAGTCGCTCTTTAACAGCGGTTGTTCCGCATCGATTACATAAGCTTTGGCAAAAATGATACATACACGTGTTACCTCGTTTTCTGTGTACCTTTGTTCTAAAGCTTTCTTTATCTGAAGTAGTAATAAAAGTGATACATCAGACTAAAGTTTTTTTTATGGAGGTTAATGCATTATGCGAAACGAATTTCTCTGCTACTAAGATCTGGAACTACGGGGCTTTCATCTACTCGACCCGGGATTCTATATGCTTATATCAACGAGTTGAAACGTTATGAATACACAATTGCCCGTCTTCGACGGTCTCAATATCTATAGCTTGCTAACTTCACGTATCGCTTTGCTTTAGCTTTCAGATCATATTATATTATACACTGGCCATTAACGAGAATAAAGTTTTTCAGTATGTAGTAAAAACGGCTCAAACGTTCAATTTAATTACAAAAAAATGCGTATGACCAAACCGATGGTCATAGCATCCAGTCATGTACATGCAGGCTGTATGGGGAAAATTTATTTTTTTTTTACGTGCGATTACTAAAAACTTATTTGAGCCGGTATCTGAAAAGACGACCACTACGGTCGAGCCAAAAATAAGTATCTAATATGTGTTTTAGCGTGGCCCAGTTCGTTTACACAGATCGGAGTGACAGCCGATGCCGATACGGGTTGTTTGCCCTTGTCCTCGTTCTTACCTCCAGCTTCGGCCCTCTTAGCAGAAAAAACAGGGCATCAAATCTCTTGAAGGACGTTTACATTTTATCGTTTCCTTCTGCTTGTTCCAGATTTGCATAGTTAGTATATTTTTGTTAGTGCACTGCGCAAGTTAGCCTTTATTACACTCTAGTGTGTTCCTATACTCTGGCCTTTTTTGTCGCAATTCAATGAAGAGATTTTAGGGCGACAAATAGCAAAATCAATCAGAATCTCGGAACAAAGTGCACTCATCCTCGGTTTCACGCTCCGCTAAGAGGGGACTGGTGGCTGATCAGTTGCCTCAACAGAACCTCTGAAAAGGTGGGGTCAATGTCGATTACCTCGTCTCGCTGCATCTTATTTATGATCCACCTAGCAAGAGAATTCTCATTTATTTCAAATGGCAACGGAACTTCCTGTCGAAATAGATCACGTTGGAGGTCATTGTTTCCTCGAAAACTTTCCAAGCAGCATTATCAAATGGCATAAATCGTTTGTTAGCTTTTGGAGATTTTGAATCGAGTTAAAGTAATAGATAAGTGAGGTCGGGGTGCTGGTATTTTCGCTTCTCTGGAATTTTTGCTTGACGAGTAAAATGGCTGACGTAAACACTTTGCAAGCTGCGAATGACAAGGAAATTATCTTTTCCTTTAGATTTATGTCATTGTTTTATGTTTCTAATTTCAAATGTCCATGTCCAACAGTTTTATAGGTAAATACATGCTACAGGCATGATAATACGTTTGTTATTCGCCCTAATACGATATACTCATGTCGGCTCCTTACGCTATCTACCAAAACGTGTAAAAAAAAAAACAACAGACAAAGTCCGCTGTTTCTCCACACAATTTGCGTTCACGAAGTTCTCATTATACTCATACACGGATCCATATATTTCGAACGTGCTTAATCGATGAATGATAAGTTTGTATTGCCTTTCCTATAGTTGAGTTAACCATAGAATATCTACTTAGAAACTCCAATGTAAATTTTAACTCGTATTCTATCATCTTAGGATAGGTGTAGCCATGGCACCGAACGGTGATTTGATGACCTGCTGCTCACGTATGAATCTAAAACCCTACCGATTAGAAATGTCGATGCTGTACAGCCTCAACATTAAGTTTTTATATTGACGTTTAAGGCTACCTTGGGTTTACTTTTTTCTGCTTGATCTTAGTCGTTACGCTATTATGCCTATCTAAGAAGGGCGATTCGAGGCCATTCCTCAGCTACTACGCAAGTGCTTTTGTTGTACAGAAGGGGGCGGGCGGTCAAATCAGAAAGGTTAGACTTAGTCATGTTTTTTTCTAATCGAGCTAAGGCCGATTTCAAGCGGGAGCAATTTAAAGCTCTTACTGACAAGAGATATATATATATATATATATATATATATATATATATATATATATATATATGCTTCTACGTGAAAAAAACGGTCATAAGTGAAGTCGACACCCTTTATATAGGCTTTACGTCTAGTGTACATCACTTCCCATAGGACCTATTTTCTTACAGCCATTTTCGCTTTCACGCCGTTAGAGTTCGACCAAATCTACACGCATGCGGAATGCCGTTACTATTAAGAATTACTATGATTTGCATCGAGGTACTTACCTATGGTTGTTCGCTATCATTAAGTGGCTGAAGGAATGGGGCAACATGACTTCAAATGCTTTATGAAGCAGACCGATTGATGTATAACGATTTTTCCGGCAAAAATCCCTATTTACCAGGTTAATCATTTGATCCCATTTTAATTCATTTTATTTGCGTCATTCCCTAGAGAAAAGCATCACAGCACATTCATATGATTAAATCTGTTCGAAAAATTCTACTCTGGTATCACGCAGTCGAAATATGTTATTCTCTTTTTCGTTATCAACTCCACAGTTGTCTACCTGCTTTGCTTCGTCTCGCTCGCGCCTCCGTTTGCCCCCGGAGGTGCGAGCGAGGCATCCTCTACAGGGACAATTCTACAGTAAACTAGTTGTTTAAATCTCATAGCTACGGCTTAACCTGTTTGCTCCGCGGCTGCACACAATGACGACGGTAAGAACGGCATTTGGCTATAGAACAAGTTTGGGCTGACACCTTTCTCCGTGTCTGCTCCCGTCTGTCTCGTACTTCTACTATTCGACGCCGGCAGTAGCAGCAACAGCAAGAAGCTCCATCGACGGCGTCGTCAACCTGTCGCTGGGCGACGTAACCGGCACAAAATCAAAATATCAGCCACTTTCCCCTTTTTTCTACAAAGGACACATTGGCTGGCGGGCCCACAAAAAAAACGTAACGCTAGGCGTAGTGCGCCGAATTCATAAAGCAAATTGGGCTTTCGCTTCAAATACTCCAATCGCTCTGTTTTGGCCTAAAATCGCCGCGGGCATATAGTACTAGGTCTACCTAGCTTGTTCCAGTGAGATGCGGCTCTACGGGGCTACTTGAGCGCACGGAGATATAAAAAAGGCAGGTTAAAAACGGACACCTTCTTTGCGCCTGCCTCCTATCGTTCGCTCACTATCATCCTAAATCAGAATTCTGCTTCTGCGCTTTCTGTGCCATCCTGTGGTTTGTTCATTTCGCACAGACGAAGGCGGTTTTAGACTTGCCGGGTGCTGAGGCACTCGACGTCGTCGTATGTCGGCAAAGAAGTCGGATGTGACGTGGCTAGGATGGCTATCCTAGAGATATCGGTCGCTTTTCAAAACGCGAAACGCTCTGAACACTGGGGCCCACTCAACGTGTACCTAAATACAGGAGCACGAAGCATCCTTCTTCTTAGATACTATTAAACAAACAAAAGCTGTTCCTGTCAGCTGTTCTACCAGCAGGTCCTGCCTTGGAAAAAACATCAGGCACATCACGGAGTGACTGAGTGGTCGTAGCAATAAGAGGTAGTTGGCTAGAGGATAGTGTAGCCAGCTGTACGTTTGCCGTCATGGAGTGAGTCAGTGTTGTCGTGTATCAATTGTTGAATTTTTCTAATCTATCCTAGTTCGTCCTTCTAATCTTACATAAAAGAGACAAACAAACGATGAGGCAGAAAAAAGGTTTCTGGCACAACAAGCACACTTCCTGTCACACTTCCTGCCTCATGTGTTTATAAGTCTCAAATTGGAAAAAATGAAAAAGGAGAATAGTCACCGTTTGTTCAGCCAAAACAAAAATCCTCCGTAAATACTATCAGCATAGGACATACAAAGACAGCAGACTTTGTAGATGAAAACATTGCTTTCAACAGCAGAATTCGGCCGGCTAGCGTTGTTTGCGCATGTTTATCTGCGTGGAAATAAAAGGATAGATAGGCGCTCGAGCTAAGATTTCCATCACGAACCTTTAAGAGGACATGAGGCTGCTTTCCACTCAGGGAATTTTTAAAGCCATTAAATCGCGCTGACCGTGGTGGCATTTCATAGTAGATTGAATGGTAATTTTTGCGTTACTTTGTTGTTTTAATAGCAGGTGTGCTAATATTATCAGGGGTAAGAATGGAAACAACAAGAAACAAATCTGTACAAATACTACCAAAAGACGACGCCAGCAGTTTGAACGTACCGAATGTTTCCTTCGTGGAACGTCCGATTGAGAAATAATTCATTCGCTGTAAATTCCTAGTCATCTTTTTGGGTTGCCACTAGTTCCCTTAGCCATTATGCCCTTTTGCTACCGCCTTTTCACTGCTGCTACTGCTGATGGCACGGAATAGACGTTGCCGGTTAGAGGCGCTGAGCTGCACCTCGCATTTGGTCCGGTGAACTGCCTTACCATTTCTATCAGGCGGCCTTGCTATCCACTATCATCAGCTGTTCCACGGGTTTGTTGGTGCTCCGGGTGTAGCCGGCCAGCACCCCCGACCTGCCATTCGTGGACACCTGTCTAAACCGAAGTAGTGCAATAACACTGTTCCGGTATAGAATTGTTTCGATAAAAATAGTGCATGCGGAAACAGTTGAAATGGACGAACCAACAGCAGTCGAAACAGAAGTTAGCAGAACGAAGAATAAGAAAGCTATATAAAACGTCGTCATGGTGATACGAAACGATCTGTGATTTTTAGTGTTCCAGAAATGCTTCCCCTGCAGAAGGAAAGCATTGGAAAATGATCGAGGGAAAAGGCGGAATATGAATCCTGGAAAGTCTCGCAAAGTTTTCTGTTGTAGATGGACGAAAGAAGAAATTAGAATGAATGGGTTTCCAAATAGACAAGAAAATGTGTGCCCTCTGAGTTTTGTATAGTGATTTGTAGTCATATGTGGATAACTGTTCTGTTGCAGTTTTACCTTTCATCATATTTTGAAGTATACAGAACGTAGGTTTAGATTTGTGTTTATAGTCCCCCGTCACGACAAATATCGTTTATATAAGACCACATAAATCATTCATTAGCAAAACATTCATACCTAATATCCGCAGTATAGACAGTTAGCAAAGCATTCTGACTAACTATTGCACTATTGTTTGATGATCACAATGGTTAAAGATCCGCGTTATTTCATTATCACGTTCTTGAAATCATTACCCTGTTTTACTTCGACTATAGTCTTGGAGTGCGTGGTATGGGTTTTGGGCACTGCAGTCTGTACTGTGACATGCCCGATCATAAATTAAGGCTTCAGCAAATATTGATCGTGGTTTCGCGGTTGTATTACAACAGTTTATGAAAAGAAATTCCACGTAATATCTTCCTTTTTCGTCCGGTGCTTCTCCCACCGACGTTACTCTTTTCGATGTGGTTGGTCGACCCTCGCAGTTGCTAGCATTTGCCCTCGCCCACCCTACCTCCTTTTGCCCCCTAGCTCTGATTTGCCTTCCCTTCCAATTGTTATGCCTACCGCGTCCCTCGCCCCCCAATCTCGGCCCATCTATTTGTCCGTGTTGTACTATTCATAGCGTTGTTTTACTTGCTGGCACCATCATCAGATCTCTACGGCCTGATCCTTTACCGACCTTCCACTTTCCTCTTGTATCCTTTACTTATGCCAATACCCTTGCATCCTTTGCTTCTCTTTCCCCTGTAGCCTCCCTCTCTCCACCGAAACGCCTACTTGCTCAACTACTAGTCAGCAACTCACTGGCAGTTTGTGCAACTCCGTTGCAGATGTGTTGATGTATTGCGATGATGCTGAGTGCCTCGACATCACTTCCCATCTGTTTGCTTATTTTCTTCTTCGTTTACGTACATACATAGATAGACAGTTGATGCTGAGCTAACTGCTATGGTGCCAGCTGTTGCTAGTTGAAGCTCTCTTAACACCGGTGTGCTGTAAGCGGGTCAAGGCCATGAGTGCTTGGAGCACGCGTATTACTTTAATGGGGCCCTTTGAGGTCTTCTTGGCATGCCGCGACGCGTATGCGTCGCCGCGTCCATTTATGTGCCGCGGTGAGAGACAGGGCACGACAATGGTGACGCAAGCCACACCAATAGTAGCGGAAGAACTAGCAAAGGAATAACATAAAGCGTAAAAGTGGAGGTGGCGGCAGGAAAATACTGCAAGAAATGGAGAAGGCGCGAGTAAAAGAGGATAAGAGGCAAACCTGGCCAGGATACGATCCAAATGTTACTAGTGTGCTACGTCTCTAGTTTAGGCCCGAGGGAAACTAGTGACCATTGGCGTGGCACGTCTCTGTATGTGAGTGTAGGAAAACGGTACATTCCCGGTTTATCGCCACTGTTGGCAAAAGTATCGTTTGCCCAGCGAAGGATGGACCTAGAGACGGGCAGTTTTATCATGCCGAGGCCCTCACCTTTGTAGCTAACTGTTACTATTTTTGTAGTTTCCATCGGATCATAGGAAGTGAGGCAGAGGCAGCTGAGGGTTGGTTCGCTCTGGATGCGTGTGCTATCACATGCGAATCTTGCTGATGACTGCCGCGTGTCGTTTAGGTAATAGAGGAACCACTATGACCGGTTGGTGGTGACGCCAGCAGGACCCAGGGGGCTGTTAGCTACTGCCTCTCACTGAGCGTCCAATGACCAGTTCAATAGCGACTAGAGACAGCAGCTTTTCTTGCAGTTGGTTGAAGCAACCACAATGACAACAGCATCGTCAACAGCAGTGAGCATCTAGCACCAATAGCAGCGGGCCGAACAACGCTTACTGCCAACATCCTGCCGTTAAGAGGACTGGCATGGCGGAGGCTTCTTTTTGACTACCTGACCTCTCGCTCGCCCTCTATCTCTGCCAATGGAGTAGGTAGTCGACTGTAGTCGCAAGGGGCCAACAAAAGGATCTACTAAAACTGTCCGCCTGTCAACGAACCGATCCGTTTACTTACCTTGTCGCATCCACGGTTTCTTAGCCATCCTCTTATGCAGTCATGCTAGCAAAGAGCGTGCACCCTTAATAGATCCCCCGACATGAACGGCGTATAGTGACGCATGAAAGAAAGTGAAGTCAATGCATTGTGTTGTCTGTAAAGAGGGAAAAATTAGGCAGAGCCTTTTGGGTGGGACCGGCCTCTGGGGTCCTGTTGAGGATCTTTACAAAAAAGGGGAGTCCGAAGGCTTTGCTTGTCCTTCCGACCGTCTTAAATCTTACTTACCACCGTAATGCCGCTGCCGACAGCTCACATCTTTTTCATTTCAGTGGCATCATTGCTTATTTCTTTCGGCGTTACCCTCGCCGGATCCAGAGGTGGTACCGTGGCTTTTCGTTGTCGTTGACGCCGATGTAGTCCTCCACGTCTTCGTCTTTCACCGCACCTCTATCAAAGCACGAAATAAACACAACCTCCTAGAGGATGCGCTCGTCATCTGCCAGTCTCGCAGAAATTGATAATCGTAATAGCTAAAGAGGACAAAGAAAATGAGGATATAGGTCTTACGTTGGTTTCAAGCTGCTTTAAAGCCGTACGAAGGAGATAGTTACTGCACTAAAATCACTTTCTTAACCCGCAAAACACATTATAGTAACCTGGATGCATATGCATTGGCATCTGTTCTTATAACTCTACTAGATTTTTTTTACATATTAATAGATGTTTTATATGCAGGCTTAGTCGAAAACGATTTAGGAGAATGCCTAAATGCTGCCTATAACTGTATCTTAGTATGGATGCCGCCTCAGTAACGTCAAGAAGCTTGACTTGAACGCTTACTGCTTGGTCTAGCGCATCGACTCACTCGATATAAATTGTATTCAAATTATTACGCTTAGGCCGATTCAAACAAGTTTATCACGTATGTCTGTAGGGCGCACTCGACGCGGTCAGATACAAGATGAGTGATGTTTTACTTCAAAGACGGTTTGTGACATATTGCACTGACTCTTCATCGTGTAAATTTTCAGACTACTACACGCCTCAACATTGTCTGCTTTAGTGGGTTACGTATGATGCCTTGCGAACATTGTTTCGTGTCTACAATTCTCAACGTCTCATAAAGACATATGCGTATAGGTTTAACAAAACGGCATCTTCTATTACTTAAGCACGGTATCAGAAATATTGTTTTATGCTTTATAATAAGTCGACACATTGTATTTGATTCGCTGTACGTCTACTGATTTGTCTTTACCCCGCCAAGCGATTGCATAGGATGAAGATGTCAGAACGAATACGAAAAAAGACTGCCTTTTTCAAACGTTGAAAACATAAATCGCGCTGTATGAAGCTAGCAGCGTCCGAAAGGGTTAAAAGACGGATCGTGATCGAACGTGATTTTAGAGACTGCAGGGACAAATCCTAGCCCCTGCCTCCTTGTGAGCTTTTTCTGCATCGTTGACCATCGAACGTCCTCCGGCCGCTCGCTCGTGTGCCCGCTTTACAAGAATCCGGATCTGAAAACAGAAACCTATAAATAATCGAGCTTGCAATTCGAGGCTTAATTCTGTGTCTCCATCTCTGGAACAGCCTCGACCAAGAAGATGCCATGCTGCTGTTGAGCTCTTTTTTATCCAAAGGAGCTAAGCCTCAAATCTGCCTATCCCGTCGATGCTGCAAGTTCGGTCATCACCACTTGCTGACTCAGCTGGCTAGGTGAATCGAAATTCGAGTGCGGCATTTTGTACACGCAAGATAAGTCATGCGTATAAACCCACTTACCACTTGCGTCAATCCTTTTTATACTGCGGTATGAATCTGTGAATGGATGTTTATGGCATTGAGCAGTCAATGGTTATCTGCTTACTTGCGAGGAGGTAAGATAGCACAATGTTTATATATTAAAAGCTGAAATAATGAGATTTGGTAGTACGACGATTTTTGTTCTATTGAGCTGCGTAAAGGCAAGGCCTAACCTTTTTGAGCTTGTCCTGTTTTTTGCATTTGCACTAAATTAATAAAAACTAAATTAAACTTGTAACAACGACATAACACGGAAGCATCCAGCGTACAAAACAGTTGTGTGTGATGAGACGAATTGTTCATTCCGCTTAATGGCTCCCGGTAAATTACGTTTACAAGTCAATGTGTAATCATTTTGTTCAATGTGTTTATGGAATCTTATCGTCTCACCTCTTTCGCTAGTCGCCAGTTATTAGGTAACGGCTCGCATACAGCCATATATTTATATACATATGTATGTATTTCACTGATTTCAATTCCCCGTGCTCATTACTTCTACAATTTAGTTGACAAATATAGATTAAATGTTTGCCTTTGTACGCAAATAGGATTCAATACGGTTTTCAAAATCTGTGTTTCCTTAGTCTGTATTAGCAATTTAGTCAAATCCGTCTCGTATCCTGAAAATTTGTTTCAATTGCATCTTTTCGTCCGTCCCGTGAACGCATATACTTCTGCATTATTTGTGGGTCTATTGGACAGAAGACACACACGAATATCCTTAGTTGTGCTTTGACTGATGGTGGTTCAGCTCTGTGCCGTTTTATCTGCTGGTAGATACCTACCATCGATTTGATAAATACGTAAAGAATATATATCATAAGATGTCCGTCAGCTACTCAGCAAACGCTATTCTTACGGCCGAATTAGTACACTGCAATAGTGGGGTCGATTTATGAATCTAGCCGAGACGTCCATTGGCCAAACTACAAAAGTAGAACGACGCATTGACGCTGAGCTGCAAGGGAGCTCGACTTCCTAGTATAGTGCGCTAGTATCTGACCGGTGCTGCTGAGATCAGGAAACGACGAAGCGACAGCGAGAAAAAAACATAAGGGCAGCGAGGACACTCGATAAAGCCCCAACTACTGAAGAGATAACCAAACTTCTTCCCGTCGAATGCGTCTTTTCCACTAGTTTTCCCTGAAGACAAGCCGTCGCCTCAGAGCTGCCAGCGAGTACACGCATAGGATGTACCCGATCACCTAGCTTCTGTCGAAGGTAACTGCTGAAAGAAATAGTGAAACGCCAGACAGATATGGATGCAAACCGTAGGGTCATCCAACAAATACAAATGGCAGATGGGCAAAAGTAACGGAAAAGCAGGCCATAGCGGGCGGAGCATTCGAAAAGAGGACGACGGCCTTGAGGAACAGGACAAAACGTCGAATCTAAGGTAAAAGCGAAGGGCACATTGATGCGAAAACGCTTGTGGTCTTACGCGGCCATTCCTGGAGTGGTTGCGGTTACCGTTGGATCACTGCCGTTTCGATTTGAACCGGGCCTAACGGCAAATGTTATGGATGTGTCCTTCCGCTCGTCGAGGACATCGCCGTTGCAGCTAACCACACGCTTTGACATAGGAATACTTTTTTTGCAGAAGTCGTTCTATTAAAATGTTGGGTTAGTATAGTTTCGCCGATGAGTTTCGACCTTTTATCCTGTGTCATTTCTACAAAACGTCCTGGAGTGGGTCGGTCCAGCAACTATTTATTTCTATTGTAACTACTCTGATCACCTTTGGGGGGTGGCTAGTTTATACACAGTTGTTCCAGAAAGCGACTTCAAGTCAATGAAATCAACAGGGCTTGCTTTCACACAGAGGTTTCAAAGTCATATATGCGGCGCGCGTGCTTATCCCTATGATTAGTTTGTGGGCTTGCGCCATATCCAGCGTAACATTATTACTGAATTATTATACGTGTACAATAAACGGAGCTATTTCATGTGAAATCTTAAAATTCGAAGCGAATTTGTACGATATGACTAAACTACCTACATCGTAAACAAAAAAAGGACTAATCAAAGCGGCGCAATTTCTATCACATAATTGAATGGCTACTGGCAGTGACAGCAATCGTTTGAGAGAAGATCCTAATGGTCTTCTAAATTCGAACCTAGACTAGTTTACGTATCCGTAAATTTAATGGGCAAGTACATTATCACCATCGTACTAGACGGATGTCGGCATTATCATTTTGGGCTAAAATTTAGCCTTCTGTCTCTCTAAAGTAATGTTTAAACGACAGTACCGCATATGAAACCCTGACCATCTATTCAGATCTGCTCACAGTTATGGGCAAGCATTATTGCTTGCTTTTAGTATTGGTATCTGACTAACATGAGCCGATTCTGAACAACAACAAGAAGAGGATGGTAAAAGTTGGCCCGTTTGTCATCTCTTTGCTATAAAGCTCTTCGAAATTCTCCTTATAGAATGACTGTGATCGATAGGAAAAATCTACTTGTTCAAACTGCGTTAGAGAGATGAGTAGATTCTAGTGAATACAGACATACATGCAATACCTGAGATGAAAATAATTCTACACTTTCCTTACTTGTTTGGTACTCGTCATCAAAGAGATATTGTTCTCGTATTGGTTCTTTGGTAAATTGACAGGGATTTGACGGTGCAATATTTTGAACGGAAGTATGATAACTTCAGCCGAACATTCCTATAAAATATCTAGCTTTACTTCACGGCTATTATTTATGAACTTATGCATATTTTCAAGAGCTGCTCTTTATAGAAGCAGCGATGAAATTCAATCGATGTGATAAAACACCACATAGACCTCCGTGACAATGACTGAGGCCTCCGTAAGAAACTTTTAATCCGGCACCGCAATTGCCAAACTATAAAAGTAACTTAACGTACGAACTTTTGATATCTAGGGAAATCTTCATATCGCCTAGGGAATTGCTCAAACCTATTGGCACCTGCATGATGCAAAAGGCTGTCGGCGCTAGAACTCATCAAAAGCGAGGGCCCAAACTGTCAGGCAGATTTACGTCGGCCACGGATCTCCTTGGGCGCACGTAACCAGGAAATCCCGGATCGCCGCCAAACGCAGCTTTTTACAACCAACGCTTCAGGTTATTTGAAGGCCATAGCACACAGTATTTGTGTGCAACCGCTTCCCTCTCCGGGAGCCGTTGTGAGGTCTACCGTCGCTAATACATTTCTGGTTTGTTCTAGTTTTGTTCTTAAGAGGGTAAAGAGAAAATGCGAGAGGGAAAGGGAGAAAGAGCTACCCCCAACTCTCCAAAAAGCCCCTGTGCTGAGGGAAGCGGCTGGACATTTAGCTGCCGAACTTGCTTGGCCTGGGACTCCACGGGAGTGTTTAAATTGAATATGCAGATGGCCGCAGCACGCACTTCACTAGCCCCACTGGTTTTGGTGTCTGTGCTGCTGGTACAATTGCGGCTTTTTGAGAGATAGCAGGGATTTCTGTAGGAGCAGTCGGCGATCCAGTATTTCGGCACTTGTTGGATGAGGGCCTTTAAATCAATTCGTTGATCTGGTCAGCGCCGGTTTGAGCCCGTCGTTTTCATCGTGGCTATCGCTGGATGATTGCGTGTATCTGTCTTTATGTTAGAAGATAACTGTGTATGCTCGTGAGCAGTTGTCGCATTTGTCGTGACCTTTTGTTTTCTATAACAGCAGATCTTCTTCATGACCGGAAAAGTTCAGGGCGAGAAGTTCTTGTTTTCTTCTTGCTCGAGCTCCAGTCCTAATTCTCAGCGTGATCCTATCAACTTTAGCCTGAATGAGCTACCCCACCGGATCGCTGTTTCATCCTGCTTCCGTTCCGCTCTACTGTCTTAAGTGATAAGGACACTTGCTGCTTTTGTCACCCCGATGATTTCCTCATTTCTTCGTTAGCATTAGTGTTCCTGAGGGAGCTCTTAACGATCCCTAAACTTCCCAGGATTCATTGCTCTAGAACACAATATGACTCCGTTCAGTCGTTGCAGCTTTCTCAGATCGATCTGTCGATATTTTGATAACGACGGCCCGTCTAGCCGACGACGCAGATTTCAAATATTGACGAAATTAACCGCCATTCTTACGAATGACGAGTCAGGCTTGCTCGAGTGATTGCGTTTAGAAGGATTCCCTATTGAGCATTATTTCTGTGGATCTCAAACAGGTAGGAGCAGCAAGACACTATCAGCAATAGCATAAGGCAAGAGAGGATGGCTTAAGCCGATTTTGTAGTCAGCAATCATTTAGAAGGAACGCGTAAAAGGCAGGTCAGTACATCATAGTACAGGTATGGCAATCATAGAAAAAAAAAAAAAAAAGAATGAACAAGCAAGTTACAAAGCATAAACTCTGTTTATATAGATAAATGTATATAACAACAACTTATGGGTTTAGGTGAAGTTGGTTAATCGGAGTGGCACCATGCGCGAATGGTCGTCTTCCTGATAAAGGGCGCAGGAGACAGCCCTGCCAGTTCGGCCATTATAATAGAACTTAGAAATGTGCTATTAGAATGGTAGTTCGCAGTTGTGTCCATTGTTCGAGCTACATTACTTCAATAGACATACGATCTTCAGCATACGAGCAGCTACCCTTTTGTACAGATACTGATGTACTTTACTGATTCATTAGCCTTGCAATTTATTTGCCGATATTGTTAATACATAGCTGGTTCTTCTTATATAATTTACCGGCTTTTGCTCTATTGAAATGTCGACCGCTGCAAAGCTTAAAACTGCTTTAAGCTTTGCAGCATGCAAAACATGCGATGCGTCCACAATTTAACTCATTTTCTGGACGACAATTCTGGGACCTGAATCACGCGTCCTAAATATTTGTTGACAACCTGTAATATTTACATATATATAAGATAAAATGTATGTCTTTAACAAGCAATGGTCACTTGGAAGGCATTTTTTAATATAATCAGTCCAAAGACATTCTTATCGATGCCGGTGAGAGAAGAAGACGGCTTGTCTAGGAAAAATCTAGTTTATGCTAAAAAATAGCAAAAACTCTATGCACTACAGTGCATACGGATGCAGTTTAGGCAAAACTATAATAGCGGTTTAGTACGGACACGCATCTAAAATGAAACCGCCAGACGTCTAAGGACCCTGCTTTGTGTAACCATAATGTTTATACGTTTTTTTTGCAGAGGCCGCACTTTAGAAATCGACACCTTTTGTAAAAAATTGTCAAAATACGCCATCTCAGATATCCAATGAATGTTTATAATGCCGCTGCGTGCTCACAAGAATGTATGCAACCGTCAGATATTTATCCATCTTAAATATTCTACCCCTATAGTATGATACTACGCTTCCCGGCGTAAGTATACTCTGTCATAGCAGCGATTAAGTCGACCGATGTTTCAAGCATTAGATTCTCAAATCCGTAGCATCTAATTTTGCGTCTTCCAAGTAGCAACGATGTGTTCGCTCACCCAGATGGCCTATTTTACGACCTCGTGCGCCAGATATTGTTATCCTATTGTTTCAGGCTCTGATCCGGATTTCAGGCACAGCCTATCTGACTGACGCCACCGATGAAATTATCTAGTGTATAGCATTTAGTTCAATTGGAAAGCTTTCTCTGTCGTTTCTGTAATTTGCCCTCGTCACCGAATCTGAATCGTTGCTATCTATTCTTTCTCATGGTCTCTACTCATCAGCCTGTAGCTACTTGCATGCCAATAAATCAATAGTACCACCAGTTAATGAATTCATGTCCGTTGATATCTACCTAAATTATTCTGTGGTTCTCTCGGGGCCGCTTTGCTCTGGATGTTTCCCATTGTAGTCAGTATCACCTTATTCCATCGTGAGTATGGCATTGTGCTAATTGAGCGAAGCATTTGCTTTGGATTTTTTGTTTTTCAAATACGCTTCATTTCAATTCACTGTTCAGAAATTCTCATGCCGTGAAATATTCTGCTATTAGAAAAGCTTACGTTGTCGCGTCTAGTGTCCTTCAGGCACCCCGGTGGTGCTTTTAGACACAGCGTTTCCATGTGTTAAACTAGACCTTAAACGGCCTATTAGTAAATTCTGTTAGAACGACCTAACGGCCTATTAGAAGATAACTAACTTATTACACGCCTGCAGTGCCGTGACTTTTCAATCCATATTGTCTGCTGTCTAAAGAAATAGTTTTGGTTTTGATATTTCATCTGATTCATTGAGCACCAGGATATTCTTTACGGGATGGACAAGTCCGCAGTGGTACCGACAACTTCTTCATATAAGAAGATAACTGGGGGGTCAGCTCTGGATCGCGCAATGTCTTGCCTTGGATTGGTGACCTTGGCCCTCCATTTTGTAAATCACTGTTGGACTTTTGGACGGATTAAATTTCAGCTTAAGTCTGGATGCTATTTAAGCTTAGTTGTTCGATAGGGTTCCAACGCCCTAATATGTGTGTGCGATTAAGCCTACGTCATTCGCGAATAAAATCCCAGCATCTTGAATCTCTTTATGGAGGCTCCAACACTGGATATTGACTTGTTTCTACAATCGTATCGCTTATTTTTTTAGTTATTCTATGTAGAAGAAAGTCGACATAATCGGGCAGCTTTATCTTATGAGTAGCTCATCGGTAATCTAGTACTTTTCACATTCGCACTGTCTACGGTATACGATCAAGCTGTTGGTCATGGCGATACACTCTACATTTGTCTAGTATTTTGTACAGCTTTTTTTCGTGTTGGTATTTTTGGACGCGTCGATAAAGCTGTGCCTTACTCCTTCGCCCTGGTCCCTATAATCGGCGTCAGTAAAGATATTAGTGGTTCCAAATGTGTCCTTTTCAAATTCATTGCAACATTTCTCCTAAAGCCTTGTGCCTCTTCTTCCATTCTCCTGTCAAAGATAATTGTTACCATTTGCGGTCCCTGTTATAGTACACTACTAAAGTGTTTGCGCACTAAGATATGTCATAGCGTAGCCTTGAATCCGGGCGTACGGGCGGGTAGTTTTTCTTTTCGCGTTTATTAACTTATTTACCACTGATGGAGCTACTGGACGTCCGTGTAGCCATTCTTCTCTGTTATTGTCTTTGACGGTCCCTATCCTCATCTAAGTGGTTTAGCTTGCGCGCATACCTCCCGAATCGTAACGTGCTTTCCGGTCCGGGACGGTATAGAAGACGGCTGTATTAGTTTTTGCCGATTTTTCATTTTTCACGCCTTCTTTATGTGGCTGCTGCTTCCATCGTTTCGGCTAAACGACGACTGTGTTGCATTGTGGCCTGATATGTTTACTCGTTTATCTTCCTGCCTGTCACTCACCCCCTCCCCGCCGTCCCGAGATAAATGTAAAGAGAAAGGTCTCGCGTCCCGCTGCGCTTTTTGAATTTCATGATATTACCCGAAGAACTATTTTTGAATCGTACTTTAAAAAATGCGTGTCTTCGTCCTCTAAGCCATTAACTACTCCGTTGTTCGTGTCCAGCCGTTTTCTTCTGGTTTCTTTTTTCGTGGCTCATGTGTAGATTCTGAGGTACAATATGATAATATTGCGATCAGATCGTCTCTGGAAGCACGCGCGTTTAATACCCCTTTACTTCGTAACTATTTAGTGATATATGAATAATAGATTATGTAAGACTTTTACCGTAATTCAAATAGCGCTATGTCTGGACAGCTCCGGATGTCTGGAAAATTATAAATCTAACAATTTAGGTTTAATTTGTTTTGTGTTGAATTGCCATAGATAGCGCTTAAATGAATCTCCTTTCTGTGACGGCAATGTTACAAGGTATTTCAGCTGGAAGTGATTGATAGTCCCGCGTCCTGCCTTCAGCCAGCGGAATGATAAGCCCTACGTAAAACAAAAGCCAGGACTGAATAATAAGAATATGTTTACATATTATCAACAAAGTTTATGCGCGCTGATGAACAACGTAGATCGTTCCATGAAAACTGAAATCATTCTAAGACCATCGTATAACGGCTATAGGATGCTAGCGTTATAGCGTTTTATGCTTAGCAGAAGGCCAAGACGGCCAGCTCGGCATTATCGAGGAGTTAATGGTGTCGACTAGTCCTGATTGTGTACAATAATAAAAAAAAAATATACATCCATTTCTTATAAGAATAACAATGAATAATGTGACCCCATTTTGCTGGGGAGTAATGTGTGAAAAATAATGTAAAATTTTGTTTTCAGTACATGGAATTATAATATTTCGTAGGTGACTGAGATACAGAAGTAAATGTTAGCTTTTGCGAAAGCCATTACATACGGTAGAGTTGATCGTCCTTTTGATCAAACACTCATCTTTACAAACACTTTACAAACAAAAAGTAAAAAACAACTTTGACGCGTATTTATTCACGGACAGTGAAAGTCCAACTATAAACTACAATGGGCATCGTCTCTTATGCGCGCATAAATTTCAAGAGTCACTTTGGTAAGCTCACAGGCGAACATATATATTTATGTGATCTTAAAAATTAGCATATTAGCTGCATACACACCATTCATTGTCGAATTGCCAAGCTCATCCTGGCGACTTTACCTGTATGCGAGCCTATTGTATTTTCTACTCATCCTTCCAACCTACAAATAATAATTTCAACTATACAATTTTGGACTATCCGTGAGATCGCATCCTTACCTCAACTTCCTTCAACACTTAAATGTTTGATTATATCTTTGTCTTGTCCATGCTGCTTCCATTCGAAGCTCAAACCCAGCTTTCACCAAGAAGGCTTCGAAAACCTCTAGGACTACTAAGGCTGCCGAATCATCTCGTCGTATAGTAGCGGCTCCTCTTAGTTCTTTACCACAAATATCCTCAAACGCATAATTTTGTCTGTAGTTCATAGTGTTCGGACAACGCGACTGCAGACGAAGCGGGTCCACCCACATATAACAATGGTAGTGAAAGCGCAGGCTCGATAAGCTCAAACGGAAGATGAGGGGTTGTTGGGGCTGCTGCTAGTGCTGAAGGATCTACGTTTGAAACATAGTAGCAGACTTCTTGAAACCGAGCCAGATCTTGGCTACAGCGGCCGTAGTAGCACTGCAAATGGCGGGTACGAGAGTCGCCAACTCCTCCGGCCGTCTCCCCACTTCGCCTTACATCAGCCAGAGTGGCTTTCTCTCTCTAACAAACAGGGACAAGTTTTCTCGCTGCCCTTAGCAGAAGTATACAGCCGCCCCGCTGTGGTCGACATATATATATATATATGTTCAACGGTTGGGTAGAACTGCATTTCCGGATAACCTACAGGGGGGGGGGGGGGTGTTAACGGGTAGCCTCAGGGTTCCTCAAGGCGTTGGACTTCAGATGGGGCCGGCGGCAGCGGCTCCGGACGTGGACGGAGTAGGCTGCATAACGTATGCAAATTGGACATTGTGAACTACAGTACAGCCTTTGGGTATACTGCATATTATTCTGTACTGCTGCGGCTGGCAACGTCGACAAAGACGAAACAGGGAGGCATAGAGAAATGGAGAGAAAGACTTAATAAAAGGCACGTGCGTTCTACTCCTTAAAAAAATAGGGCATTTTACGAACGTAAATAAATTTTTAGGGTAGACTACGACGAGAGGCAGCCACGCGGTACTGCACCATGGTCGACTTCAAGTGGAGGAAGTTGCTTTGGTGGGAAAAGCTTGCATAGAAGAGAAGGGCTAGTCGCTAAGAGATGAGTGATCGGGAACAGTGATGTGCTGTGTGTAAGACGGACTGATGTCCATCAAGCAGAAACTGCCTGCAACAGTATGTATGAAAGACGCGGGAGAGGGGTGACAGCCATCTATGTGAATTTTTACTTGTCTGATTTGCGCATTCGGCTGGCAAAATGACTAATAGTAGAGAAAAACGTTACGGCCTTCTGATCCTTGGGGCTCATCATTCATTCCGTAAATGTTTATGGGAATTCTACCAATAACACAACTCATGATATGCTTCTGGTGTATGATATATAGGAAATGTTTATATATATATATGGAAACTTTCTTTTTACACTTTTGATGTATGATATATGTAGATATATATTCTACCTATATGGTTATTTGCTAATGCATCAAGGATTATCATGTAGCAATGCAGAGGAATATCGGGTATGTGCTAGGTGATATTGTTCGTAATGCCTATATCTAGTTAAAAAATCCTCCTTTTTTTGTATGCCTAGAGGCATAAGTGTTGGCGTTCATCAGTTAATGGAAAATTAGGGTTATCAATTAATGTTCATATATTCACAACTTCGTAAGCAGTTTTAAAGTAGTAATAATGTTAAAATCGATTAGTCATGTTTTGAAGTAGCTCCTTGCTTCCGCTGTGTGTCTCAGAGAACTCAGCTTGTCAAGACTGCCACTCCCTGAAGTGCCGCTGACAGCTGTTACTACAGACGATGCTATCCCGCTACCGTCTCCGGCTATGCATAGTACGGTGAAAGACGTTGGTGGTCATGCACATTTCTCTATATGGAGAAATCTATCCAGTGTATGAAGGGTGTCTAATTGTCTTTGGAAATGTCCTGCAAAGTGGGACAGATACTGCTAAGTTGAGCTTGGCGGAACAAGCAACTTGTTCTCTTTCAATGATAATAAATCACTTTCACAAGAAATTAATGTTACGTTATATATAATTAAACCTGGGCTAAACATTGGATGCTAATTAAGCGCTGTGCTTATCTATCTACAATTTTTATATCTACAATACGAAATAGGTACCAAACAGTTTTTCGCAACCTTAAACGCGGTTTTTTGAAATTGAATGGGAACATTTTTGAATAAAATTAAACGCACGAACAAAAGTAGTAATGAATGAACATTAGTTGTAACATCTGACCTGATTAGAAGATCCCTCTCTCTTGCTGCCTGTTCCATATCCAATGAGAATTATATACGCAGTCTATAGTAGCAGTAGTAACGGGACGCATAGTTCGGTCTCCCATTTCACCTTCTTTATGCCTCCACTTATTTCGTCTATTTGATTTGAAGCTTAAGAAGATACCGTAGCACTTCGAATGAAGGAATTAAAGAGTGGCTGAAGGTCTATGAAAGCACCGCCTAAATTTTGAATTCTCCCGGCGTTCTACGCACCAATTCAACACCAATTACAATAAGCAGTGTTTACTAAATCCAATCCTAGCTCTAATTAGTTTGTTTCTGAAAACATCTTATTTTTAATAATCTGCCATCCAACATGTTGAGTTGCTATGCATTTGAAAGAATCAGAGGTGCTTCGCGCGGACATCTACCACATCGACGTAGAATGGGTGCGCAGGACGCTCAAAAAATATTGGTAGCCGGCAGGAGAATTGATAAAAATGTAATATTTTGAAAATAAATTTTGCCCTTTTTTTGAGAAATTGACATTTGGATGATCACATGGGTTTGCTAAGATAAATGGGTTGTCGCAAACTGGTGAAGGCACATGCACGCAGCAAATAAAGGCAAGAGGTATTGAAACTATGAAAGGCCATTCTATGTTTTTCCGTTAAACACATATGTTTAAAAAATACATACCTAAAAAAAGCTCAAGCAGTTTAATCGAATGTGTAATTGCTTAGAATTTCTTACCAGAGCTAAAAGAAATAGGTTATCCATAGTGATGGCGAAGAAAACAGTTGTGAATATTTCGTTAGAACTAAGTTTGAAGCTCTGGACGTAACCCTTTAGTAAAAACTATTATATAAAAATAGACTAGGCACATAAAGTTTAAAGAACCGATTTTGCTAAGCAGTAAGCGTTGCTAAACATAAAGACTCGAAACAGAATTGCCATCGCTTTTTCCCCCGCTTTGTCTCAAAAATAAGCGTTATAACTTTAGCTCATATTTTTAGAAGGTCGACGAAAGATAGACTCGAAAAAGTATTTTTTTAGCGCCTTATAGGTAAATCTTAGAGGTTTCAAGAATAATTTAAGTCGCGTTAACTCCCACAACTGAGCAGGTATTCCAAATCCATTGGGATCTAAGACAAAAGGTTCACACACTTTATCCACTTGATAGTCGATCTGAATTGCCACTTTTTAATGCCTTTTTTTTTAATACTTTGAATGCCGTTAGCTCTTAAGAAAGAAATAAGTGTCCTTTTTATAATCTTCTGGTAGCATTTGGACTATAAACGGACTCGGGGACAAACAAAAGAGGTACCCATGGAAGTATTCATTCGTAGGTCCATCTTCTGACTTCTGTTCACCGTTTTAAATCCTTTACTTTATAGAGTGAATCATTTTACTTTAATCTAAATATTTTTAGGCCCATAAGGCAAGGTTTAGGCTTTCTCATTCATGACCTCTTAGAATTTCCGAGGTTGGCAATGCCATAGCCCTCGCACTTATTTTTTCTTTGCTAACTCTCTTTATTGAAGTAACACAAACGATTCCTTAGGGTTGTTGTCTTTCAACCTGCGTGAAAAACGTACAGAACAGGCCAAAAGTTTCGCATGATGACGTTGTCGACGTCGGCCGCGGTGCGGGCGCCGGTTAAGCCTCCGCGACTATGCGTATTGCGTAATGACCCTTGCACGCACAAATCCACTTCGTCTAGGTGGACTTTAGCCCGTTCGGAACAGTAAGTGTAACTTTCCACGCGTCTGGCTTTCCAATGCGGTAACTAGGACACACGAAAAAGCCTAAGCGGCAAAAAATATGAGAACTAACGTTCGTTCAGTAAGCCAACACGGCACAGTAACCCACTTGCACGTAGGCGTACAAACACGAGTGTTTAAGTGTGTTCGATTGTTAATCTCCTCACGAAGACAAATCATCTGGGACTAGTTTGCCATAACAGACAGGTTAGAGGCATCTTCCCTTAAAATTGCAAACAAGCAATATCGCTCATAGCTCGTACTATTCATCTCTACCACAGCGAAGTGTCGCTCCATTTCAAATCAATGAAGGGTCTCTTGGTGAGTGTACAAGTATAAATTTAGACGCGCATGTATATGTTTTCCTATGGGTATGATGATAGTGGACTGAACTGAGGATACAACTGAAACGGGAAGACATTCTGCATTTATATGCGGTGAGCACAATGAGACAATGTTAGTACCTATCTCGATCTATGTGTCCCTCTCGTTCGTGTCGAGGCTTCACGATGTTGAGCCTAATAAACACACCCGGCCGTTCCCATGGGGCGGCGCGTTGCCGAAACATTTCGGAATCTCGTCGATACTTCTGCTAGCTACATACAAGCTGTTCGCATTAGTCCTTCTGTCGTGCTTGGCACAGACAGTTCCCTTCTGGTTTCGAGCTCAGCTTAGATTTAGGATTTAGGAATCACCGACTTGACGCTCGAAATTCTAGTGTGACACTCCAAACTCATTGTTCCTGACTCCCGTCTGACTCTGCAGGCTGATTAGTCACGGTGGCGGCGATGACGGACGTGCTATGTAGCTCCGACTCAAAGAGGGGCAAAATATGAGTATGGTACGAAGAAACTCGAAAGACCGAACACGGGATACCAACAATGAAAACACGCTAAAGCATTTGTGTGATTAGTTATTATTAGGCTCACGTGCCCTGCGCTCTATTTTAGGGAGGACAACTTCTCAAAGCTATGACAAACAAACCAACGAGCCAGAAGCTACCATTTTCTTGCTGGCCCTTTCCTTTACCCCCACTTCTTATTTTGAACCCCCTTTCGCTGTCCCTCCGCACTGTTGTTGCTACATCCCTGCTTCCTTTAATTACAATGTTCTTTCTTCTCTGCCGGTTTGTCCGTCAGTGGCACTTACGGCCTTGGTTCTGCCAGTGTTGGCAACGACCGCGACGAGTATGACAACATAGTAATACCGATGGTCCTGGAAGCGTAGTTCATTAGTTAATTAATCGTCTTGTCGCCGTTGTAGTCAAATGTAGTAAGTTTGTATACGGTGAGCTAGCCTGATCTCCGGATATATGCTACCCATTGCTTTGAGGGAGGCTGCGTGCATCGCGCGGGGGAATACAGTGCGTAAGGCAGTTAGGTGGAACGAGCGTGATGCAAGATATGGTGACATGGATCGGGCAGAAAAGGGGGACATAAATGACACAAGATGAAAACAGAGAATGAAATGGAGCCGGAGTGCGTGGGACTGCCTAAGACAGCCCAAGCAAAAGAGAAAATTAAGAGATGGGCCTGCGGACCTAGGTTTTATGCCGTTGTCGCCCCCGACAGTGTCAAATTCTAGCGGTCTGTCGGGAAGACCGTTCACCGGACGGTAGTCTCCTGTTCCTGCGGAGGAGAAAAGGATTAGAGGTCAAATAGTTCCCGTTGTGTAAATAAGGTTGATATATCGTCTGCGGGTCGTCTGTAGGAATTGGTAAGTGAAAACGAGTGATCGGTGTACGGGTGTCGATTGCCAGAGCTCTGCATATGCACATTCAGATGTTAGAGATATCGACGGATTAACCTGGTACTCGACACAGCATTACCTCCTTATCGTGCAATGGTTAAAATGTAAAGGCAATCTTTTATTATTAATCTTTCCTTTAAACAAACTAAAAGTTAAACTAAGTTATGATCTATCTAGCGCATGTTATCACGTGCCTACGGCTACGATTGGTACGATCGCATTATGATCAGACGGGAGAAAATGATACAATAGATACCTGTTACTATTGTTTGCAAAGAAGAATTCTGTTTTGTGTTACTCGATCGTAGGGTTGTAGTTAGTTAACTTAGTGTCTATGCGCCAATGTAAAGTTTATGTACGAATACCTTTTCATTAAATTCTGACTTATGTCTGATTATTTAAGTTCTACCGAAACAATATGGTGAGATGCGAAGATCGGAACGAAAACGAGAAATATATCGTTTAATTGTATTTGGATTTTAATTTTTTACTTTTTTTTTGACGTAAAAGGACATCGTATCTACAGTAGGTTCTTGTATTTGTATATTCTATCCTATACGGTCGACTTCGTGCTACTGACATCTCCAAAGGCTAAAATGATCTGAACTAGTTTCACCTTGGTATACATCAGCACCACATTAGTGTAAGACACTATAAGAACTAGTCTATAATGCCGAGCTGTGTTTTTGTTTAGGATCCAGTCTCAGAAAAACGTAAACTCTGTATAAATTCAACAAAGTTAGTTGACATGACATATCGAAGTGTGTTATAATTAAATAATGTAAAATATATATAAAAATCTGTCCTGTAACTACTAAATGAAAGCATATGGATATAAGAGTACACGTGGACAAATTAGATTATCTAATTCAGGTGTTTTACTTCGCAAGCGCATATCTTCTATACCCCACATAATGGCATAAATAAATATATATGAAAAACTACAACTTTTATCTCTGGAAAGCACGTTTGGACCATTTATTCGATAGCAGAGCACCACAGTTGGACATGTGCGTGTTCCATAAAACAGCTTTAAGCGCAGATTACTACACTTCTGACATTTCAGTATAGCAGCTTTAGTTCGGATTAGTAATTATTGACCATACGCCGCTCAGATCGACTATGCACATGTAATAACAGTGTGAAAGCATTGCCTAGAGATAGGTTCTTTCGGGGGTAAAATTCGAGGGTCAGCTCGCCTCATATTTTAATTAAGGGCTATCCGCTGCATACTAGTTCTACTACGATGGCTTACTACTCACATGAATTGTAGTCGAAGTAACTATCAGCGAGCTACCATAAATTCAACTACGGGTTTGCAGTCGTCTCCTAAAAGTGTGCCCGTTGCCCAAGCAATTCCCACCACGCCTGCCATTTCCACCGTATCCGCCGTCAACTGAATTCCCCTTCGCTGAGTTATACACAGTACGTTAGTATAGAAGGCTTGATCTCTGGAGAAACTTCTGTTCCGAATCGCGAGTATGCTAGGCTTGCTCTAGGCATTTCCCCATCGATGCACACACTTGCCAACGAAATAGCGATTTCGTTCCACTCCGACGAATAATCTAGGACCGAAGCGCTTGTGCCATCTTAGTCAATTAACGGGGCAAGTCACTGAATCTTGAAAGATGGCTACTGCCCCCCCCCCCCCCCTGTTGCGTTTAGCCTCACCGACTATGAGAGGACACCGAATTCGGATGTTGCTTAATCTACTCCGGCTCTTGAGAGTCAGCGGTATAGAGATGCTGGTAATTGCTGAAGTTCGTGTATAAAAATATGTTAGTCTTTTTCTTAAGTTTAATTCTAATTAAGGTCACAAAAGAAAAGATGGAAATACATCGACAGGAAGCTCTTGAGAGGTGAACAGCTTTTTGTAGTGGCATACGTTGGATTTGCAATTTCATTATTCTTTAGTGCATTTTTTTTTTTATTATTCCAAATACAATGCTTTACAACAATTCTTGTTATAAATTTCGTGCCTAAGGTACGAAAAGCAGAAAATTCTGTCTTTACTAGAAAATACAGTTTGGTCGGTATAGCTTTATAACTGTCACATTTTGAAATCAAGATTCTTTTTAGTTATCAGATTCGCCTATTAGTTATTTAGCTCGGTTTGTGGAATTACTTTTTAATTTATTTATTGAACCGATGAATGGGCACCTAGTTTATTTAACAACTGCACACAGAATAAATCCGAATGTAAATTGTAGTTTTGTAAACTATCGTTTAAGGCCCCAACGTCATTGTTAGCCGCTTGGTACTGGCTCTTCAGACTCAGAACCCATAAGGAAGCTATTTTTATAGGGTTAAATAAAAGAAAAACTAAGCACTATAAGTTAATGAAGGGCTGACGACGTCATCGCTTCTGTATTTCTGGAAATGGACAACACACCTACAACGTATTTCGTGGGCGACCTATCGCTGTTGTACGTTTGTAGTTTTAGCCTTTTAGAATCACATGGTTCGTGTAACCTCAAAAATCGATTCAATGTGAGCATCAGTTTAACATGGCCTGCTAGGCTCATGCTGAAGCCCAGTCAAAGCTTTGCCGCTTTCCCATTGATGAGGCGATAATTGAGGAGACAGTATTGTTTAGCATAGGTTTAGAGGAAACCTGATGACAATTGAACCGATTTTAAAGGTTTCCTTTAGCCGACTCCTAAGCTCAGGAGTGCCTCACAGTTGCCTGTTCTTGAAACTCGCACCGATTTCGCATCCATGTGTCCTCGTCATCTATCTCTCCGGCGCTTCTGGTATATTCGTAAATTTCTTTCTTTCCTAGAAGACATCATTTTCCTTATTAGCCCTTTGACGACCCTGTACAATCTCAAGCCAAACTCGTCTTTTTTTTTTTTGTGCAAATTCATATACTCGCGTTATAATTGCGCTGAACTTCGCACACGGTTCGCACTGTAGAGTTTTATTAGTCATCGATAGGAACCAGTTGACGATTCATAAACCTTTCATTTGTGCTTTCACTCAGAGAACACCCTGAGAGATGTTCCGTTTCGATTTATTACGCTTCACTTACGTCATCGTTTTACCGAGAATATTGATTTTCTTAAGTTTGCTATGTAAAACGGATCAGACATAATTGGTACTACCTTTCTAATAATACATTACTTACAAAATCAAAACCATTACGCAATCCTTCCCTTCATACGTTACGTGTTCACATGATGCTCCACGTCACGTAGCTTTTTTCTAGAAATAGCGTAGCTAATCGTATTTCGTGAATGTAAGTTAAATATCTGCACATACACCAGCAACTGTTATTAATATGGGACGGAAAACTGTGAACTTTGGTTGATGATTAGGCCTAAGCCGATTGCTTCAGCCTAAAGCCTTCCACCTAAGGGCATTTGTTACAGTTGCATGTTTCATACCAGCACATGCAAGTAAGAAATACATACTACGTTTAAGGTCATGTGTGCATACATAAACGCCGGTATCCAGGCACAAATCTTTGACTTGTGTATACACGTACGTGAAAGAAGCCGTTGTTGATTGAAGATGATCCCCTGCCTGATTCCGATAAGCCAACATGTGGACTAACCTCAATCGTGTGCGCGGGCGGATGACTATATTACTCGCGCATTTGTCGCCCTACGGTTTCGCTATAAAAGAACCTGTATTAAGCCAGCAGTACTGAATTGCAACCGATTCACTTAAAATTAGGATGGAGCTTGTCCCGGTTGTCACGCAGTGTCCAATTTAAATTTACCCACCGCCTATGCTATGCTGAAGTCGCGGTTCTCGGTACCCCTCCGGAAGGACGAAGAACTGTATAGAGATTTGGTGAATTCAACTGAATTTTAGATCTTTTTCTTTCCCCACATATACAAAGGGCAAAATGCAGACCAATTCGCTTATCAACTAAACGGTCTAGGTATACCGGTGAATGACGGCTCATCAGATCCTGTTATTTCTGCTTTAGCATAATTTTTTAAATACTGTAGTTCAAAACCCCGCCTCGAACTGTAATCGTAGCCGTAATTTTCGAGCGTGAGTGTAACAGAGTCCCAATTGTTCCATTCTTTCAACAAGTAACTGAAAGTTTTTTTTTTTTATACAACTTGAACCACTTTTGCCATTTAAAACGTAAATCAAACAACTATATGTTTCTTTTATCGCCTTTTCTTACCAGATCTTATGGCCATACACATGTGCCACATAATGAAAATATGTTTGAGCAAAAACGACATATTTTCCGCGTAACTGAGAGCTGAGAGTAAGCCTGCAATTTTCATCCGTTAACATAGCCAACATATGGCTGCTATGGGAACAGATCTAGCACGCAGCACGGTAGCATAACTGAATGACATTAACCGGCCACATAATGTATGTGATAACGAGAAGCAATGATCCAGGACCACGAGTTCATCATGTGCTCCATAACGCTTCGACTGGCCAGCTGCTTCTCTTACCTCCTCGTTCTTGACGAAACTTGCGATTACGGCACTGTAAGTCTGAGAAGGCTTAAAGAAATTCCGTGACCACTTTCCAGTCGACAACTGTTGATGCGCCGACATTTCCTTTAGGTTTCTTCGATTCTCCATCGATGAAAGTGATCCGCTAGTGAAGGAGAATATTACCATTTGATTATAAGAATATGATCTCGATTAAGATAAACGCCTGACTGCCTTTTTCGAGTGAGGGAAGAGCGTTCTCTAACTTCTAAACCGATTGGTAAAGCTATTGTTCCACGTGCTACCATATTCAGGCCGTGGGTGCCGCTCCCTCTATCGTCATTGATCGTTTCTATCAAAATTATTCCCCCTTCTGTACAGGTTTTTTCATGTCGCACTTTCCTATGTCCTCTTTCTGATCCTCTAGCGGGCTGCTTCTACAAAGACACGTTTGCACGACGAAAGTTGCCGCTGAAATCCGAGCACGAAAATCTCCAAAACTTTTAGTCTCACGCCTTTAACACAACTACACATATTTACTGTAATTAACTGTAATCAAGTCATGGTTGGTTAAGTGCAACAGGGCTGGCCACAAGAAAGCTTTTCCAGATACTAAAAAAACTGAAAAGAATATGAATCAATGTATATGTCATTTTGCTCATTGCATAGACAATATAGGGAAAATTGTTGGACAAAACAGATAGCAAAAGTTATGTTCTTCTGTATGCATGGTCATATAGAAATAAGTGTAGTACTCATATAACGCTGAACTATTTGTGAAAGACAAGCTCGACGTTGGCCAACCGTCTGGCTTAGCTAGGAATAGAGTCAGATTAAAGTACTACCTATTCATTTAATGTGTTTTTGATATAGTCAGCGCGTGCTCAGTGACTGATACATTGATACTGATTATAAGGCCTTGTTTAAAAGTGAGAAAAGAATTACCTAAAGGAGCGTAGCACGTAAGAGATAAATGCCTGCTTTTCTCAGTAAGTACTCTCTCTAATATTATGTGGTTTAAAATATTTGAAAAAGCTATAAACACTGAGTGAGTACCCGTTCATTATAAACACGAGTTTACCATACTTGCTTATGCGAGCACGGGCACCAACCATTCATCAACGGTCACTCCCTGCTCCGTGGCTCTTTCCGTTTTTTCTTCGTACTAATTTTCAGCAGGTATACAGAGAGACGTACAAGAATCACAGATAATATAAGCTAATGTTGGCGGGGCAGTGGTTAGCATGTTTCGAAAATATCGAAATTATGACGCGTGCCGTCAAACTGCGTTTACGAGTCTCTTATTAAAGATTGCCGTCGTTAATTGTTTGAAGAATGAATGTTGTTGTATTATACCCACGATTGGTCATCGTGGGTTGTTTTTCCTTTTTGAATTGCAAAAGTTTTCTATCAGTTGTCTTGCTGAACTGGCAAGTACTGTTCCTTAGACAATGGGACCTCAAAGGCGAAAATTCGTGAACGTTTTCGGTATGTGTAATGAGCAACTGAACTCTAACGGCGTACTTGATACTATTTACCAATTGCCTCAACAAACTCTTCAACGAAAATGACGCATGCGTCAACAAATGCTGTTGTGATCGGTTATTCTACTATCGATTATTTAATAATTAAGTAGAACCATTCTAGATTTTGCTATTTTTTGTTATGATAATAATAATTATTATTATTATTGTAGAATAGGTTTAACATAGCTTCGATTACTGTAAGTTGAAATCGCGGTTTAAGGATCTATGCGTAGCGTTAATCTCTATTATGTCCTTTTGCTTATTCGCAAGCAGGTGTTTAGTGGTAAAAATTTTCTTTCGCTATGATAGTAGCTAATATCGGATCTCGTGTTAACTTTATGTTATACTATATAGGTCTATGACCTTAAAGAACAGTCTGTATCTGACACAAAATTGTAGCAAGACTGTATGATAATACTAAACGTAAATAAATAAAAACCTAATACTAGTTTCACATTGAATGTAGATATTAAATGACCCTTGTTCCAAGACCACCATAACACTAGGCGTTCCCCAGACGTATCGCTTTAATATTCAAATCATTCAGCCATGTCATAGCATTGATGCAGTCGGTATAAATATATCAAAGCTCAACCCAGCTGTAGATAACTCACTTACGCAACGCGCTCTAGCGGCTTGCTCATGCAACAAGTATATAACTTTATGTCTGCGCCGGAATCATCGGGCCGCTGCTACTGCTAGCTTCACTATCGACTAGGTTACGCTTTGACTTCAAAACTTACGTTTTTTCAGTACGCGTCGTACTAATCGATGCATTCATTGACAGTAATCGGTTATCCGGAATCGATTCCTCTGTTGACTCGTGGATCCATTCAGGACTGGTTGTGCACAAACAAACGACTGACTACACTCTCTGCCCTGGGTGCAAGTAAATCGATATCTCTTTGCGTTATGTACAAACTGAAGGCGGAAATAGAGGTGACTCAGATATTTGCATTATTTCGTCACAGTTTTAACTGAACTTCGATTCTTTATTTTTGCAGGTTTTCCTTCCACTTTGTGCAATTCTTTTCCTTCTGTTGTTTATAAATGACTTTGTACCGTACTCACTCACCTCGCGCACAATTCTTGGCTTGTAGGCTTTGGGGTAAGAATTAAACTATACAATACGTAAATGGGCTTTGCTAACGTTCCGACAGCTTAATGACTCTAGATCTTGACACAACACCAATGGCACCCTTCAATCTGAAGGTTTTTTTAGCCCAGCGAGATGCTCACATCGACAGGTAAAGCTACATCGTCCAAAAGGTACCGCCGTGATAACCCTGTCAGCGATTCTACGTAGCATCAACTTCAATGAACGAATACAGAACCGCGTTCTTGTTATTTGTCACGTTTAACAGGAATATTAACTTTTTGTACTGAAACATTGGTACATCAGTCACCTTGCATCCGGAATCCACCTCTATCGTTACTTCAACATATCCGGTATGAACCACATCAAGTCAGTTCATAAGTATGAAAATTAACGCATTTGTTACTAGTATTGGTACTATTTTGGATAACGTATAATGCATTAGCATATCTCCAGAGAATTAACCTTAAACTCACTCCAACAATCTTTTTCCAGAGGTGATGCGTCCACACGTTGGGCCCACGTCCCTGCAACGAATGCACTGGCCACCCTTGAAGATTGCATCAGATCGCATCTGGAGAATGCTCGCTGGCTTTAGTTATTTTGCAGAGTGGCGCACGGGGTTTGCCTTACGGGAGTATCGTCACTTTCTACAGCATTAGCTTCTTTGAAAGCCGCTATTGTCACTGTTTCGTCAATTTAATTTCCGAGCAAATTTCTGTACCATTTGGCCAAATTTTTGGCTTTGATATTCCAAACAGTCAATCGGTATACGGGCTTTCTGAGTGTATATAGGCTGCGTACTTCGCCGAGGTCGTCGCAACTATTCATTGCTGGGACTTCTAAGTAAATCTGATCCCTTTAGTCACTAAATGGGCCCGACGTAAGGTAAATTAATAACGTCACAACTTGCTTTGATTTTTGGTGTTTGATGATAGAATCGTCGACTTTGCTATTGTATGAGGCCCGTTGCTCAACGTCTTCGCAGAATTTTGAAACTGAAGCCATGCCTGTCGATCGGCACACGCGTGTAATTTGGCACATGCGTCAAGGAAAATGTGTCTCCGCTTATGCTCGGGTGTTTGTTTACCTCTGGTACTAAGTCTCGGCTGTCGATAGTGCGGGCGTTTCGTAATTCATGTCCTTTCAGTGCACTCCAACGTTATACTTTCCATGGATTTTTTCTTTCTCTGTCCTAAGTCTTTCCTGTAATGACAGAGAGCAAATATACAATTACCGCATTTGTACGCTGAACATTATCGTCTCTTTATTGTCATTGCCTAAGTTGAGGAACAAGCTTTTTGATATCAATGAAATTTATGTGTCGTGCATTGATTCTTTGTGCTTGTCTTAAAGATTGCCGCTGTTTAGAGAAAAACTCGTTCGACAGGTGTTCAATATCCCTTGAGCTCCGAAAAGATAAGTGACTCCAATTCATCGGCATTCCCAAAAGAACTGCCATTTACCTTACCTGGTGGTAGGCTCAAGGTGAAGTGCTAAGAAGGTGTTACTCCCTTAAGGCTATGATGGTCTTTTATCAGGGCTCTCTAAGGGCTATTAGGTCCTGCGACTATCATGAACAGCATCAAATTCCAGAGCTCTTGGGTCGAGTAAGGCACATATGTTACACTTCCTATTTTTCTACCAAATGTCTTGGCCATAGAGTTCTATATAACCTGAGTACATTCTATATGTAGGGATAATTGGAGGTGAAGTTTCTCAGCGGTCTGTAATGTTTGATTTAGACGGTCAAGATTTGAAAAATTGTTGGTCGCATGGATCCTGTTCTCGTACAAATCAGAGTTGACTCAATATAAACGGACGGCTTTGAGGGTTCCACATGCTTCTGTGAATACAAAGTTACTCAGAGATCTTTTTCCTCTTGTTTGTTCACTCAAAGTCGGCATGACCTATGGATTTCAGAATAGGATCCAAAGTAAAAATAATGTTACATCGATTTTAAGCACTTCATATAGCTGCGTAACTTATAGTATTAAAAACTTTTAGTTACTCGTGTCCGCGTTTTAAATATTGTTTGTTCGTCGTAATAAGTTTAAAATGATTCGAAGCCTAAAATGGACGAAGGATATCTTGCAAGTAAACACAACATTCAGTCTTGGCTCAGTAGTTAAGTAAGGAAATAAAAACAGGACATAAAATTATGTAGACTTTGAGTAACTAATGGAATACTCCAAGAGTAGCTTATATATATATATATATATACTCTCCCTATTTCCCCTGCGTGTTTCGTCGACTTTAATCGCTGTATATTTATATGGGTGATTATTGCTATACATTGGTTTTCCTTAACAACTGCTTGATATTAGTTCTAAAAGTCCTAATCATTGTTGTGGGTAAACTTGAGTTGAGAAAATTTTATGACAAAAACATATCTTAGAAAAAACAAATCTTCATATTTGAAAATTTAAGAGCGGCCGAGACTATTCCGATATTGAGGGCTAGCAGGCGGCGCTGCTGAGTTGGGCACGTAATTTCTAGCAGTTAGTATACTTCGATCTTTATGTCAAGAAGTGTTATCGGTTGCATAAATCTCAGACTGCCTCCCCCTTTTCGACAGACCTAAAAGCATTCCTTTTACTCCTTGTATGTATGTATGTATGTAACATGCATCCCATGCGTCTAAGATTTGGAAACAAGCATGTTACGATTAAAAAAATCTCGCAAATTCACTTTTTAGCGATAACTTTACGTGAGGTTAATTACTACTGTCACTTTGTGGCTGTTTCTGCTGAGGGAGACAGCGCAGATACCCTAAAAGACCACTCACGTAACTGCTGGTACAATAGTAAAATGCCTTTTTTCCGTTTTGCCAAATTTGATCCTACGGATCACCAAATTATCTTCTGCCTTTCGAATTTGTCCACAATTGCCCTATTCTCTGTAACGTAGAGCAATGTGCCCTCCGTACCAAGATAAAGCACTTTGAAACTAACATATTCACCGGTCTTTTTGCACGTTTGTAAAGGCTTTCGTTGCTTGAGGACATCTACAAAGCCTAACCGTTTTAGCTGGACGATTATTTTCGATTGAAAGTTTAACTTTTTCAAAAATGAAAATAAATTCGGACAAGAACTTTTTTAGAGACTTGTAGTAACAGGAATAATAATAACAGCGGAAAATGGAGTTTTCTTATCGAATCATTGGAAAATATTGCTACTAAGGAAGTAATAGGCTATTCCAAACCGCAGGAAAGATAACAGTTTTCTAATGTATAGAGGAATTCGATCCCTTTACGCAACAGACTCTCGATTTTAGCATCCTCAATACATGAACACTACCCAAGTCCTTTGCACTAGATATGAAAACAACTTACAAACGCTTGTTTTTAATAAATATATGTTTAGGTGCTCATGTTTGTTGGCCGATTAAAGTAAACTTTTACATTGATTGAAATTATTTGCGAACTTACCTCAATAGGGTCCTTGATTTAAAATTAAACCAATTGTTTTGTATGGACTTTGTGATAAGAACGAAGCAGTACCATTACACTCAAGTATTTTTAAAGATTGGTTCTACTGAATCTAGAGCAATCTCCCGCTCTCGACAACTTTTTAACGAACCGACATTGTACTTACTCCTGTGGCTAGTACATTATTACCGAAATAGCAAAGCAATACACATAGAACAAATAGAAATATAATTCAGCATAGCTGTGTCGTTCACAGACGTCATAAGACGTGACGTTTTCGAGCGCTAGAAACAGCAAAATCGTATTAATTATTTGTACAAAAATTTCGATTGACAACCATCCTTTTAGACGAATCGGCCATGAATACAGGTGTTTTTTGGCAAAATTTTTTCCGCAGCTAACATTCTATGAACGGCTAAGGGCAACACGATTTTCTATACGTCACTCTGTTTGGGAGTAAAGTTTCATTGACGACAAAGCGAACAAGAAAGCATGTGAAGTCATCTAACCGCCATACGTACTCTCTTCGATTTGTATCCGATATCAAACCGCTAGTTCTGTGCATCGACTGTAGCTACTGTAGCGCGGTCATTTTGAAAACATCGAGAATGTTCTGTTTATCGTACATGACTGTGTGCAGAAAAAGCAATCGTACATGCTATCCCTAAGGTTTTTCGAGTTGATATTCCCCGGCTTATAAAGTGGCTTGTAAGCTAATCTGATGTAGCTTGTACTCGACATAAATGTCTGTGTTATTTCAAATGCTGCTAAAGACATTAATCCAAAATACTAGTGCTTTTAGCGGTACATAGTTACAATTTGCCGGTCTGCTAATATTAGAAAAATCGACAAGTAAAGGAAAAGTCTATTTGTCTTGACGATACGTAGCTTCTAAAGGCTTTCGTCAATGTTTAAATTTTTTGGTTTTACTGAAAAGTGTATTTTTGTTTCGTTTCCTTCATTACAAATACGCATGTATCGTCCGTTGCCGGTACGAAAAGTATGAATACTGTTGATATGTGATAGATTGAGTATAGTTTGGATTGGTACAATGCAATTTCGCGTTTTTCGTGTTTTAAATACTCTGGAAAGTTTAAGCCATAACATCTGAACTACAGTAGTTACGATTCACCTGCAGAGATTGCCGCATCTCCAAGAAATCTATGTTTGACCATTAGAAGATGCGTGCCTAAAATCGCCACTACGGACAACAAAACGAAATTTATTATTTTACTGAACTTAAATTGTTATTCAACAAAATATCCATATACCGTTCTTCCGAATGTATTGGTCGTTGTTAGATTTGAAATTGAAAGTGCTATTTAATTTTAGCTCAACACATACAACCAGCTTATCCAGTATATTGAACTCTTAAAGTACAATGGAAATTCGAAAACGTGTTTAAACACTGCCACACCTCTTCACACATCTATTCTGGCCCGATACGTGACAAATCTATTTACCACATTCTTCGTTTACTTCAGTACTTTTTCTGTATAATTTTATAGCATGTACGTTGAAAAATCTCATATTGAATTGACGCCGTATTTTTCGTGCTCTGTGTTCCTCAAAAGCCTCCATGATCACAGCAGCTTGTTCATCACACTTAATGGCTTATTTGATTTTATGGGGCATCATTATTCCATAATACTACAGAACGTACTACCTAGTCATCTTGCCTTTGTAGCCATCACTTTTACTGTTTATACTATATTGACGGCTTAAACGAACAATTTATTGCCGCTGCAAGTAACTTCGGTAAATGGCGAGCGGTTTGCTAGCTACAGCGAATCGGGTTCAAGCGTTTGCATATTTATAGCCCTTCGCTTCTTTATAAATCGCTAGCTTTCCGTAGCAATCTATGTTTAGACGAAGTCCTCGAAACACCGAAGATCTTACGATTTTCATAACTTGTGTACAGGATGCTTGACAAGTTAGGACGCTACATCGAAGAAACTTTAGAAATCGTTGTATTATACGTGAAAAAAGCACTATATAATCGTAACTTTCCACTGTGTAATAAGAACACTATATGAATTGGATATGAACCGGTTCCGGTTCCCTTCTCAGTGACTCGAACAACCCTATTCAATATCTGGTGTAAAGATCCCTATATCCTCATTCACGCTGCCTAATTCTAATTAGTGTTAGCACCCCTCGACCCCCCAACTTACCAACTTCTTGTAAGTAGAAAATAGCCTATAAAATGTTGTAACCGTATAGGGGGCGATTGCTTTGGGTACGTTTCCATAAAAAATAAATTTCATTTTTATAGGTACAAGTCGTGCATATTGTGCACGTTGGCCTTGAACAAGCGGCATTGCATTCGAGCTTCTCAGCATCCAGATATTCAGTCTAAGCCGAATGAACCAACATGGCGTTATTTTTATGCGATATCAAAAGTCAACAATTTTCTGATGGAATGGCTTTGCCGCCGAGGCCGTCAGCCAGTATGGTTCGAGGGCCGCTTAGTCATATACTTTATAGAGTACGCACATATTTAGATATACCCTATTCGCTTCATATTAGCCTATATTAAGGGTGCATGTTTTTATTCGTGAACATTTTAAGTAAACTATGTATATGCTCTGTGTCGCATAAAAAAGAAAAACAACAAAGCATATATATACATATATGCTCTGTTGTTATATATATTTGTGTATATGGTTTAAACACGGACAAGTCAGAGGTAGCTTCGTCGGTTGTCCGAGCACCCGCTTAATGGCGCGGCATGGCAATGAAGCATTTAATGATATTTCATTACTTCAATTTTTCTTCAGCTTTGCCGGGCAATTGGATCCGTTGCTATTAAAAGGATTCCGCAGGAGAGACAATTGGGAGGCTGGTAGAAAAAATTCTCTGAAGGAACTGCTATCTGCGGAGACTGCTCAGACCAAACATAATATATCGCAGAACCCTCCTGCACTCTGTGTTATTACATTTCCCATTAACGACAAGAGCTCCCCAAGTTCGCCCAAATGCTCTTGAAACATAAAACTAACTACCTAGTGTTCTTATTTTATGGGAAGAACGGACCATTCTTAGATCTACTTATGTATCATGAAAAAATGAGATAATTCGAAAATAAACTACGATATCCTTACTCTTGTTGTCCATATTTATTTCTTCGCTATTATAGAATAATGGCAAGGAATAACACTTGCTCGCTTTTTCCACTGCTTTCAACACGTTTTGAAGATCCCGTTTTGAGAAGATAAAGAAAATTTCGTCTTTGTAAAACCTGTGCGGATCAATTAAACGCGTTGGTTTTGGTTTTGCACTCAATATCAAGACCGCGATAACTGAGCTTTGTACTGTGATAGAGAATTATTAAAATAACAAAAGAATTTTGGCTAATACCAACAGATCTGTCGAATAGTAGCTACTCTTTACATGGGATTTTAATCGTAAACTAAACACTACGTAAGAAATTCAAATCTTCGATAACACGTTCAAGTACATGCCAACTTAAGCGCCCTCTCCAAAAACTGATAATTGAAAACTTCAATAGTTAGCCTATTTTTAATAAAAGTTTAAGCTCGGGCTGGCGTCCAGTAGTTCAATGATAAATAGTATGTATCTTTGTTTCATAACGTTTAAAAATTTATTAAACAACTAAAAACAATTAAAAATATACACATTTTTAGAGGACGAGCAATATCAATTTACACACAACAACAATAACAACAAACATGTCTGTTTTAGTAAGATGCTTTAGCAGGTTAATCGAATGACGCTACTAGGAGAATCGAAGAAAAAAATACATGTACTACTTTTATTTGATAAACATTGATAAAAACTGACAAACGATTTTGTGAAAGAAAAAAGATCCGGACGAAACTTTCTATGCCTATTTAGTGTGCTACAGGGTTGTGCTCTTGAGGCCATATTGTTCCAAAGTGACTATCTGAAATCGAGCTTCTTTTAAACTTTAAGCAAAGGACTTGAATTCGTATCGAAATCCTGACAACACCAAAGTTATAAGTTGTTGAAAGAATCCATCCATGAATTCTGAAGTATGCGCTCAAGCCAACAAGTTTCTATCCATTTTAAACTGTGCCGCTTTTTCAACGCGAAAAAACGTTCACTTACGTAAAACGTAATGCAACACAAATACAAAATATATACTTATAATTTCGCTTCATCTTTGTGCTTAATTACATGTAAAAATTGTGCACAAGTGACGATGCCTAAATTAAATGAAGGGAGTACGCGAATGTTTTTGTATGAAAGATAGAAACTGGCAAAGAAAAAAACATTACGCATAGGCCATGCACTGGGGCGGATTCTGTTCCAGCCCAGAATAGAAACAAATCGAAGGGGCTAATAAATTGTGGTGAATGAATCTGCGCGTTAGCTAACGTTGTCATTCAGTCCGCAATGTCATAATTTCTTCCAGTGTATGACAAACAAGGGTTAGCGTGCAGCTCTAGCATTTAGTACTGCTGGCAGTACTCTTTAAAAGCAGAGAGATGATTGCATAAGTCAACATACCTCATGGGAGTCTATACGATGCCCTTGTAGCATGTCTATGACGCATGTTAGCTATGCAGGAGAACCAACAGGTGAAAGCCTTCGATTGTGCTGCTAATTATACATTTTTTGTTTAGTAATAAAAAATGGCATCGATATTTAGAGCTTATTGTAAATTCTAGTTCTATTATTAATTAAAACCTTGGTAATAAAGTTAGAAATTATCGGTCGGCAGCAGGCAAGCTTGCCATAAATAATACAGTTAATTAACTGTGTATTATCAAGTTACTCCCGAAGCTTCTGTGTTTTTGACAGCGTGTTGTTTGGAACTTTGTGGGTGAGGACAGTAGATAACGGCGTCATCGCTGCACTATCAATGAAATCGATTAGATTAACCAATAGTCAATAACCCTTCATATGAAGATACTGTGAACTACAAAAACAATAAAAGAGATAACAAAGTACGTTCAGATAATCGATTTTTTGTCTGAAAAAAAACACGCATTTACGATATTTACGGACAAAGAAGACTAGATCGTACGGTGTCCGTTAAGGATCTTTGTCGCGTCCACGGAACATAGACAAGCGACTGCTTACTTGAGCATATGCTATAACTTCCAATAGTGTTCTCCACTTCGAAGAGCAAAGCTTCAGACATTCGTTCAACGTGCACGCACGCTAGGTTAGCTTTTGACTCGTACATGACTGTTCAACATCGTCCACCTCACCGCTTGTGGACTAATGGTGAGCAAAAACTTCCATAAGGCCTAGTTGAATATGGTGGTACACTAATAACGGAAATTAACTGGGCAGGCTGGGTTCGATGCCAATTGTATACGATTGAATAAAACGTCTGCCCGTAAGGAAGGATAACTTTCAGCTACCATTATTGCTAAGTCCTTTTTACTGGCTACTGATGTAGCCAGCAAAAGCGAGTGCGGTCATTTCCATCTAGCCGTTGTCGTTTCTAGTTGTTGCAAATTTGCGGATTGCAAGGGTGCTATTTTGCTATACTTTAGCGCGCGGATAGAGAGGATATCACTCTGACCAGGCCGAATTTTGCTTCCTATAGATCCACAAAGAAAGTACATGTCGAGAGTAAACCCGAAAAACCCTGACCTCCATCGGACCCTTACGTAGCGACCTGTAATATGCATACTCTATAGACTTACTCGTAGGACATAGCTACCGGTACGTTAAATGCGATAGGAACTGTCTTCATTCCACGGCTGTGTCGCTAATATACCACTAGCCTCACGTGATAAAAGATTACATTATATAGAGGCTATATCGAAGAGTAAATCGCATGCGAAGCTGTGATTGCTTCGAAAGCCTTCTGGCGCGGCCAGGGAAACGTTAATATCACCGTTCTTCTTGACAGTCGATGTATGCAGCGTAATACGTATACGTACATCGACCCGACTCCACGAGCTTCCTTTGCCTCTAACTACTCGTTCGGTCGTTTACTGTTTAAGTAGTTGGCAATTCCAATATGCCGTTTGTTTGTCCAGCACGACGTTGCTATCGCTAGCATTAGAGACAATAGACAATTGATCGTTTTGATGTGATATCCTTAAAAGCGTTATCGTCTAATTAGCACTATGTACAAAAGTCAACCCGAACGACCCAAGCGCTCTCATTTAATCACCTATTATCAAAGAAATTGTCAGTTTGTCAACAGTCATCATTGTCGCTATGACAAAATATAGAACAAACTATAATGGTTATAAATACAAGGTACTTTGTTTTACTACTTATACAAATTGTACAGCGTTGCAATCAATACATTACGTTTGACAAAACGGAAACTGAAAAATTGCACGCAGTCACAGGTTTGAACGGATGCAAAAGGCTTGGCACAATCATGGCTCTGCGTTCGACTGTACTTCAACATAGTTCTATAATACGCAATAGCTCTGTACATCGGTTCTTGCAATGTAAAATTGTCATTTAACTTTTTTGAAAAGATGTGGTTTTTTAGCTTTTCATGTCGTGTTTAGTAACTGTTTTCAATTAATTCAACTACTGTAGTACACCTTCGTTTGTCACTACGTAGGCTATTTGTTTCCAAACAGATATATTTCTGTTTGTTCTGTGCGGGGGAAGATTGTCTAGACCGCTGCGCAGCATATATTAAATCTGCATTGACCACATACAAATCGCGGTCTAAATTTCCCAAAGGATTACGCACGTCACCGGCTTAAATCTTCTATTGATTCTTAATCTTCATTCCAGTACTTCTATCGATTGCGACAGCCCTCATTTTTAATCACAGGAGTCGATTCAAGCCTTTGCAGGGCTTTTTGTATCCTTCATCAAAATCAGGCTTATAGTGACAGGCTCATTCCTTTGCAATCTCCAAGTGCTCCCAACTGTATTTAGTCCACGCTGCCAATTGAAATGATGGTAGCGTGCTCGGCTTAGTAATTTCGGCCAACCCGGCTATTAAGCCAGCACATGGCGAACTTTTTCTCCTTCTGTCAGATGGCTTACTAATCCATTTGCTTCTTGTGCCTTTTGTTTCTGCCTAGCCAGTACCCTTCCTTCTACTACTCATCTCAAAATAGCGCCCCCTAATCTTACCAACGTGGGCATAACCTCTCACACACACAACCCCTAGGACAAAGCCCGAGGCCCAAAGCTGCGTGGGTCGGCATTTGCTGCTGCTACTGCTCCTGCTGTCATTGTCGCTAATACTAAGTAAAATATAGAAAGGAGGAAAAGAAGTTGCGAGCCACACGAATGTGGGTAAGCATATCGGAGCATGGCGGGTCGGTAAATACGGCAACGCCAGTCGGCGGCTAGTTGCTTGCCGTACAGAGCTAGTCATTGGGTGTGGCATGTCATCCTGACGGCAAGCAATATGCTGGCTAGTGGTTTGCCAGTCTTCCCCCTTTGTGTATTCCTAACTTACGGGATAGTTGAGGATAAGTTTTGCTGCGCCACTACCGCAGCCATCACCAGTGTTTTTGACGCGTGATGTATTTGCTTTTATAAGTATACGGCGCTTGAGATCCAAGATTCCGCCTAGCGTTAGTCGCTGCGACGGCCTCTCATTGCCAGCTCCTAGTGGACCCGTAGCTTATGCGAGGAGTACAACGCAATACACCTATGGCATGTTTTTACGTATTCAAGCCAATCTATAGTAACAGAAGCAGGAATGTCAGCTAGTCACAGAATGACGAAGTTACGAAGTGAAGAAGTGAAGAAGGGGTAGAGAAAAATACAAAACCTACTGGGACAGAAAATGTAATCATAACAATAGGACAACATATGTATCATGTAAATTTAGGAGCGGCGTGACCTGGCTGGCTAATGCCTATCTCTTTGGTGTTACCATGATAATGATCATAATTGACGAACATACTGCTATACTGACTCAAATCTGGACAAAAGTTATTACCGGAAATTAATAATCAGAAAAATTAAAATATTAAAGAAAAACAAGAAACCAAAGAAAATAGAAATGTTACTAAGGGCAATTGTCAAAGTCACTCCAACTAGGCTTTTCGTGAGAGCGAGTCATTGACGCTATATTTATACAGAAATTTAAAGGACAGAAGTGCTAGAGGAGAAATAAAACAAAATAGTTGAGCTGAACCTATGACCTAATCAGGATCAAATTTTTTTCAGTGTTTTGCAGAAAAGAATTATAAGCCTTGTATTTCTTTAAAGCTAATGGATATATGTCCCATTTAAACAGTATACATACAGTATATAACAATATATCGTGTATATTTCTATTTTGTATAATACACTAACATAAAATCATTGTTCAACAGATTTTTGTTAATAGAAACGATTCCAATTGAAAAAAACAACGATCGTCAACTAATTCCTGATCAAAACACCCTAATCGCCGTACGCGTCAATGTGAAAATGTGGATTACCACAATTTCGAAAGCTATTTCGGTTCGACTACTGGTAATATTCGCTGTTATCTCTTAATTCGTCGTATCGCCAACCAGATGTATTTACCTCTACCATACTCTCAATCCCTCATGTATTGCTGTCCTTTCATTTCATCAGATCCAGCTTCACACTCGCGACTCGTTCGAGTAAGAACCGAAGTCCTGGTAAGGGTTTTTGAAGTATGGCCTGCCACCATCAGCGCGCATGGGCTTCTCTTCGTGATTTATCTTTTGTCGTCGCCTTCAGAAGCGTAGTGATAAGCGGTCAGTTGGCAGTCACCGAGTCACGCGAGATTGAATCAGCGCCAATACTAAAAGGGAGTGCTAGCGGCACGCAAGGGAATAAAACTTAAAGGCTATCCCCCGTGGGGGGGGGGGGGGGGGGCTAGAACAGACACAAAAAACTGATTCTTTTGCGCAGCTTGATTTAGCTTTAGCCGAGCAAATTTAGACTGCCTAAACAAGAACTAAGTCAAAAGTTGCGATATGTAGTAAATCTAATTTTATTACATAATGTTGTGATATTTTATAGTTTTGGCTAAACCATTGATACCCTCTATGATAACCCGGTTGTGACGTTAGCTCTCTTGTTGTGTTCGTCACCAATGACTATCACCGTTCGATAGTGCCTCTTGTCAAGTGCACGAGCGTTGAATGTTGGGCCACCGCCGCTTTAAATCCGTAATTAATACGGCGAGCTTTAACGCAGTTCCAATCAACAAATATACGAGTATTACAGTCTTTAAGAGAAACATTTCTACAGGGCTCACTGGTACATACTTTTATGGTGATATGAGATATACGAAAAACTGAACGAAATCCATCAGTGCGGTTCTCGGTAAAGTGTATGTAGGCCATTTTGGCATTATAGGGCTTTTGTACAAGGTGTACGCGCATAAACGTAGATTTTGTTCGAGACGATATCTAACAATGGTGCGTATTAATGTAACAGAATTTTTTTCTAATTAAAATTGGTGTCGGTAGAAGTTTTACTTTTCAGTCATTGCTCACGCCCGCCATTGATGTAAGCTCTAAATCTAGTTTACGCACACGGAGCCCACAGCCGTAACATGAAGGTATGCATTGTTTCATATAGCCAATACAATACCAGAGTCCTTCGGTAAATTCATAACGCTCGGTAAACTAGAGATAGCTTCTCAGATTTATGCGATGCACGCCTATAGATTCCCTAGCGTTCCTAGATGAGGTGGCAAAACAAGTATCCAAAAAGGAAATATTGAAAATCGGCTTTTTTAACTGATTCTATATGACTAAAGCATCTACATTTATGAAGATTTTTCTAAAACATTTCGGAGAGTTTGAGCTTATGATAGGAAAAAGCCCAAACGGCATTCTAAGTCATTTTAGAGTTATAATTTAGTAAGAGTTATACTTTCGTGCTGAGTCTGTCTGAGTTTGTGAAACTGGTCATAACAAGCACGTGAATGAAATCAAAATATGCCCTTCAGGGTAGGGACTATTCGGAAGCTTATCAACATTATGATGGAATGGCATATTATAAGGTGCAAACGTGCGCTAGGCAGTGACTAGGTAGGCTAGGTAGCTATTGTCCTAACTATTTTTCAAGGGTTATCAGCTTTTCTATGTTTAAGAAATACGTAAGGACTATTAATGATTCGTTATTAGAAACCTGCCAACACCAACATTGCCTTAAATAGTCCATCTATTTCCATAAACTAATTGTTAATTCATTCACTTATTCATGCAGAAATTATCAGTACTGAGCGGTAGCAATTGCAGAAGTACATAATAGCACCTAAATCAGATAAATGAATGATGAGCTTAAGCAGATACTCACGCTGGACCCAGATACGTAACAGTTACTTACCCCGTAACGTCACACTTTAAACTTCAGAAAAAACATTGTTCTTTTATATATGTTATATTCCTTTAAGTATAAAACAATAATACGCCTAATACATTTCGTCTTTAAGTGCTCCTGCATTTTAGGTGCATTTGCCCGACCTAAAGGGCAACGTATACTATGCTACATGCATTTTGCTATACTAAAAGCGCATGCCATATGGATCAATATGAGAGTATACGCTGTGAAGCCAAACTCAAAACGATTGTGGTTACCTATCTTTGCACAGAGAAACTTTTAATATACCAGCCTCGTTGTAGGGATGACGCGTAATCCTTTGAAATCTTACTCAAAGAAGTCTGATTTCAGTATAGCGATACAGCGACACTTTTAATTGGCTCATACTATTGGGATGTACGTCGAGATGGTCGCACCCGGAATTTCTCTTACTATAGATGTAAATTTTAGCTGCGAAACAAGTAAGTTGGTAATAGACTTTGTTAAAGCCGCAGTAGTTGAGATCATGAGGCAGGCAGTTGCATCAGCCATAAACTTCAAAGAGGTATACTTCGAAATGTCATAGGTGTCGAAGACTTTCCATCTAAGGGAAGGTTTCGTTATGTCGAGCTTTGACATACGTTCCCATATGTCAGTGCTCGACGTCCCATATATTACAGTGTGTTATCTTGACCACAGAACGTGTGCTGCACGCTATGCATGTACAACCGGAAAACACGTGATAGAGCTGTCCAGTACAATTCACTCAGAGCGTGTACGGCGATGCAGTCTTTTCGAATAAGGTCGGCCACAAACCAGGTTAGCGGGGTTGTAACTAATTATGATTGTTTGATGTTGTTTGCATTTGCCTGTACAAGGTACTGCGAGACAAATGAGGTTTACGACCTTATCGATTACTTGTGATTCTGAAACAGCAAAAACAAATAACAACCAGTTTTTATCGTGTTTGTTTTTCACGGTACCCGTATACAATTAAACTGCACCAAATGAATGTTCAAGAAACACGTGCTCACGAACCCAGTATTGTAAATATCGTGTAAGCTATCGACAAGCGAAAACATTCGAACGACAGGAACCTTGTATATAGTTTTGCCCCCTTTAGTACTCTATTACAAGAGGCAATACGTTGTTATATAATAAGATTTGATCAACGGAAGACTGTCTTTGCTCTTAGATTTCTAAAATGCTACTATATCATTCGGAATGAAAGTACTGTAAATATGATAAGAAAGCGGTCAAGATTCAATAGGTCTATATACATCTTGTTGTTACTATTGCGTTTTTGTTTAGTGTAGGTGGTCGGCGATTCGATTGTTCTCCAGAAAAAACTCGCAAACGTAAAATTTCCTCACAAATATATCTGCCTACATCTTACGTCTTTTAAACTATACATTTGCTCAAATCTCATTCTCCCTGTCTGAGACTTTTTTGACTGCTATAATTTGAAACTATTACCGAGATTGCGGCTACGAGCTTCCAAGTTTTTAACAAGCAGGGCACTAGCATTCAAGCTCAGTGCGTTTAGCAGACAGTATCCGTGATTTTAATCAACTCCGATGATTATGGCCATAAGAAGATGCAAGGGAAGCGAAGCAAATCCCGCAACATTTCCCGTCCATTCTACAAAGCAGGGCCCGCACAGGAGTTCATTAGAAGATACCGGGATAAGCTTCGTGCCTACATGTGCGTGTGTGCATGTCTATGTACGATAAGCACATAGTAACTCTGTTGCTATACTCAGTGAACAAGTCTTCACTCTTAGGCAGTGCACACTGGTCTATTGAAGTGCTCTTAAAGCCCTTTCCTGCTTGGTCGAAGATTCTTCATGTGAGTACGACAAATCATATTTGTGTGTAGACACGCAGCGTATTCGCCTAATATTCTCTTAGACCGTATTCACTCTTTCCGCAAATGAAACAGATGATTGCTCTATGTCTTCTCTTCAAATCATTGTTTAGGCTAGTAGAAAACAACGATGAAAAATTGGCGTAAAGCATGAGATTGCCTATGGAAGCGTACTTCGTCGAAACATGTTCGATGAACTCGAATAGCTGAATTTAAGACTCTGACCCCTGCCCAAGCACTATGCGCCTCCACTTTTTCGAAATACCTTTCTGACTTGGCTCACCTGTCTAGCGACGTTGTTAACTTCGTTGTAGCTACGCAATATAAGGCCTCCTCCTGTTGGCGTGAACTCCTACGGCCTTCTTCTGTTATGAAATACAGCAACGAGAATAAGAGGGACAGATCAAGAAAGATAAGGAAGCCGGAAGTAGCCCATACGCTTGTGAAGCAATAGGACAAGCGAGAAGGCTCCGAGCAGCGATGGCTAGCGCGGAGCTATTGAGGCGTTGCTTAATATAGTAGCGGCAGCGGTTTCGCTGCTTGTAGACCGTCCACCTTCAACCAGGCGCTTACCCCTAAGTATTACGAAATGCCCCTCTTGCCTCATGCAGCCATTGGAAGCGCAACATACAACCGATACGAACGAATATACCTATATTGGAGCTCCACCCTAACACATGAGCAGGCACAAACAACCGTTCCATCCGTAACTCCAGCTCAATTCTTTCGTTAGTCATTGGTGGACCAAGAAACCATAGGCAGCAGGCGGAAAAAGATACCTCACTGCAGACTACCTTGCCTCACATCAATCTCCACGTAGTAATGTTCGCACGATGGCTCTCCTCACTTCAGCCGAAAGTCTTCAGTTGCCAGCGCATACCTTATCCGTCTATTATACACGCATCACGCATTAGGCCGCAGGCTCCAGAGGCCTGCCGAGTTCTCTTCTGCTCGTACCCATTCCCCCATGGAGACCAGCGTTTTTAATTTGTATGTGTGTGTGTGTTTTCCGAGGAGGAGCAGGGCGCAAAGATGACATGTTGGCCATACACTGGCTACCAGCCTGGCAAACTTTGATAAGAAGGTTGGTATGTTTAGTTGCAATACAGACGGGGCGAACTAGCCGAGACCTTCCATCTGGATTGAGCTGCTCAGCTCTGAGCAGAAGCATGACGGTGCGGCCTATCTTGTCTGAGTGACAGCGATGATTGCTTCTGATCGGGGTTTACCTCATATCATCACCTCACGGCAAATCAGGTTACTCAGCTATTCACTAGACGATATTTGTCAGGCTACCTATTCTTCACAGACGAGCAGCAGAAACGGCACCACCAGCGGTGGCGGCTGCGGAAACATCGTTTAGGGAACCTGTATGAGCCAGCGAAGGGTCTCGTTACAGTGTTCTAGTAAACGATATATCCCATCATCTAATTAATTAGGTAACGCCTAACAGTACATAGCCTCGATGAAGGTATGGCCTCGATTAGAGAACAGATCGTACGAGAGCCGAAATACTCCGGGACGCCCGGAGCCGCTTGGCTTCGTCCATTCGAATCATCTGCGGCATGGCGGCAGCGATATCGTCAATTTATCAACAGTTGACTTTATTTTTCTATATTTTTAGCGCGCGATTAAACAAATAGTGATAAGAAGGAATTCTGCTGTGGCAGGTCTGATTTAATGACGCGTCGGCGGTTCTAGGCGGAAATGTTGCGCAGCACGATATTGTATAGAATATTGTTCATAAAAGTACTCTGGGGTATTAAGTTGGAGGTAAGGATGCTTAAGACGAACGCAATAATAGGCGCTATTTAATATCTTATTCAATAGTCATTTGTTAATTCGTTGTGGTCAGACTAATTGTTCTTTGTGTGATACGCTTTAGAGAACTCATCCATTGTGTCTTAAAGTAAATACACATCTTGTCTACGATTATTCTATTGATTACTGTCAATATCGGGACCAAGGTAATGGGTTTATGCAAATTTCATATTTAGACGGCATAATGAAGCTCAATCACCTCGGAAAATGGTCAATTTGCTCCCCATTGCCTCCCTATTGACGTGTTCTTTTGTAACAAAAAATTGGCTCCATTCATAGCAAAGCGTCCTTCGCGCTGCTGCCAAAACACTTCCTATTATGACTAATTTAACCTGACATAATTTAGCAACGTTTCTCATCAAATCAACGATTTAGCCGTTGACTGCTAATATGGCAAATATAGATTGAACAGAGATGAAATCTGTATACAGAGTGTACTATGAACCTGCGGAAATAATGTGTATGAACTGACTGTCGCGATGGGCCTGGCCATTGTCTGTACTAAGAGCAACATGGACTCAGCGATAGAGTTTGCCTTAATGACTGGTCTTTTTTTCTTTCTTTAAAACATACTATTGAAATAACCTTCTACGAGCTCCATATGGGAATTTTTGCTTTAGGCACTGCAAGCCCTACATGCCCGCTAAAAGGCCAATTCGTTGCGTGCATTGGAGGCTTCGAACAATTTATCTGTTGCAGTTAGCTTCTTTCTAACTTTTAGGGTCAACTTTGATTTCAGCTTAGCAGAGAGAGTAACACTGATATCGGTAAAGTAAACTCATCGTATACAGAGATTTCGCTTATCTACTCAAAGAAGGATTAGAAAACCTTCAGAACACACATTAGACTGAAAACACACCGTCGAGCGCGTTATATAGACTATGCTACTTGTCGTTTTATGTACGCATATATTCGTTAGAGATGTCGTCGCCTCACATGCGTTGGGAGGAAAATGGTTTGTTGAGAGATGCTAAAGTGCACACTTAAAATGTTTAGGGAGCAGGAGAACGGCGCGTGTCACCTGTAATTGGAATCCAATGAAAAAGGTAGATCCAACACTTCGCCATTTCGGACAAAAGCTACATAAGCACTGCTCATTCAGCGGACGCTATGCGAAGGTAAGAAGCGGATGTGCTTAGAGTAACGAAGAACAATTTCTCAGCCTATCCTTTAAGGCGTATTTGAAACAATGACAGAATCGATGGTAACAGCGACAACAAAAATAACAATAGCCAGCGAAGCGGCGCAGCTAGACACAAGGTCTCCCGTTTCCAATTAGCGCCCGAAGAATGGAGCAGTTACAGCAGAAAAGCTGGTGAATGATGAACCTCCTTTTACTTAAAGAATGGCTGAGTTCACGTGATTTTACTCAAGAATTGCAAACTCTTTCTCCCTTTTGAATTCTGTCTTCGTTGTGATTCCTTTTGAACTTCTTTTCACGTTCTGAAGCTCTAGTTTCCTTTTCTACTTCTCTCGGTCCCCTAAAGGGCTTTATCGTGTCTGAGGCAAGGCATCTTCGAATCGCTCTAGCTATATTACTTTCTTCATCCTGCATAAGCTAGTTAGGTTGTATGCTTACGGATAGTACCAGCACATCGGTGGAGCTGAAAGCGCTGTTTGAGTTCACACCCATCTGTCAGTAACTGGTTGACAGAGGTTTCCTTGCGACGATACGAATGGCTCTCCAAAAGCCATTCGCACCGCAAAGAGCCCCAATGTCCCCTCAACGCCTACGTGTGCTTGCGCAGTTTACGATGAACTATGATTCCGGACATTCTCTGAACAAAAAACGGGTCACGGCCCGAAGGACTTCCATAGCGTTGTTTTTGTTATCATCGAGGCACTTTGTGGCGTTGTCACGGGCGTGCTAACGTTCGACGATGACGACGACAAGAGGAAACGACATTCTGCCAGGTGTTCCTTACACCTTAAAAATAAATGAGCAAATGAATACGAACATAAAGCAAGCGCGAATCAATCTATCAATCTACGACCAGGAGTAAACAACACAATTAAAAACAATTAATGTTTGTCTATGAGAGCGTCCTGCAGCGTCGCAGTTCCGTATTAAAAAGACCACGTGAAGTATGCAGGTGCGCCACTGAAGCAAAACAATAATTGTTGTCAGGATCGCAGTGCGTGCGTCGTTTCCATGATCATGGTCATTATCATCATCGACATCCTCATAAAATATGCACGAATGGTGGAAAAGCTTTTAATCTTGCAACGGAACATTCTGAGTCCATCTGATCGAATGTATTGGCTCGTTGAAATCTTAGGAGTGTGCAACGAATTCTCAAGATAAACGGAAGCAGTAATGAACTATCCAGAGATTCAAGAAGATTCCTTTAACAGCAAGATATTGGTGGAAGACAAGGACAAACGATGACGATCAATATTATCATCACTATTTTATCGTTCTTAATACACTTAATCAAAGCAATTATATTATCATTTTAACGCAACGAGCTGTGACGCGAATGTAAAATAATTAGTATCTAGTGTCTAGTATCTAGGAGCTAACTCAGCGTCTCAGAAACTTTTCTGATCTAAAGTTACTGATCAGGTGTCACTAGTTGATTAGGTAATGGGCATAGTGCACAAAGGAAGTTAACGGCCCTTAATAGACAATAGAGACCTTTGCAATTTTACTCTTAAGTCAAATCATCTGTCCACGTGAGTGATTATCGGCAGCCATTTATGAATCTTGAGGGATATTTCGGTATAAATTTAAACTAGCATTTCGCCCTGGACTTGCTCCTCATCTTTTGTTTATTTTTCCAATAATACATAACAAGTACAAATCGTCAGTCTTTTCCAGTTTGGGAATTTGGTAAAGGAACATGTGTAACTTCTGTGAGTTCGGTTCGCGAACAATTTTACGAATGAATTAATACATCCTTTTTTCATTAATCGTTCTTATTTGTCCTAAACGTATCTATTTAGCTTTCAGACGTCAGCAATTCCTCACCGGAACGTGACAAAAGACGTAATTACACTGCAGCTACTTGTATGTACTACTGTCGTATATGTACGTACATTCAATGCGTGCATTTGCCTTACTAGATACATCTACACTAACAGATGCGCGTACTTCAACGGTATTCAGCGTGACGCACAGGGCAGATGTGACGGGAGGTGGTTCAGATAGAGGAATCCTGCCGAAAACGTGATATTCATTTATCGGCAAGAGCAAAAGAAAAAGTCTCTAGAGGTACTTGGTTTCGTTTGTACTGCTGCAGGCGGATTTATTTGTATGATTTGATAGAATTTTTCATCTCAAGTTACATTTAAATGTATCACAACAACGGATAATTCTTGGGATGACTATTTTATCTCATGGTCATGGCCTCGGTGCTTTGGGAGGAAAATCATCTCTAGCTATGGCTTCTGTAGTAGAGCCTCACAGACAAATAAGTGTTTGATTAGGGGGTGCATGAACTCGATGTTGAGGTTCTGTTTTTTTAGTCTCGGCCAGCTATTGTTTCTCCAACACGCGAACCAAACTAAGAGGACTTAGGGAGCTAAATAGGAAGCCGTTCCGCGTTCCGCCGTTCCGCGTTCCGCCGTTCGTCCGTTCATTGAAACCAACATCAGGCTTTCTGTAAACGTTAGTTAGCAGCTTCCGGGTCAGGACGCGGTTAGAAGTTACGCAAGTTCTAGCATACTTAACGGCGGTACTTAATTCAGCCTTTGGAGAGTTGGAAAGAAGAAACATAAATCCTGTAAAACCAAGACTGAACAAGACAAAAAAACGTGTTCTTCCTCCTCGTCCAGTGAGCATCAGTAGATTCTGATCAGACCTTCGTACGTCTTCACGTACAGCTCTCTGTTCGTAACTTCTTTCCGGCAAGCTTTATCGCCGTAAAACTAAATTGGTTACGACCCGGTCTACGTTTCGCACACCAGTTGCAGCTGTATGAAAAGATCGCATTTATTCGTTCATTTCACAGATGTAAGTTTGTATTCACGTGCCCAATATGGCACGGAGATGTGTGAGCCGAAGATAAACTGAAGTGAAAACGCGAAGAAGAGTACAAGTGGACATGTTCTTTCAAAGCCTATCGAAATGGCATGTCACCGTTTATAGCGAGTTACGAACGATAAAACACTAACTGCGATATACAGAAAAAAACAATAGTTTCATGTCATACACGGCCTTCGTTCCGTCGCTTAAATTATTCTGAAAAAACAGGTATATCTATGGAAATGATTGGAGACGAAACTGAACCTAAACTTTTCTCAGCGTTTTAAAATAAGGGTCAAGTGCAGCTGCCTTTCTGAGCTGGACAAAGTGGTACGAGTAATTATACAACTTAAGTCACTGGCCTGCCACAAGCTGATGTTGACTAAACACTGAACTTATCTTTTTCTTTCCTTAAGTGCCAAATCATATTCGAATTATATAATAGGAGCATTTTTTATACTCTCTTCTCTTCGCGTTGTTTGTTAGCCTATCCTGACCCCAATGCAACAAAAAAGAAAAATGGATAAATTATCAGTATTAACTGTACAAGCACCTTTTTTTATGATAGTAGTCCTTCATTTCGTTCCTTCTTTTCGAGTAGGCGCCATTGCTGTTGATCGGTGTCGCAGATGGCCGTCATTTTGCTACGAACCTTTGCCCCCACAATATTTACGTTACATAATTGCGTCAGCTGGTTCATGCTGTTCCTTTTCCGCCCTCAACTTTCACATCCTTTCAACCAGTGGTGGACCGCTGATATTGAGCGAAGTAGCTGCTCGTTTGTGTTTTCTGAAGTTTTTTTCTGGGTAAAGGCCCATCCGAAAAAGAGTTCCGAAAAACAGGGCGCGAGAAGAGTGGCGACAACATTCCCTCCCCTTTGAAAGGAAACGCTCTGTGAAAGGAACGCGACCAGCAGCAGCATTACTTTGAGCAATTACTTTAAGTTCTCCCCTCACCCTCCACATAGCGCTTGCACCGGGCTATTTTCAACCAGCCTCTGGCCCTTACGCCCTTTTCTTCGTCTATAAAGGTTATTCTTTTTTCTGGTCAAGATTGCGATCCTTCATAGGGTCATCAGCCACTCTGCCGATTTTGTACTGTGTTCTTGCCATTTCTTCCTCAATCTGCTGCCTTCGTCCACTTCTGCTTCTCTTTATTATTTTTATTTCTCTCGCTGCTCGAGTGCGTTTTCACTTCGGTGCTTCTGCAGCGGAGGGAATGCCTTCGCGAGAGTTCACTGCCGCTGACGCCTGGCGGGCTCACGGTGCAGAATTCTTTTTTCTTTCCGTCACTCTTGCAGAGTTCGCCCCTTTACGCTTTGTTGCCGTATTTCTCATTTTCTCAAGAGACCAAATCGAAGGTGGACCGCAGGGTATATTGGATTGGATACAAAGGGAATTTAAGAGTTAAAGGAAACCGGGGCACTTTTTGTCGATGTACCTTTAGTCGGTGTAAGCAAACGAGCCAGGCCAAGATCAAAGTGCCCTCACACCACACGTGGTCCCAGTGCCTTCTCCAGTAAAAGCTAAGCGTCTACGAAGACTAGCTGGATGCTAGACAACATATAAGTCAAACTTCCGAAGGCAAAGCAAACGTTTGTTGATGCTCGTGCAAACCTGCGGTTATAGTCTGTAAAAGTCGTAGCGGACACCAATATCTGCACATAGGACAAAACAAGGTGGATAAATACCCTGCGCCACGGTAACAGTCGCGCGTCGTTTCCGGCAGTTTCTTATTACTCTCCAGGGACGTAAGATAACGTAAGGTAAATTGGTGCAACAGTACGCATAGGAGTCGAGACGCTACCCACCCAGCTTCTTTTTTTTTTTTTACTTTTCTTGCGATGTTGCCCGTCGTGACGCCTACCCGTAACAAACCGTGGAGGAAGTTCTCTGCAGGTCAGAAAAAAGCTCACCTGGACGAACTGAAGATCTCCCCGACTTCCCCCTATAGTGTCTGATTCATTGGCTGTTCAGCCGATCTAGGTTTACTATGTCCTCGCTGATTCTCGCGGTCTGTAATCTTGGAGCTCGTTTTTGGCGATACTTATGACCATGACTTTCTAAAGGTGTCCGCTTTTCCGTTAAAGGGCTTAGTCTGTTGTGCGGGCTTTTGATACTTTTCGCGCGTTCGTACTCTCTACTAGCTCTTGGATTTTTTGCTTTTTCTTAATTATTTCTTTCCCTTTTCGTTCCCGCTAGTTTATTTACTAGTGTTGCTGTAACATATTTAGAATCGAAAGATGGAACGTGGTTTAGTCTCTCAGAGCGCGCCCACGCCAGCTAGTCTCGTTGTATGTACGACACCACGGCATGTAGTCGTCATATTTCCTGGTGGAGTACCGGAATGCACGGGAAGCAGTAGATACCATCATCATTACCAGCAGAGACAGCAGTAAGACTTTCGGGAGGGTATCAGCTGCTAGCAAATTGCAAGCTGGTTCTGGTGTAAGCAAGGATCTGGTAAATACTAAATAAGGGGGTTGGGAGAATAGTCTTCATGGAAATATAACACCGACCCCAGAACGAGACAACCGTTCCCTTTGACATCGGGTACGGAGTGGCTCTACCCTCGTCTCCTTTCCTTGGTTTTGTTCCCTCTTCGGGCGCTCAGAATTATAGCAGAAACTCTTGATTCTTGATAGTTTCATAGTTGACGTACATCTACTACAACCATCGCGCTTCGTTCTCTGTTTTTCTCTTTACTATTGCCTCCTCTTTTTAGGCGAACAAGGCCAATGGGTAATTCGGTAACAATGTGAATGGAGAAATTCAATGAACTTGTCCGTCCTTGATATCAGCTTCTTCAATTACCCCGGAGCTTCTCCTCTACTATCAGTTTTTTCTCTCATATATTTCTGTATCTATCTGTATCCTTACGTTCTTTCATATAAAGACATGTACTATTAACTTAAGCGATAGGTAGAAAGATCGTTCTGGTGCAGAGGGAAAAAACAGCGAAAATATGATGGATTGATTGTACCTTGCTTTAACGCACAGTCGAACACTGTGCAAATGATATACGGCTTTGACGTCGGACAAAACCAACATAGTTGCCTGTGTGCATGTGTAATTTATTCGGAAATTTTGTTTGAACACCACATAATCAATAATGTTTAAAACTTTCGTATTATGAGCTGTCCGTAATCACGCCTTCTGTAAACTTATATAGTTGCATCTTCACCTAAACGGAATGTTTACCTCCCGTTACGCGGGCGTAACCACATTTAAGCCCCTAGCTCTTATAACATCTTCTATTCTCTTACCATTCACTGATTCATAGAGAAATAAGAGTTGCTTATCAATGCATTGCGGCTAGAAATCATTGTCCCGTAGTTGTATTGAGTCATTAAGACCAAGGGGCTCTTGATAGTCCTCTTAGGGGAGCTTCACCGTGCGGCTTTCTATCGTCGGTAACACGTACGTTAAGCTGGCGAAGGTCAGATCTTCGCTTGAAAGAAAAGCATCTCTCGGAGAAAAACAATCATAATATTAACCGGTCCTTCAGTACAGGCACCTGAAATCAATCGTAGCGTCCTAACTCTTGTACTGATTGAGCTTTAGAATCGGGAAGAACATTTCGCTATAAGTAACTTAATCACTATCGCCATATGATATGGCATGCTTCATGCTAGAAATCAAATCCAACAAAGAAGAACCCAACAGAAAATGTCAGAAGCAACAAGTAATTAAATGACCGGCGTTTTAGCCAATGAAGAGAAAACTCACCTGATAATAAAAACACAGCACCTGAGTGGAAACAGAAACTAACTGGCACGAGATATAGATCCCCTACTTTATGCTCCAATGGAGTGAGCTTCTACCAACAGAAATCCAAATTTTCATAATTTTTCTTCTTCAGTTCTAACAGTTTTTCTTCGAAACATGGACGTAAAATACTAACAGTAATTTACATATCTCATTTCCTAAACGAAGCGTTATTAACGTTACATTTAGGACTGGAGCGTTTGATGAATCCATGATAATTCCTTTGGTAGTGCATAGATCACATCTCATCAGTGGAACAGGGAAACAAACCGTACTTGTATATAGTCTTTTTTCAGAGGCAGAGATAACTTCGTCTCTCAAAAAAGTCTATTGTTGTCCTGGTTTCATTGTTGTTTTCAATGGTACCAGGTGCATGTATTGGAAGTATGCTAAACTTACATCAGATTTAACAATTAGCTTGACAAGGCTGTGTGCTCCATATCGATTCAATAAATATCAAGGCTTCGAAAATTAGTAATACGTAATTTACCAGATTTATAGCATCATAAACACCACCATGTAGGAAGTAATTTATCTACGAACATGTGACGGGAAGTGGGTTTGCTGTCTGGGGGGGGGGGGGGGTCGCAAACAAAAAAAGGCAGAGAAGAAATCGCGATAATAATATTATTATTATTGTCATTATAATGATATGGTGATGAAACGGAAAAATACCTGTTGAGGTTTTTTTGTGTTTCTGCACTAAGTTTTCTGCAGGATTTAGAGATCCGTTGCGACTGACAACGGGTTTACACAAGGACCATTTCCAAAAGCCACTATCTAGCATTTGCTTTTCATCGATATATTTTTCAGTAAGGATAGAGATCCACCATTATTATTGTTACTAGTATAAGACAGATATTACATACATTTATAAGCGCAATTAATTGATTATTTATTATGCTCAATAATACGCTGAAAGGAAGGAAAACACAAATATCTAGCAACGGGAAGATCGCAGAAAAGACAAGCAGAACTTCTGTCTTTTCCAATAACTTCTCGCGATCAGAGAAACCCCCGTTTAGGAATTAGGAAACGATCAGCTCTGACGTCTCCGTTTTGTCCGAATCATATCAGCCGGGGTCCAACTAATCCTCAGGCACAATGTATGACCAACACCGATCATCAAGGCTGTGCTGGTGAACGACGACGTGTTAACGTGTCCCATTCCGCGCGAGGAACCCAACAACGAAAAACACAAATTGTATCTCCGTGCAAACGTCATTCGGAGTGCGATGCACCCAGCCACTATAATAAGGATCTTCGCGTTGCGACTATTCCACTGCATTTTGTTATCTTGCGATTTTCTTGGGATCACTGTTCTAACGGCTGATCGCTCAAATACTTTTCAATGAATGATGAATCTCTGAAAGCAGAATAAGCGCTCGTTTTTGCACGCGGAGCGCTTAAACACACACACACACAAACAGAAAATAGAGAAACGAGAGGAAAAAGCAGACCTTCTAATTGGTGCCTGTTGTTTACAATTACTGTGATTCGCTACTGCAACAAACTTGTCACAATGAAACTGTCGTTAGCCGATCAGTCTGGCTGATTTGCGAGAGGTGACTTTATGTGGTTCGCCTGATGCCATGTTGGAGATTGGCTGCTGATGGATAAGACGTTGGAGATCTTTCGGACGCCTTCTGGTAGGTTTTTCTTTTTATCCGTGTATTTGTGTCTGTCTATTTAGCTCTCAAGCTTCGTCATCTTCATAACTCTGTCGCACTGCCGGACACTGTTCCTCGGCTTTGAGGGAAACTGTTTCGCTGTTTTCAGTGTCAGCGGTCCAGAGCGATGTTCGTGGCAGATGAATGGCAATGTAAATCTGCAATTCTAAGCATGCGCCGAAGTAATAACGGCAAAGAAGGTACGAAGAACCGAACTTTCACAAACAGGCCAGGGAAACAAAAATGTGGTGTGGGGGTTGAGATCAGGAGACGCTTTGATTCTTACAGCGACAGAAGTTTGCGTACAGTTCACCCACGTTGTTACCCCCGATTGTAGCGAATCCTTCGACCGATTTATCATCATCTACCAGCGGCGCACATCCTCGTGGAGTAAAGCTCATCGTCAACCGCGTATAGGAGACCTACACCGTACCAATGTCAACATTTGAGAGCGACGACGGCCGCAACGCAGTGGTAAAAGCCTAGAGATAAGAATGGAAAAACTGTCCATGCGGAAGCTGGCATATTGGGTCTTGGAATCGCAGCATTTATTGATCAGAACAAAGGTGCTGCGAGGCGAGTTTAGAGCAGAGTGCACTTTTACCATAGATATGCAAGGGTGAATATAATACATTTGTTGGGTAGAAAACAAAATATATATAAATGTAAGTGTGTTTGTTATATAGAGGTTGAGATATGTGTGTTGACTTTAAGTGTATTGTTATCGAACAGTTTGTTGATATGTTCAATAAAGATGTTGGACACTTTCAAAGCAGACATCTTGCTTCGTCTGTTTTTTTTTCAGCATTATTGAATATCACCAAACGCTAGGATTGTAAACCAATGTAGGATCACTGTTCCGTTAAAAGTACACGTTATAGACTTCGAGAAGCCAAGTACCTTTAGAGATAAGCATAGACCAGATTGGTCTCGTCCACAAACAGTCAGTCAGTCATTCATTGAGTACGCATTGCGCCTTGTAGTGCTATCGTACTGTTATCTGTGGGATTGTGAGATTGATTTAATTTATGCTGTGTGCTACTGTTAGCACACAGCATAAATTAGCAGGGATCGCTGGTTCAACGTCTTTCGATAACGCATATTACTCGAGAACTGCTATTGAAGAAATAAACTTACCAAGCAGCACGAGGTAACAGCAGTACGAGAATCAACAAAAGATATAATCGCTCAAACGTTTGTCTGTATACCTACAAACGGTGGTCCTGAGTTTTTCAATTTATTTCCTGATTAATGTCGCTCGACTATTGTTTAGTTCAGAGATCACTACGTATTATTTATCTATGAAAGGAAAAAAACCGGAACACGTAACAATTATTACGATGGATTTATTCCGTTAACTGTATCGTTATTGTTGCTATCGGCATCACAATAACAATCATAATTGTCGTTATCAATAATATAATTATCGTGTTTTTAGAAATAGGGTCTTATTTTACTATCGGAGCTCTATCTATTTTACTATCGGAGCTGGAAATGGTTTTCCGCGGAAGACCCCAGTCTCTTGTTAAGGATGCATTCGTGATAGCGCCTTCAATTTTTCGCAGAATTGTGGAAACTAACAGAGATAGTATACACAATAATACACAATGGGTGTATACAAAATAATGATTAATTGGGTGCTTGTTTGGCTGTCATAGAATCTACATATATTAGTCTATGTTGTCAAGTCATAGATAAAAGACATTATCTGACGAATTTGGATGTCAGTATCTATAATCGTCTATTGGTCCGCAAAGAAGATCACAGATCAGATAAAATTTACGCCGAAGCCATGCGCAGTGTAAACGATCGTTTCTTTGGAACAAACCAACACCCTCATGCCTGTCATGCTCGTGACGCCCTATTTTACGCTTTTACTTGTTGTTCGTGAGCATTTATCCAGCCCCCCTTGTTATGTCTTAGAAGCTTATTCAAAAAAAAAAAAAAAAAAATAGCTAAAATTTAGCACTACATATACTATACAAAAAAAAGGAATATTGCTGCGATTTGACAAAGAAAACGGGCTAATCGACTTAGTTTAAACGAGTCGTTGTATAGGCCCTCTAGTAGACGCCGAAGATTTTCACTTCGTGTCACCGGAATAGTGTCCTAACCAGATCGCAACATGGAGTCAGCAGGAGTATACATCGCTATGAAGCTGCACTCGCCGCGATTCACACAAGAATCTGTAGGAGTGATCTGTGAAGGCGTTCTCGTCGAGGTAGGAAAAAATTTCATATCGTTTGAACGATTCGAATTAATCCGTGCATACAATTGAGCCCTGGGGACGGAGGTCGGCCAATTGCTATAACGGTGTAAAGGTATCCTACACAGCCATTCCCAGCAACGGTGGAGTGGCGTGCGAGACGTCGCAAAGTAAGGGAAAAATTTTATCACTATGTATGAAATAAGGAAATACGGAATGGGAACATCTTATAGAAAAAATATAATCTTCTCCTGACTCGACAAACGAGGACACACGTCGTCCCTATCTAGTAAAAGATGACTCGTGAGTACTGCAAACGCACATACGAACGAAAATGAAGGAAGGGGTGGTCTTACCTATTTCGCAATTTGGCATTGACAAATAGTCGATACGAATTCAATTACTGCTGCGTTTAGAGGCAAGTCTAGGATAATATATTAATGACTTCAGCGTTTGTATTATATGCATTCAGTTGTGTACGGTATGAATAACATTATCTTTAAAAATGGCCTGTAAACGAATGAAACTAGAAACAAGGTTAAGGAATAAACGTTTTTCAGCTTCGTAGCTGTGCGCTCCATCAGTTACCCGGGGGGAATCGACAATATATGTTATCCGATCAGAACCTTCAAAGACTATTAAGTAGTAGTTTTTTGGTTATTATGATGAAAACCAAGTTTGATATTCCACTTATATCATAATCACGTATACATGTTCTTAGCTGATGCCGCTCGATTAGGTCATCTCAGCTTGGCCTTAAAGATACTAGTTGCGTATGTGGATATCTGCAGATTCAAATGCCGTTTCGACCACTACCTTCAGAATTTCTTTGGTATCTTCTGAGATCAAATCTTTGCGGAGGAAGTTCTTTACATATATATAGTCACCGATCGCGGAAAAACTGCTGCCGTGCGCGTGACGCTTACCAAAGCGTGAAGCCTCATATTTCTATACATACATTCAGTATTGTTCAGCCTTCGGTGACATGTTACTAAAAACCATGCGATTACCAAGGCACCTTGTATTCCTTTCTTGTGGTTCCGTACTTTCAACTAGGTTAGGATCGCAAGTAAATCGTCATGGTTCGCGTAGGTAAATCTCCCTTCGTCCATAGTCGATTTCGCTGATGCCCGCCAAGTGCCGGGATAAATTTTGCACTTTTCCAACCTTAAACACCGAAGTTAATTCGTGCTCATTAATAATAATAACAGCTCCCTTCAAATCCGCTTTTCTTTAACTTGTTAGACATAAACGTCATGGCCCGATCCATTCGTTCCTAATCTAACCTAACCTTCTAGATTAGTCAAGTCAGACGACATCACCAAATGGCACTGCTACCTTGCCGCTTAAGGACAAAAACCGACCGTCCTCGGATGTTAACATTTGGTTCAACAAATCCAAATGGCAATGAACACAGCTTTTCGACTTCTGCTGTGCTATTTCTACCAAGTGCTATATGGCGGTACGCTGACTTAAATAGGTGAATAGTTATTGCAAATGGAGACAACCACGTAAATACAAAGACGCCGCTGTTATTACTACTGGCGCCACCGCTACGAGAGAGGTTCACAGGGCGGACTTGAGCAGACGATTATTTTGAATATTTTTAAGCACATACACGTGTAGCTTTTCCATGCTTATATTCTCTGAACAAAATTTACAAGTAAGTCACAGATGCGATGTCAAATGTATTCCGCTCCTTGAAAACAATTGCACCTGGCGAGTTACATTTCTAGCATTGCTGCTAATTGACTGCAAAGACGAAGTGAAGCTTTTCCGTAAATTAAAATAACATTATTCTTTATGTGATTTTATTTTAACTTATGGAATATTTAATTCGCAGGCCACAGCGCCAGACTCTTAAGACAGATTATTTGACTGCTTATTTCATCAATTTTCGGTGTACCATCGGTATTTGGATGTATGTCCATATTTCAATCCATAAATTCGATTCAAGAACCAAGCATCTTGTTTTTGTTTTTTGCTCTTTTTTTTTTCATACTAGTAACACGTATTATAATTTGTTTTATAATCCCTCCGTGAGTTATTTGTCAGCTTACAGACACACACAAACTACGACATACACATGTGTGTTATATGCAAGATTCCTGCGTGATACCGAAATCACTTGAGCTGCTCTCTGTCATCCATATCATGACCACCATCTGCGTTGAGAGGAATTCCCTAAAGATATTTTTATACAAAAGAAAGGTTGATATCCTAAGGTCTGTTTCTTCTCCGACAACTTTAGTTGTTTTTTTGTGAAGACCCTTTCACTTTCAGCCGTTTATCCGATCGTTTGTATCCATGTCGAATTGTCGTGCAGGGCCGCTATCAAAGCGAGTCAGTTAGAAGTATAGGCTACAAGTTTCATTTAGAAATGTAGCTAGAAAAAAGAAAACGGAAATCCTTACCTGTTCGTCTTCTTTTGACTTGAAGCCGTAAAACGAAGCAACGGAGCTTTGCAAAATCGGCGCTCAGAAAAGAACGTTTTATCTCAATTTTTTTGGATCGACGGAGGCTCTCCGCCCTTTTAGCTTCTCTCCAAATGGTTTGAGATACATCACTAGTCGATGCAACCGTAGCGTGAGCATTGGCACTACCACCACTGAAGCCGAACGTTAATTGTGACCAGAACGAGAAGCGGCAGTGATGAAAAAGGATCCTAGTAAGGAGGGAGATGGTTAACAAAAAATAGTACCAAACGTAGAAATTAGAACAATTGAAATAATCAGCATTTATTCGAAATTATACCTGTCGGATAAATGTACAGTTTTGTTAATGCGGCATAAAACAGTCTGCGGTAATTCAGAGTCTACTAAGCACGACCTTTACAGGCAATGGTTTTTCTACTAACTCTAAGGAATTATACATAGAAGGAGTGTATAACAGGTTTAGCCGAAGTTTCATATCAAACGCTCTCACTTCAATCCTATGGAACTACGATGGATTTTGAATCCATAATACAGCAAGGACGACGTCCAGTGTTAAAAACAATGATGTACAGAACGACCTGTAGGGATGAATCAATGTGCTAGTCCTTAATGGGTTTGTTTGTTCACAAAACCCACTTGGGTTATAGTCTTATATCAGCCGCTGTCTATACTAATGTAAATTCACATATGTGCACCATTATTGAATAATAGTAATAAGCAAAGGTAGACGCAATTTCTCGTAGGCGTCATTCATCAAAAATAATTTGTGATAAACGAGTAATCAGAAAAAGAGGGTGCAAAAATTACTTTTTATATAGGATTCAACACAATGTCAACTATTCATAATAAATAATCTCCAGCAACTGACATTAAAATATCTAAAACGTCTATACTTTGTAAAAAATACAAGTATTTTAGCTTTTTTACGTAAGATTCTTATTATAAGAGCGTGCCTTTTTATGTGTGTACGTGTGCCTGCTACCTTACGACTTCCAATTTGATGCGCCTGGAATTTATCATAGCATTGACTACGATTATAAGATTTACAACTTGAATTGCAGAAACCAATCGTCTCTTAAAGGCCATACTTAACAGGACAAAACGATTACAGGCCTTCGTCTCCATAAAACCAAGAGAATCTTATAAGAGACGGAGGAAGGTCGCTTACTCGTAGTTGGTAGAGAAGGTAGCGTTTCTACATGCCAAATTACCAAGTCAATGGCAGACAAAAAGGAACGAATGCGATAACAGGCAAGGCAATGGTAGCCCGTCATGAGTTGGCATTGTTCGTCTACGGAGGGGTTACGCCCTACCGGTAAATTACCTTGCCTCTCGCTGGTCAATCGTGATCAAAGACTCGGACGATCAGGCTAATCAATCCGGCTACTGGACATTGACGAAACGCTACTTCTGTTGGTGTTGCTATTATCTCTGTTGTATAAGAGCGCTAACCTTACGATCTCATTCGTACGATCGTCGTCTTCACGCAACATTTCTGCCAACCGTTTCTCCTTGCCAGAAATTCCTGGCCATCGTAGTTTGCTGTCGTGCAGTCCGACCAAACAGCCTCATCTGGCTCAAAAAGGGGGCGAGGGGGCTTCGTTGTCCTGACCACGTTGATTTTTTCGTTTTGTCCTCTTCTCCTTACGCGGGCGACATTGCTGCGTTGATAGCGAGGTCTTAAAACCAGCAGCGTCTATGCTACTGCTGGTATTGTCGCCATGGTGACCCCTCTCCTTTCCCCAGGAACGGCCCCGCGACTACTGCAACTCGTTGCTATTCTACCTCTTTGCTGCAGTCTAATGCTTGCCAACTCGCCAAAGCCTCTTGCCTCGCCCCCTATTACTGAACGAACTTCTAGTGTTCGCTCTATCCTAGTCAGCGATCAAGATCACTGCTGCGATCCAAAGGACAGAGGTAGCAATAGCGGTCGGTAGCTATGCCGACGAAAGACCAACTCTGACGGCCAACCCTGATGGTTGGCCATCAGGGTTGGCCTGAGCTAATATAGATGTCGAGCTATAGCAGGAGCAGTACCTACGGCAGCAAGCTGAAAGCAACCGAAATAAGCCAAACAACAAACACGAGCTTATAGGTATCGTGGTTGGCATAACGACACTGTGGTGAGAGAACGACCAGAGGAATCTCTACGGTGTTTCTGCTCCTTACTTGCGCATACCTTGAAATCAACCAGCCAACACTCTTACCATAGGCATTCGGTATTTCCGGGCGCACGTACATAGACAACGCCAGAAGGAGAGCAAGTTCAATTCGAACAAAATGACAATGCAAGGAAATAATGGGTGTATATGTGACAGCGAGGCTTAATAGCTATTATTGCTACCTTAAGTCCGTTCAAGTCAGACGATTTCTGCCTGGGCTGTCTCATCAGTAATAACACGGCGGCTGACACGAACTGTCGACCCGCACAGAACATCGCACTTCTGCACCAGCTAACGAAGAAGACTCAGGCAGGTCCGTGGCCCACGGATAGCGATTGCAGACACGAAAAAAACCCTTGAAAGAAGTGGAGTTCGATTAATAGAACTGGTAAGTTTCACGCAGACAGGTTGACGATTGCAAAACCTTTAAATTTTACGACGGTTATATGAAAGAAATATTTAGAGCAAATGTGCAAGCTAAACTAGTTTCATATTTCAGTAGAGTTGAGTGGTAAACATCATCGCTATTGGTGTTACTTGGGGTAAGCTACACTGCTCATTAAGCTAGAGAGAAACTACGTATTATGCCTACCGCTCATAGATCGATGAACTGAGAAATCATGACCTGGGTAAGAAGCGTGGCCTGGGTCAAGGTCGTTTCGAACTATGTTGAAGGCCAACTTTAAATGTATTAGAAAAAAATACACTGTTGTTAGATTTGCACGGATCGAATGTAAGTAGCGAGTAAACTGATATCTGTAATTAGAATAATGTCAATGATCACTGGGTTTTAAGTGGAAATTTGGCGCAGAACATTGTGCTTTCAAGATCAATGCCCTACCAGCTTGAGTGCGACAACAACGATATCTAACAAACTTGTGATAAAAATGCAACAGAGGTAATATGGCTCCGAGAGATGATTACGATATATTAGTATCAGTTGGTGCGTAGAAGCTAAAATGGATTGCCCAATTTCTGCAGTTCGTATACTACTCACTACTTTCATGTATAGCCTGAGATTTTCAAAGGCAAACTACTCACTTCGCTGAAACAGGTACACTACCCATCCCATTACAACACCTGGTGCCTCACCCCTCATTAATCCGGTTGGGCATTCTGCAAAGCTTCATTAGCTGGCGTATTACCTGCGGTAAATGAGTTCCTTACTTTTCTGGCTGAGCTAAGTAGACTCAAAAATGTGAGGCGTCACCTATTTGCCTTATACCATATATTCATTACGATCGAATTCAACACATATGAGAAACTAGTTGCGTATAATTTATTTTTTCTAAGGACGCAAGGCTTCGTGGTTATAATGCTACCTCTGAGCGATCACAGACGAAGTAGCCACGAATAATTGCATTAGCCCAAGAGCGAATTTTCGCCTATTTGGAACTGAGTCGCAAAGTATAACTTTGTGGACAAACTTAGGGCAACCATAAGCTGATGCAAGCAAAAATTGATATCTATCTGGGGTGATGTATAACCATATCCCGATTGAGCAAAGACGTTCCATAACAATCTGAATAGCCGTGACCATTTATAGCATTACAGATTCACTGTATAATAATATCAAGCACAGACGGCATCTCGCATTTTTTGCAAGGGTCGATTTCTATTTAGGGATTTATTTTTGACGACTCGTTTATGTTGACCCTGTCACGAACCTTTACATTTACAATGATCAGCTCATTAGACGTTAACACAGTACACAGAATTTCGGAAGCCAAAGCGATATATATATACACAGATTTCGGTCAAGCTCTATTCATTCATCCATCCACACGGTTTTTTTAGTGCATGGTCTTTCCTATCTGCCGAGTATGCTCACTTGAGGCAACTGCCGACAGTTACGTCACGACTGAGAACAGAAGGAGAGTTTTTTTCTGTGTTCCTTTCAGCCCACGGCACTGGCCTATAATCCGGTCGGACCATGCGTGGACCCTTTAGATGGTCGACTTCCCGACTTGCTTACCCACTACAAGTCGCTTCTATCCCTTTATATTATCCATGGTATTCGTGATGTAGTGTCTGGACAGGGAACTACTTTAGTTGCCTTCTGCCTGTAGCCAGACAGGCGTTACCCTGTTAGCCTTCTTTATAGAAGCGGCATCTTAAAGTATAGCAAGGACAGTTGCAAGCCTAGGACGGGACCCTCGGCAAGGAAGATGCAGTAAGCCGCTATCGTTGTGCTGGTAAGTGGCCATAGGACACGGTTGGCCAGTGGCAAGTCTGTATATCCAAGAGATAAGCTAAGTCAACACAAATGGTTCAGCTAAAGCAACGGTCAATATTGGCAAGGCTTTAGCTTGCTGAGATCACATTGGGCTATTCGGAACCCGAATAGAGCATGTAGTCCTCATCGGTAAGTAGAGGCTGTCGCAAACCAATCCTTTTATATTATCACGCTTATGGGAAAGAAGGCTGCGTGTTGCCTATAAGAGTATGCTGGCCAATAAATAATTCCGATGGAACGACCAATCGATGAATGTACTATATGGGTGAAGAACCCAGTTGATTCACTTATCCAGAAAGCATTACTACTAGTACGTTGAACGTCGTTTCCACTACGTGAGCTGTTTGGTTTGAGCTAATGCAAGCAGTCTATGCTTCTATTCTCCATCCTGAATAGTTACGAGTAACTCTACAGTAACCATAACGTATACACTGATTATTATCACATCGGAACGATTTCCATAGCTGGAAATAAGTTAGATTTAAGTGTATACCGCATAATTTTTTTTGTCGTCTAATAAATGAATCGGCATGAAGACGCGCCAACGAAAAATACCAAAAAGTCGTTCGTCGGCCTTTCCCTTACACTTCTTGCTTTCCCCTAATTTAAATTGCTGTGGACAGTTAGACGGTGAATAAGATGACTGAACGTAGTATTTTAACTCGTTTGCCGGTTCGTTCTATAAAGATGTTCATTATCGAGAATCGAACAAAATGTTCCGAGTACACATCAGGCACCGCCGTTCCATCAGACGACTAGCTCCCAGCACGAAACAAAACCGGATTCGGATCTAGACCGCTACGTACTCTCAAGGTGACCAGGCATATATGTTACCCTTTAAGGTATCACATTAAGGACTCGTTACCTAGTATCTAGTAATTCGATGTAAAAGAGGAACATTATTTACTAATAGATTTATTCACTGTTGCTGTCATTTCGGAAGTCGTAGCTTAATTAGTACCTTAAATAAGAAATCGCATGGAAACTTTAATTATTGTATCGTAATTGTGAATGTTAAATAAAGTAAGTAAGGAACCAAAAGCACAATCAAATTGTTTGTAGTTACAGCACGTGCACCTATAACAGGTTCCATTATAGCAGATAGCTTGCATCGACGATTCATACTCTGGTAGAAAAAAAAACATGGTAAAAAATTTCTGCAGCTGAATAGCGCCTCATTGTTCATGCAGTAACCAGCCGTCCTTTTGTTTCTATCTATCTACTGTATGCGATGTTATTTAAATATAAATTATTTTCATTTAGCCGATAAATTAGAAAAGAAAGATAAAGCCAAAGAAGGTGATAGATCTAATGCAGTCGAAAAAAATGAACGGCATTAACCGTCCAGTCACGAGGGGCCGGCCTCTAATGCGAATGAAAGATGACTCGTTTAATTTTTTAATGTCACATTTCATGTACAAACAGGGGCGTATTAAGTCGGTAAGCCCACGCAATTAAGTTATATAATGTTTCGAAATTACCGGTGCTGCCTTATCTGAGCATTCTTTAAAACGGCCGACAATTCCCAAAATGGTTTTTAAACATAAGCCACCTCACATGTCCCCAGTTTCAATAAATAAATACGGTACCACTGAAAGATCCCGAAAATAAGCACAAGCGATACCCATGCACTATTTTGAATTACGAATAAGTAGCTATTTGATTGTGTCATCCCCAAAATGCCACTCGTCACGCTAACGCGCCCCATTGCTCCGAGTATCAACATTTTCATGTTTCTAGCTAGCCTCTCGAGACCTACCTGTTCGGCCTAAAGACAACGAGCATCCCTCGCATTCTCGTGCTCTGAACTGTTCGGCGTTCGTAGTCCTTGTTTGAGATCGTTAGTAACGACACGGCGCAATTACCTCAAGAGGCCACACAGCTGAAAGCCTAAGAAGCTAAAGCTTAGAAGCTGCGCTGTCTCAAATTTTCTCTAGCAAAAATAGGATATTTTTTAAAACAGATATTCTAATCGTTGCTTACAGGGCAGAAAATAGATATTTCCGTACCGGATTCACTATATAAATTGCACGCTTTACGACAGTTTTCAACATAAGATTAAATGGTTGGGTTCAGGACAACCCTCCATATCAATATACTAAGTCGTAACGTTGGCGGTACAGCAAAAGGCCGCACAAGGTGAGCATGTCGTACAACGATGCTTGACCTCATGTGGCTTTGGCGACCCAGAAAGTTCTGGGGGTCTTGAATGGAATATTTTTTTACGCCGTATTTAAGCCTCAGGCCTTGTTCTATCTATATCTATGAGAAATTATTTGGTATTCAAAGGAAAAAAATAAAACAGGCTGGCTATAAATGAATCGGCCCAAGTAGTGCCTTCCTCGTTGGCCAAGGAGCCTGTTCGTTATCCGAAAGATAGCGGACGCGAATGATCTAACTTTAGTACTAAAAGTTAGTTTCCTACAGGAAATTAGTTGAAAAATAAATTCCCTTTGCGTCTTGAGGTTAAGCTTTTAGTCTTCATTATTATTTCGAATTTACAATTTACAGACAACTTTTATGCTTTTTTTTTCAAGCACATTTCTAAGGTAACCCTACAAAGGAACCTCGCTGCGTGATCGCAGTAAAATATGAATTTGACTACCAAGATTATGAATTCGTGCACAGAATTGTTAAATATGAGCAAACTAAATGGTAAAAAAAAATAAATGAATAAAGTACCAATTTATGGCTTCCTGTTCGAAAGATAGCTTCGCAAAAACGAGGCCCAGTTTACCGTCTCCATGTTCTCACGTTTTGTGCCTAATGTGATACTTAAAAACCTAGATGTTCCATTTTACTTAAGAAAAATGTTTGGGAATATGCTGGCTCAAATTTGAGGACCCGCATTGACGAATCCTTTTTAATCATACGGTTAGTACTAGGTACAAAGATAACACATAGGCCATAACATAAAATGTTTTTGCAATTTTCAAAAAATGAACGACATCGGCCGGTTCCTGGTTATCCAAAATAGTAAACGACATAACTAAATACATTGATGTTACTTGTAAACGATTGGAGTTTAATTATTACAGAACATTTTAAGGCTGTGTCCAGCTTACGAATACCCGGCCGTAGCTTGCGAGTCTATGCACTGTGCTCAGTTATAGTTAAATATAAAGTAATCTATGCAATAGAATAGGTTTCATTCGAATCTGCCAGGAGGCGGCCACGCGGGTGCCTAATAAATCTTAGGTTCTCTATTTAATTCTTATGGAGCTTATAGCGATATATTATTTCGAATGTATTTTTTCTCTTGCCGGTTAGGCAATATACCCTGTGCCGGTTGTCATCTCTCTGAAATGAGCACTGAATTTTATATATAGTTCAGCTGAATATCAGATAATTATATTAATTCATGAAAGCCCTGAGAGCCCTACAACTGAAAAGAGCAACAGGCACAATATCCTAAACCGAACGAAAATTAGGCAGGCAAAACTGACGTCTGAAAGGCACATTTTTAGGGAACGCGCGCCAAGTAATAGCCATATGGTGTAATATAAGGTTGGCCACAACGAGCTCCATATATACCACTGATGTGTTGCTTCATCGAACCTTCTCCGGTTGGGAATTTTGTCATAGGCTCTTACGTCCACGTGCCTAGCAATGCGCTTATAAAGGAATCCTTCGGATATATTCTTATAAATCTTAACACGCAGTTTTCTAATAAAGCACAAATCATAATATGGAGATGTGGAAACGGTATGCAACATATTCAACCTTCTTCATGGCGTCCCATCCCAACATTCGTTGGAAACCTTCTCTGTGAATGAAGCTCATCTGACATAAAACACCAAAGGTAATTGAATGTCAGTTATTGCTTATTTTATTTGTTATATTAGGAGCATAGCGATGATTCGGGTTGCATGCATTATCTGCAACAAGATTGATCTTTATAAAAACAATTCAGAGTAAATGTACGAGGGCTGACTGGCACTTAATCCGGCGGTCAGCGAGGTGGATACCGAACTATTCCGCTGTGGAAAAAGAATCGAAGGACGTTGCAATGTTCCCATAGCAAATTTTAATTCCAGCTGTGCATTTGTCCCTTCCAAACCATAGTTTTTCGTACTTTGAGTTGTTGAGGAAACAACGCCGGGAGCAACCGATAGCAACTGGGCTCTAAGTATCATCGCACCAGCGTTCACGAAGTGTATATACAAGCATACATACTTACCTGTAAACATGAGGGAAAGCCTACATTTTGAGGCTTGCCGCAAAGTGGACATTTGCAAATATTATACGCATATCATTCTGAAGCATTTTGTGTCACTTTTGGTTGATAATACGTTCACGCCTCGTGACACGCTCGTAAAAACAGAATTCCTAAATGAGCTCCGCAATGATCTTTCCCTGGAATAAAGCATGTCATAAAGATGGTGTACATATATCAGTGTCGCACTGGTAGAGCCTCGTGTAGGGAAGCAAGTTCAGCAGATTCCTTGTGGGAGATTTGACCACAAATTTTGCCTATAGCAGGTCGGTATTGCGTGTCATAAAGAACTTATATATATTTATATCATTGTGTGATTAGATACTGTGATGGGATACTGTATAATATTCACCTATTTCAATGACGCATAACACTTTATATAATATTAATAACGAAATGTATTATATTTCTCTAAAAGGAAGCCTTAACCTAGGCCAGCTGTGCCCGTCTTTTGGCTAAAATGGAAATAAAATATTTTCAGTAGCATAAAACTAATGGCAAAATATTCCTACAACATAAGCAGTATATGCGATAAAAACTACGTATTACTAGACCTGTGAATATTAATCTAGATAAAGTTGCACAGATAAGAGCAGATATGTAAGTCTGTGAAAGAAAAAAGCCAATGAGTGCTTGACAATTCTTCGGCTAGAAGAAGACACGATGTTCTCTTGGCTGGAAATGCTTAAAACTGCTTGAAATCCGTTTGAAACTTGTAGAAGGTTTGGCACAAGCGATACGGCGAGAGGTTTCACCTCCGATTGCTTATTGCATTTAGCTGAACAGAATCGTACAAACGCTTATCTGAGTATTTCACGGTATCTGAAGTATACTATTGTATAAGGCTGGGACTCAATGACCTGAATTTTATAACACTGGATCTTAGATGCATTTATGAGTTCTGCAAAAAATCCCGTTTCATACCACCAATAAAATGCAATGAGTATCGCCCTGCGCTTGATCGAATATTACAAGCTTCTCGATGTTGTTACCTTACGACGAGAATTTACACAACCGTAACACAAGCGCGAAGTCCAGCTAACTTTCACAACCTGATCAAATTAGCTTAGCTTCGTCTTTCTTCTTTTCTTGTTGCTCTTCGGATCAAATTTTGCGAGTCTATCTTGCGATCGATGTCTATGTAGTTCGGCATGAAGGAAGACGGCTCTTTCCAGTGCTCCTTGGTCCTTTCAAGCCTTCACTCTGGAATCGAAGCTACAAGGTTATCGATAGCATTACTTTAGGTTAAATGACAGATCGGCTCTTTCAGATTACTTCTTCTCCGTGCTTTTTGCGGCGAATCAAATCTAATCGCTCTATGACTGAAAAAAAGAAAAAATGTCAGCGGTAAGGAGTGTGTGTGTGTGTGCGGGGGAGAAGAGTAAAAAGAAAGAATAAACAGAAGAGGATAGGGCGATGGAATTAAGAGCGGATTCGGGCTTTTGCTCTTTCATACCGTCATAACAGCCTGCTGACATTTGCAGTGACTCGCTAATTCCGCTGGCCAAAATTACCTCTTCCCTGAATTTTCTTTTGTGTGTACGCTGCCCAGTATTGTCGCACCTTTTCCACTGGGAATGAGATAAAGGGAACAGTTTGTTTTGCCTCACAGACCCATTTGTTCCTCTTCGAGCCTAATTCAGGTACATTCGTAGCCTGGCCAATCTGGAATCTCGGAGTCGTCCCGGAATTCCAGGACACTGCCATAATCGAAGTAACCGAAACTGCACCGAAGGCTGCAAGATTTATGGGCTGGGACGAAATATCGTTCACTATATTATTTAATGGTCTAAATCTTTGGCACATTGTTGTTGCTATGTATGCGTCCTAATTCAGTGTCAGGCGGAGTGGTCATGACATTTTCCGGGCGAGATGTATTGTTGAATTGTCATCCAGTCTATAGAGAACCCCGCACAAGTGTGTGTTTCTGTACTCTGGTAAAGAATAGCCGACAGAATTTGAAGAATCTATACTACTTTATTTACCGTTGTCCAATGTAACAATCTAATAACATTGCATATAATAATGGGTGCTTGCTTCATACAGACCACACCAAGGTTTCGCTCATTCAAACTACATCCAAAAGTTTACGTCATGCGTCTTTCTGCGCGTCTATTGAGCAACGTTGAATCCATTAATCTGTCAGTATTTTAGATATACAGTACAGACTGCAGAGATGCGACTTGTGCTGACAATATACTCCGCTTGCCTCTTTCCTTCATCACCTCGTCTGTATTTCCTGTAGTATACTAGAGCTGAATTCACAACAAATATACGATCCTTCTGGCACATACTAGCGCGAAACGAGACAGTGGCAAAAAGTGGACCGGCACGCTTTGCTCTCTAGTTTTACCTGACAGTTTCGTATATCGTCATCTAGGCACCGTGAGCTGCTACTATCAGACGTTTGGCCACTGAATATGCTGTCCTTCGCGAGTTAAAGTCATGAAAAAAGAAATCCGTGGTGCGGAGTCAACACGCAGATGGAAACGAATGAAGGTTCAAGGGTTTTGTGTGCCAGGTATAAAAGAGGAAGAGGAGAGAAGAAAGACTTGGTAAAAATGAGTTATTCTTTCTGTCGCTCATTTTCAGACGAGGTTACCCTCTGGCCGACTAGGTCCACTGGCGATACGGCTATGACACCGACGCCACAGTAGGCACCATGGCCGGCAGCAGAGTACTGAGCAATACTGTGGCCTAAGAGGCTCGACAAACCTTCAGTGTTGAAGGCCTAACGCTCTTCCTACCCTTCCGTGTTTTTTTCGGTGTTCTTCGAAATCAGTCTCGAACAGAGTCTGTTGAAGCCACTGGCTCGCAGTCATAGAGTGCACTCAAAAGGATTCGCGGATTCGGCCGACGTACTAGTAGCAGAAGTGACTGCAATTGCGGCCACAATGGCTCCGTATTTCAATATCCAAAAGGATCAGAGAACCTATTTAACTCGTGTCTCGTTCATTAGACCTTTGACGTTCAAGGTTAATAATTCAAGATTCTTGTAACTGTTCAAAGTTATTAGAAGTTGTTTTCTTTTATGATGCCTGTAGGCCGCCACCGCCGCAGCTATCGACTTGTAAACCCCTCACATGAAGGACGCCGTACTAATCCGACACAAAGAGATTAACTTCGAGACTAACGCTGGCCGCGCCACTCGGGGTCCGTGTGCTCTTTCGATTAGGGCTTTCTCAGCTTGCACGTCGGCCACAGGCGCCTCGGCTCCTTTTTTAAAGCTGGCGCCTTTTCACCGTCGAGGTACCGAATATTGACCAGCCACCGATGGCCGGTTGCTATTGTCCGGCAGTCAAGTCGTGGCTTGTCAGTGGGAAACTCTCTCGATCTCGCACTATCTTTTCTCACATGTCCGAGGTTTTCTTTTGAATTTTTACTTCTACCATTTGTCCTTTAAGGTCCTCGCGGCATTGCAGGTCACTCATAGCAGAGTCTCGTTCGAGGCGGAAAAGGAGCCGCTATTGCCCCTGCTTCCAGCGTCCTCGCCCGTGCAAATGTAATGACGGCGGTGGTCCGGCGCGACACCGATGATGACGGTAACACAGAACGAGAAATGAAAGAACGAAGGAGACCTGACTAGCAATTCTCGAACCGCCAAACTGCGATGAGCGATTTGGCTCCCAAACGGTTGGCGAGATGTGATTTGTGTTTTGCTCTGAGCCCATCATTTGTAACGAAACAGAGAACCACTGGACGATCAGTCGGAAGCGTTCATTCAGGTAGACAGTCATTCTCACCTGACTCAGCGATAAGTCTTACTTCGGTACGTTGAGCTTTGGCGCCTAATCGTCAACCTGTTCGTGTATATTCAAAGAAAGAAGTAGGTGGAACGCATAACGAGGCAAACATCATTGGTGGTGATGTCTACTGTGAAAGGAGAGAAACGCAGAAGAAAAAAGCGTGGAAGCTTTTTGAACGTAGCTAACCGTCATAGGAATACGCAAGCGAGAAAAAGAGAGAGTAAGCTATTTCTATTTATAGTAAAGAATAAGTCAGACATTCTTAAAAAGAGATTCAGTGTGTTTAATGATGTCAACAAATAACAAGGACAAAATCGAGGGGATCGTCTACGGCCATCCAACGGCACTTGTCCTGAAGGGAAGAACAGTGCCACATATTACTGTATTTATCTCATACAATAATAACTGCTGAGTATATTGTCCCCACTTGGTGGGGATCTTCCTGGCACGAATCATCAATTTATTATTACATTTCTGCTATTTTTTTTTAAGGATCCACACTTCTTTCAATGACTGTACAAGGAGTCATCTTTAGAACTATTCGTGTGTTCTCCTGTTTCTTAAATTGCTTACCCAAAGCTAATGAACACAAACGACGTGTCATATAAATATCTGTTTTTACAACGCGCTTAGTTATTTCCTTGAATAATGCTTTATGGGGTGCAAGGCATACTCGTATCTACTAATACTAGCGAAATTTTTTAATGAATACCGAAGCCCGTTTCACACAACTTTGCGTCGTGCTCCTCCTGCTCGATTTTCCAGCGACTTCTACCGACACTGCGTACAAGTCAGAGACACTAGGCACACTTCTATTGAAACGCCAGAGCTGGATCCATAGTTTATTAGCTACCAACGAAGTGACGCTCGGTATCATCTTTTGGCAAAAAAACCATCTGGCATTTACAGGTCGTACATACATAATTAGTATAAGCGATCGCGGCTTCGCCTTTCCATGAGAACGTTTATGGTAACGTTGCAAGAAATAGGCACACACACAATTTGTATGCAAGTAGAAAATAAAAATCATAGATTACAGTATCCATCATTTGCGGCATTAGGAGTCAAACTCAAGAGTATCCCTTCCTCTTTTGAATGGATTTATGCGACACTAGGGAACGTAATGCGCAGTTGTACTTATTGTGTTACT